>NC_080671.1:47824650-48136213 GCF_030247195.1 Topomyia yanbarensis | reverse complement strand
TGTTAAAAGAAAATGTAGAATGAAAAGAACCAGAAAAGTAAAAAGGAGTAAAGTTAATCATAAAATTAAAAAAGGAAAATAAGCAAAATAAAAAAATAAAGAAAAACAAAGAGGTAGAGAAAACGAGAAAAGGAATAAAGGAAAAATGCAACCGGGTGACAGAAAATGACAAAGAAAATCACAAAAGAAACAAAAAAGGTGGTAAAAGCGCAAAAGATAAATGACAAAACACAAGGACTGGACAAAAAAACTAGAATCTAATAAAAAGCAAAAATGAGAAAAAGAAAAATATAAGTTAAAAAGCAAAATACAAAAACAAGGAAAAAGCTAAATTGGAATAAATAAATATTTAAAGAAAATCACAAAAGAAACAGGTAAAAGGTAAGAAAGTAAAGATGACAAAACATAAGAAAAGCAGCATATAAAAAGCAAGAAAAAACGAAATAAAAAAGGAAAAGGAATCGGCACAAAGAGAAAATGAGAAAAGGAAACAAAACCAAAATGGAATAAGAAAAAAAAAAAGCAATGAAAAGGTAAAAATACAAAAAGGATACTGCGGAATGAAAAACGAAAAATAAAAAGGCACAAGGAGAAGAATTGGAACAGCTAAAAAAGAAAAGAAAAAGGATATCGACAGAATAAAAGATACAAAATAAATAAGAAAGCAGAAAAAACGGGAAAAAGTAAAAAGAAAAGAAAATTTAGAATTAATATAGAAATAATAATAGAATAGGTAGAGGGGATAAGCAAAAAGAAAATTAGATAGTGAAAAACGAATAAGGAAAGATAAAAAAAATACCAAAATAAGGGCGACGAAAAAAGAGACAGAAGGAGGAACAAGAAAAAGGAAGAAATGGAAAAGTTGTAAGACAAAACTAATGCTGAAAGTGGGAAAACCGGAAAATTGGAAAAGGAAAAAAGAAATGATAAAAATAGAAACCGAAAAAGGAAACAAAACAAAAAGAAAACGATAATGGCAAAAGAAAAGGGGAAACGGAAAGAAAAAGGTGAAAAGAAAGACAGCAAGTAAAATGAAAGAAAAAGAAAAAACAAGAAAATAGAAGACGAAAAAGGAAAAAAGAGATAGCTAAAGAACGAAAACCATACAGAAAATGTATAATGGCAAAAAAGAAAAAAATCTAAAGAAAAAACAGGAAAAAGTTAATAAAAATAAGGAAAAACGAGAAAGGAAATGAAAGAAAAGAAAAAACTGAAACGAAAAACGGAAAAGGAAAACGGATAAAGGAAGAAAGAAAAATGAAAAAGGAAAATAAAAAAAAGAAAGAAAAAACAAACAACAAACAGAGAACGGAAAAAGAATAATAAAAGAAGTAAAAGGCGGTGGGCTGGACACGTAGCAAGAATGTCGGACGACGACCCGGTGAAGATGGTTCGTGAGGGCGACCCTACAGGAACAAGAAGACGGAGCGCACTGCGAGCACGGTGGATCGACCAGATAGAGGACGAGCAGCAATGAACCGAGTGGAGTGGAGACGGCTTCTGCATACAGCAAGAGACAACAAGGCTCCAGCTTGAACAGTAAGGTAAGGTAAGTAAAAGGCAGAACGATAAAGAAAGGAATAAAAGGGTAAAGAAAAAGGAAAAGAAAAAGCAAAACGAGCAATGAGAAAGGAAAATGAGAAAAGAAAAAAGGAAAACCGAAGCAAAAGAGAGCAGCGATGAAATTAAAGCTTAAAAACAAATACTGCAGACTAGTCAATTTAAATTGAAGTTGGCTGAAGATTGGAAATTGCTGAATGAAATCTACCTCTAAACTGAAAATGTAAGATAAGCTTGTAGAACGAAGTTTACGGAAGAGATAAAAAGAGCAGAGATGAAACCATAAATAAAAACTGCCACTGGATACTGAATAGCGCCCACTGAAGATGGAATTTCTCGAATCTAGACTAGAGATTAGAATATTGGAAACTAGTAACTAGATCTAGCCTGTAGACTAGATACTAGAGACTAGACACTAGGGATGATCGATTAGAGACATAATATTAGAGATTGAGCACTGCGAATAAAGACTGACTCAGGAAACTTGTACTAGCGAATTGGGAACTGAAGACAGGAGACTGACGATGGAAGTCTGACGGCTTGAGACAGGAGACTAGATAATAAAACTGGATATTAAGAATTGGAAACTGGAAATTGGTAACTGATAGCAGGAATATATAAAGCAACAAGAGATGAGATAAGAGATAAGAGGCAAGAGACAAAAGACTAGGCACAAGAGAGAAGAGGCGAGAGACAAGAGACTAAAGGCTAAAGACAAGAGATACGAGATTAGCGACTGGAAACTTGAAAGAAGAAACTACAGACAGGAAACGAGAGTTTTTGGGCTATGAACATTATAGTATAGAATCTAGGGGCTAAACTGCGCAAAAAATCTTGAAAAACGTGTAGGAATTATTTAAGCTTTCCTACCAAACAGAGCAATTTCCTGCATTGTCGGTTGGTTGAACACTAACAAATCATTTGGAAGCTTTTCACTCACGGAGTGTAAAAACAGATGCATTTACGCTCCCAATGATTTGTTTTGGGCGTATAAATTTTCTAACGATGTTTATAAGATGGTCTCGAAATATTTTGCAAAAATATCCGGATCTTATCGTTGATTATTTCTCGTCAATAAAACGAATGTTGTGTACTTTTCACAAAATATATATAAACTATATTTAGTTTCCTGAAGAGAAGCAGATTCCATTGTTTTGCATATTTCGTCTCTCTTAAAGGCAACAATATATTTTATCCTATTTACTTAATGTGTCGGCTAAAAGATGAAGTCGACATCTGAAAGAATTACTATTCTAGAAAAAATCAGAGGATTTGATACCACAAAGTAAAACTTAACTGTTACTGTAAATTTAATACTGCACACGGGAGGACATCCGTACAAAATAAAACAACCCTTGCTAGCTTATCGCCCAAACCACGAATGGTAAGCTAGAAAATTCCCATTTCGGTTTCCGTAATCTTGTGTTTACTTTTATTTCAAACCAACCCACCCCTGAACAGTTTTTCCACTTGAATTCGCGGAACCACTCGGAACGCGCGCGCATCAGCAACACTCAAAAGGACAGTACAGAGCTGGTACATTTACGCGGCAACACATCTGCTCGCCGGTTGGACGGTTCGTTGACAAGTATCTTCCAACAAACCAACCAACCATTCAACGTGGCTTGCCCACACCTCTCATCTCCGCCCCCCCCCCCCCCCTTTCCCCCACAACCGACATTACACGACAGTAGAGCAGAGTGAGAGACAGTCAGTCAACCACCAGTCAGCATCACAGTCCTTCCAGTCGGGTCTCGATGCGGGACTCGGTAAGGTGAAAAGCGTTTCTGTTTACAAACATAAATCAGTGCGAAAAGGTGGCGCTTTTGATTTATGTTTACGAACGGTGGCAGGGAGAATCCTTCGGCTCCGGCGGCAAGGTATACACATCAGGCATGAAAAAAGAAGTGGTACACTGAGTCAACCGCTGCTGGCGTTGGGGACATGACTAAGAGAAAGAACAAGCGACAGAATACAAACAGCAAATTTCTACACGTAAAGCGAGCATCAACAAATTCGGTTCTTCCGGTGTGGGGGGTGGAAAATTTGAGGGGACGGGGGGAAGGAGGGCTGACGAAAAATCAAACCCCAATATCAGTCGTCCCTTAAAAAGGGCAGCCGAAGGAAATGTGTATGAATGAAAGCGAAATACGGACACTGACGATCGAAGGAAATGGAAGGAAGGGCGAATGATGGGGGGTGAATGTTGGAGACAGGGACAACTTTTAGCACAACCGATTTCGGAATTCACGATCGCTTGATTTTCTATGCAAATTTGCTTTGATGTGTTTTCCGTCTCCCACTTGTCGGTTGTTTTGTTTTTCAAGTGTGTTGACTACGCTGTGTATCATCGCAGGTTGGTTCAGGTTGTTTTTATTTTTGCTTTTTTACGACACTTGTCGGGTGCGGTGCGGTTAACAACTTGTAACGGTTGAGGTGGCCTTGGTTTGTACAAGGTGTCATTCCGGCTATTAGGACGATTAAAAGTAAGTGAAAGAGTGTGATATCGTTATGTTTCGAGGTAAGAAAGCTAGGTGAAAGTTGATTCGGTGATATTTTGACTCTTTTCCAAAACACAGAACTATAGGATATTTTTTTTTTAAATAAAAGAAAAATGCAAAGTTTAAAGCTCATAACTCTGTCAATCTGCAACCGATTTGGACATAGCAATAAAATTCCAGCATTATATATACTAAAATTCTCAGTATTGTTCCAGTACAGGAATACTTTTAATGAATTTCAATGAAACCAAGCAATTTGGGTGGCAACATTCTTGGAATTGCCTAAGAAATCAGCGTTTTATCGGTACAGTCTTCTCATGATTTGACCTCAGAACAGCGACAATTCAGTTGATTTCGGAAAATATCAATTTCAGGGACACATAATGTAGGTCCCTTTACGATAAAATGCACCACTCTGATGCAATTCCAGGAATACTGCCACCCATATTGCTAGTATTCTACTAGAACATACCTCCAGAAATCCAACTTCCCAAGAATAGTTACAGAACAAAACTCCAAATTTTGTGAAATAGTTCACGTGAAAATTTCTTGATCATATTTACAGGAAATTGAAAATGATTAGGAATATCTTCTAAATATCACACGTGCGAAAGATAAATCGTAAGTCATGTACTAGGAATCATGAACCAGTTCACAGATCTATGATTTTTTTCACGAGCGCGAATGGTCTGTCGTGACTATTGTACTAGGCCATCATGAACCAGCTCACGAATACATGAATAATATTTTACGATTTCGTGCACTATTTCACGAGCACGGATAGAAAGTCACGAATACATGAATACATGAATGATATTTTACGATTTCGTGAACTATTTTACGAGCACGGATAGAAAGTTGTGACTGTTATACTAGGAATTATGAATCAGTTTATGAATACATGAATAATATTTGATGATTTTTTGAACTATTTCACGAGCATGGATATTGAAACGTGGCTCATATATTAGGAATCATTAATTAGCTCACGAGGATTGACTAGATTCATGAATAAAATTTCGAGTTTCGTTAAATTGTTCACGAGAAAATATCCGGACTGTTTTAATTTTGTGAGCTAATGTTCCTAAATCTGTGGATAAAATCATGAGTCAACCTTGGAATTTCACGAATTACTTTACTCTGACCATGACACAACCACGTCTAAATTCCAAAAAAGCACATTTCAATCGAGGATTAATATGTCAACACACTACCAATGAACGACTTCGACTGTAATCGTCATCATAATGAAAGCCATTTCTTTTCTACTGGTGCTCCTCCTCGCTACCAAGAATCAAACATTCATCCGAGCTGCGATTTTGACTACGCTGGTGTTGTTGTCTGCCCGTCGTCGTCTACAAGGAACCGTCTACCAGCTACAGTTTCGAGCTGAGTTGTAGCTACCCCATCCCTATCCCGATATCGAGATGAGGCGGAAGTCGTCTGGTGCTTGAAGAAAACTTACAGAATCGATGATGCTCTATTATGGATTGGGAAGAGGGGGGGCTCCGAACTGTGTGTAGACGGGGAAAGTTACTTGTGTCCTGATTGCTGTTAAGAGCGTAGTTCATATAGATTGGCTTGGTGTGTCGGAGCAGTAATCAGAAGATAAATACAATCGCGGCTTAATTGGGTGTGTGTGTGCATGTGTTAGCCACTGTTGTAATCTGGAGGGGTGTCGAGTAGTAAGAAAATGTTTTCCATCCGAACTGGAAATCGGGTTCTGTTGAAGGTCTACGGAGCAATTTATTCGGATATTGTGACGTAATCACTCTGTTTTCATACCGTTATTCTCCTTTTTGGTGATATAAAAGCCAAGTACCGCATACTCGTTCCTATAGTGAGGATTATATCGATCAAGTTGACCTTTAGTAATAACGAGATTTTTTTGCGGCGTCATTACGTTGCCGTTGTGGATTTTCGTGATTCCAAAATTAGACCATCCACATAAGAAGAAAAGCGCTTGCTGAAAGATAAAATGTGTCTTAACCTAACTGATGCTCTTTCTATACAGTTTCACCATGTACGGCACAGGATTCAAAAGTAACCTAACTAACTAATGTCAAGGTCAAAGGGGTGCATTATGAATCTAATGCAATCCAGGTACGACTGCATGATCTGTTTTTGCATATACTAGATAGCACTATTACCTAGTTCATGTCGCAATATGGAGAAGTTTTGTTTCCATTACAGATAACGTTTTGGATTGTTGATAATGCCACTGAAACACGTGACCCTGCGACCTGGCACCACCTGTACTCACACCTCGCTGTGTACTTATGACAATCAGTCTTCAACTTGTCAGTACTGCAAATAATCTATACACTATGGTAAACCACACGTGGTATTTTTATAGTAAAAAGCACCCACAACAACTAAAATAGATCAAACGGCCACATCATCTTCAATGAATTCACAATTCAATGCAAAATTATCCACGATTACACCCAGAAAAATTTGAATCGACAAACGGCACCGTCACCAGCAAGACAGGAAACGAGGAAGAACCAATTCTTACCGACCGTAATCCACCAACCGAAGAAACAAACCAAAGAATTCAACAACTTCCAAGGTAGCACCACTGAAGACAGAATGGACGAAAGCAAAAACCAAGGAAACAGACCGAACATCCTTTAGGCGACATGAGATGGACATAAATAATTTGTATTTATTAAAGTTAGAAAACAAACTTAGACCTAACCAATATCTTTAATAAAATCTATAATCTGCATTTTCTACTGCTTAGAGCCTACTTTTTGAAACGATATGGTTCAATCAAGATTTTTTTCTAATTATGGAAAAAAACAATTAAATTTATGTTATGTGACAGGTACTTTTTGATATAGAGCAATTCCAACAATGATTATTCCCAATACTTAAAAAATCATGATTGATGCAACTTTTTATGTTTCATCTGCATAGGAGATTTAGTATTTTGCTCAGATAATCAAACGATAGAGTAATTTTTTCGAAGGTAGTATAAGATCTTGATGAAGTATTAAAATATGGTTCTTGATTTGTACAGCAAAAATATCCGAAAATGAGTTGCTGAGAATCAGTCCTTCTGTGCAAAAATACAATATACACTGACATTGTTTTGCTGGAGTGATATAACTGCAGCTGTAGAGCTTGGTTCTTGGAAGGGCTCCCTGTCAGAATCACTCACTGTAATTGGAGACGAGATGGAAAATGCTACCCAGTAAATCACTGGTTAAGGCCAATTGCTGCGGGCTTTGATTTCTAACTGTAATATTAAGCGTACGACTCAGATGTGCAGACGTGGAGATTTGATGATCGCGTGAAAACGAGCGTTTATGTGCTCGGGTTTGAGAACGCCTTTTTAAATTTCTAAGTGGAAAAACGATAATTTAATCAACGGTGAGTTTTCCCGATCGCGGGCATAGGTATGCATGGATGATCGCGAAGTGCTCGAGCGATTGTGTGTAAACGCGTTTGATTGCGTGTAAGTAAACTTAGGTGCAGAAATTCAATTGTATAGCAGTGTGACCATTCGCATATTCGCGTGTGTTCTTGAATGATCCCACAAACCATGAATCTTTTGCTTTATTTTGGGTGTGCGGTTCAGATGCTAGAAGAGAGAGAGAGAGAGAGAGAGAGAGAGAGAGAGTTTCTTCATATAACTAGATGTTAGATTTAAATGTTAGTGCGATCTGCGATTTTGAGGGTCACATCTACAAGGGAGTGTGTTTCCCCATATCACTAGAGTATTCGATCATGGCACTCTGTGACTGCTAGTATGTATGAGTTTGTTTTTTTAGACGAGACTGAATGCTTCAGCGGTCACGTAGGAACGGACGTTTAGATAATCGTACTTGAGACCGCGGGTATGAATTTGTAATTGATAACATATTGACTTGATCACCGGAACGTTTTATTTATGTGAGATCGGTTTTATGTATGCAAGATCGTGTTCGCGGATGATCGTGATTGCATACAGGCTCAGATTTGTATAATCGCGAAGGGTCTAATCGGTTTTGGGTTAACGTATTTGATCGCGTGGGTGTTTTAATGCCCCGGATGTTAGCTTGTGAATAACTTTGGTTTTGTTTATATAATCGTGAAGTCGTTTGCATTTTTGCGTAAGATTTAAAATGTGCTATCGCGTTGAGCTAATAACCGGAAGGGTTTCATGATTACGAGATCATCGGTGTAGGTCGTGTTTGTGACCGGATTTGAATTATCGCGCAAGACTTGAGCGTTTGCATGTTATTGTGTGATTTCATTTTATCGCATGGGCGTTTGTAAGTTGCGTATGCTCAAAACGTTTGTAATTTCGCGCACACTATTGTGTTTCTATAGTCGTGCGCGTATTCCTGTGTACTTTTGAGTGTCGTCGAGAATTAAACAACACACACGAAAAAAAAATGTTACCAAAATCGTCAATAAAGTATACATTGCTTGTTTTGACGTGAGTTTTTGTTTTTTTTAACTTTTTTAAGGATTTTTATGAACGTCCACTGGCAAACAGACAGAGAAAGAATGACCGGAACGGTGAGAATGAAGAAACGGTGAAAATTCACCATTTTATTGGAAACACTGGGAAAAGATATGTCCTCAAGTAGGAATCGAACCTGCGATCTCCCAGTCTCTAGTTGGGTGCGTTAACCACTCTGCTATCGAGGAACTGTGTTGATGTCATCACATATGCCCAACAGTATCGTGATCACCGCCGCTGCCTCCAAATCTTCCCAATTGACCTATCGACCCCCAATATCTCCTATAAGCAGATCGTAACCTCTCCCTCTCATCTATCGGGCTAAATCTCTCTCGTTATCGCTCAAGGCTTGAGATATTTGTTGTCACTGTTTGTTTTATTTGTGAATAAAGTGCCATGAATTATGGAACAACCACGTTTTTACGTTACGAAAACTGTGCCATGAACAAAAATCATGAATTTTATAATTATGTTCAATTTCCCTTCAGTAACTCTCGCATAACTCTTGTATTAGTGGAAACATTTGTTTTTTGTTTTGTGAACTTCAGTCACGGTTTGTGTCATTACCAAATCGATTTTATGTACGTGAACATGTTCACAACTTTATTAACATTATTCATAAAACCAAAGGTTGACTCGTGATGTTATTCATAGATTTAGGAACATTAGTTAAGAAAATGAAAACATTGTGGATATTTTCTCGTGAACTATTGGAACATGGAATTTTATTCATGAATCTATTCAATCAGCGTGAACTAATTCATATATTAGTAACGATCCAATATTCGTGCTCGTGAAATAGTTAACGAATTTATAAAATGTAATTCATGAATTCGTGAGCTGGTTCATGACACCTAGTGTAATAGTTACGACTTATTATTCGTTCTCGTGAAATAGTTCACGAAATCATAAAATTTTATTCATGTATTCGTGAACTCGTTCATGATTCCTAGTGCTCGTCAAATAGTTCAAACAATCATGAAACATTATTCATGGATTCGTGAACTGTTTGCGTGCTTGTGATATTTGGAACATATTCCTAATAATTTTCAATTTCATGCGGCAATTTAAGATTTAAAATTAACGTGAACTATTTTCACAAAATTTGCCGTATTATTCGTGGTACCATGTACTTTTTCATGAAATGGCCAACTGCTAGCGACCAGTAATAGGTACGAGCAGTAGGTATAAGAAAACTGTTAGGACCTCTAATATCGTTATTTATTTGATAAGATTCAGTGTGAGGTCTGGATAGAAAATGAACAGCATTGAGTACCACAGATCGCGTTCGTGATATAGTTCGCAGAACAACCCGATCAGAAAGAAATAACAAAATTATTACAGACTGAGTTACTTTGTTATGATAACAAGTTCTGTTATAACTTTGGTCTCGTTAGTTGGTAAAATAACAGAAAACATAACAGAAATTCTTCTAGTATATATCAAAAATATGACAACCTGTGATAGGCTTCTATCAGAATTATAACAAATTTTGTTAGGTTCCCCCACTGCCAATATAGGTTTTATTACCTATTGTATAGTATCAACGAATTTAGCGTGCAAGTCTAAAAATAGAATAGAATAGAATAGAAAAATATAGCATACATTAAGGCGTTTTCGTTTGGCAGCAAAAAGCTTCATATAGCAAAAGCTTTTTATAGTTTGGTCAAATGATTGCATATACGTGCTGGCTGATTGTTATTACGAATATTTGGACACGCTGATGGTTATTTGTGGATTATAGGGATTTGAACCTGGGTATTCTGAGTTTTATGTGGATGTTTCCTGCATGAACCAACAACGTTGCTTTCGACTGATGTTTAATGGTAGCATAATATTCCTCGAGTCCGTCAAGGGCAAAACGATTATCGATGCATCTTGTTTCTAGAACGCACACATTGAACTTTGCCAAAGCCTAAGAACTGTTTGTTTTCCTTGTGTCATACACTTTGTTTTCATGCAGTTTTACTCACTACTACAGCTGCCTATATTACGATAGACTGGATAGCTTTATAATGTCTTTTCAGATTAGGAATTTGGGGCTATTTTTAGATTCTGAATAGTGCGCTTCGGTGCTTCTCTTGTACGTTAACATGATTTACACGATTTTTAGAAATAATGTCGATGCGATATGGTAACATTGAGCGGATACGTTACCTACATTATTTTACGGAGAATACGACATAGATTCAAAGAAACAAATACCAAAGTTTTGAGGCTTGCATTTTGAGATTTCAAGTAAAGTCGTTTTCGGGGTCTTCTTATTGGCATTTTTTATATGGGGAAGATTAAGCAAACCAGTACAATAATCTCATATCTAATAAATTCGCAGAAATACAATTTTTTACAATAGTTCAATCTATCTGCGAATATTATATCAGATAATCATAAAAGTCGAGAAATTGTTGAGGATTCTTCGGTGTGACAAATATAATCTTGATATAAGTTGGCTTGCCTTGCTGATTGGGATATCACAAAAATAACACAGTGAGTAATAAATATCAACATGAGATATAAATTTGATAGCTTTCTGTTATGTCGTTCTGATCGGGAAGATACCGCGAATCAGCCACACTCTTATGATCCAGTTCATATTGCCACATTACTCCGAGTAAAGAAAACGATTGTAAGCAAAAATAACAGATCGCGATAAGACGAAGAGAAATTACGAATACCATGATAAAACTGCTGATATCATGAACATGAGTCACATTACCCCACGTGTCAAATTCGAAAGTAAACTCTAGAATAAAATCATATGATAACGTGAGCAGGAAAACAAACATCGTAACTAAGATCCTGTAATCATGAACATAAATCACACAACTCGTGACAG
Organism: Topomyia yanbarensis; assembly: GCF_030247195.1. Taxonomy (NCBI): domain Eukaryota; kingdom Metazoa; phylum Arthropoda; class Insecta; order Diptera; family Culicidae; genus Topomyia; species Topomyia yanbarensis. Next base: position 48,124,860 of record NC_080671.1, on the reverse strand, counting down.
AAGAATCAAAACACGTGACTAATACTCTGAAATCATGAACATAAACAATAATCTCACCTCGGGACTAAAACAACACGATAATCTAAATAGAAATTATGGGAATCGTGACAAAGTTTCTGAAATCATGAACATAAATCACATTACTCGTGATTAAATGATCAAAAATTGTGACTGAGCTTCTGAAAAAATGAACACGAATCACTCTATTCATGACAACAATATCACTATAACGTGAATAGAAATTACGAAAATTAGGGCTAAGATCCTGAAATCATTAACATAAATCTTGGTAGTCTGCAGAAAAATCCGATAGTAAACTCATGAATAAAATAGCATGATGACATGATAAGAAATCACAACTATCGAGCATACCCGATCAGCATGAAATAACACAATTGTAACGCGTGCTGATACTTTGTTACGAAAAATTTCCTATCAAATATGGTTATAAAGAAAAACCGTTAAGTGTTAAAATAACAAAAAAATTACCAAAAAAAAATTACGAATATCACATTTATAGCAAACATTGATAGCAATGTAACAGGATCGTAACAACTTGAGATAGCGTAATTAATTACTGCAAAAAAAAATTAAGTACTACTACGAAATGAATCTTTTTAGTAGACTCCGATTGTTTGATTATGTCTTCTGATGTTTCATATACAGTTGGGTTAGTATAGATTGAAATTTAAAAATGTAAATTTTTTGCGCCAGAATTCAATATTTTGGCTAATTTTTCTTCCGTTTTTGGTAAAAGCGATACTTTTTAGTAGAAAAAAGGAAATATGAGCGAGATTACGTAGTTTTATTCTGTCCAGGCTTTCCTGAGACCTACTTTGCTCACAATGTCGAAATTATGCACAAATATTATGAAATGCAATAACAAATAACTATTCATGTTACCATTTTGTTCTGATTTTTTCCAAATAAGCGAATCATTTTAACAATATTAGAACATAGTTTGTTATTTCTATCAATCTCAGTTATACATTTGTTATTGTTTTGTTACGTCGTTCTGATCGGGTAAGCTCCTGAAATTATGAACATGTGTACTGTGTATTCCAAAATTATGAACAAGAATCATAACAAAAACTTACAAACATGTCCAGGAAACAACAACAGCAATCTAACCAAACATTAGAATGTAATGCCATGTATATATTTGAGGCGAACTAGTTTTTTAGAAACACAAATAGTTTCATGAATACGAGGTTGATTATTCATAATTTCAGTAACTTGGTCACGGTTTTCATAAATAGTTCAGCTCGCGAAATCGTGATCTTTTTTCCTGACTTTATGAACAGATTTTTCCCGTGCATTAATTAATCATTCATTCGGTATAGTTTAGGTGGGCGTACGACTCGTATACCGCAATATATTAGAGAAAGACATTAGGGATTGTAACAATCTTGCGCACAACAGCAAACAAAATAATTGTAATGAAAGATGAGAAAGGCAAAATCATACGGCTCAAAAAAGAACATCGGCATTCCGAAAGCCATAGAAATAGTACAAGCAATAAATGATGGCTGTTTTTGGTTTGGACTGATGAGAAGAGGAAAAAGCATGTAAAACAAAAAAGGCCCAATAAGCCCTTCCGACCTCCTCGATGCAACACTATCGAGGTGTATTGCAGTCAACATCTTACGGGGTTGCAAAAAATGCTTTTTCGAGTAATTTTGTCACCACATGGAGGGTGCGCAGCGACCGGAAATTTGTCTTCCACAAATTAGTTATTGAATTTGCGCTTCGACTTCGTCTCATCAGAAGCCGACACTCACTTAGTGACAGGACTAAGCTAGCACCGGGTTGACGCTTGCCGCGGAAACAGAAATACGATTTTCGAATTTTTCAATTCCGATAAGCGTACGAGCATCAATCCATAGTACCTGTATTTGATTTAAGGGTTTTCGAATGCAAATAGAAATTGTTATTCAAGACTAAAGTGTCTCTAGTAATATGCAAAAAAAACTCAATCCATGTGCTTTCCCGCTTTCGAAAAACAAAATCGAAAATGTTTCAGAAAACAGGGTAAAAAAGTTTCTTAGTCAATTAATTTCTTAATAAATATTGCTTCTACTTCGGAGTAGTCGCTAGAAGTCAACCCTGACGATCGTCACCGATTGACAACTCTTTCTCTCTCTCTCTCTCTCTCTCTCTCTCTCTCTCTCTCCAGGAAATCCATCCAATTCCCATTCATTCATCTCGAACCATTAGTACCGTGTATATACCAAATAAATGAATGAGTATCCCTTGCTCGACACTACCACATCCAGCCACCGAAAGCATCCGGACACATGTGACGACAACGACAACGACGCACGGGACACGGGAACAGGATGGAGCCAAACGGAAGAAACCCCAAACGAACACAACAAGCTCGTACAAATTAATGGTGCCATAGAAAGTTGGAAGGAATAGAAAATCAAATGCGATTGTGATTGAAAATCATGTCCCACTCTCGTCTGTCTGTGTCCCCCTCCCTCCTTCTCCGTCCACCCCTGGGTTACGAAGTTGCTACCGATTCGGTAACTGGGAAGGTCATGTCCATGTGTGTTCGCACCAAAGCTCAGGACTGAGCAAAGTGCAACCCTACGATCCGCCATCACACAGCCACCCCCTCTGGAAGAAACATGTGTGAGTATGTATGTTGCTGCTGATGAAAACATTATATCTCTATACGTAACGGCGGCCGACGATGATAACTCTCGGTTGCATCAACGGCAGTCCTCGGAAGTCCCAGCTCGAAACGTCTCCTTCATCACTTTCAATTGTCGGACTAGGCTAGGAACTAGGAAGGATCTCGGAAAAATGGCGTGCATTATCTTCATAATTTGCTACAATTGTTGAATTTAATGTTGATTATAGCCTCATTGTTTCGGAGAACGACTACCGCACGCACTCCGGGCGGGTGAGTCTGAACTGGTCTGGCCAAAGCTGATGTTGGTTGCTACCAGACATAGAGGGCCAGGCTGAATGTGAATTTACGCAATGCTGATAAAGGAAGTGTATGCAGCCGTGCCCAGTGCAGCTACATCTCAGGAGATTTAATTGAATTCCGATTGTTGATAGTTTCAATTAAGGAATCATTCTCCTTACTGCTCTCGTTAAGGCTGGACTTCTGATCTGGACCTGGGGGATGGGATGTTGTTGGTGGCAGTATTTGCAAGACGTTGGAAAAGTGCGTTTGAGGGATGGTTTGATTTAATTGCTTCGATAGCTTCCTGACAGGATTTGAAGCTGTCCGGTTTGTGAGAATTTAATACTTAATGCTTTGTTTAGGAATAGGTTTTAGGTAGGAAAAAGATTTGATTGAATTCAATTCATTATTTAAGACGATTAGGAATACAATTAATAGCACTAGTCGTACTATTGTCCTGTATGCTAGGACAGTACTAGTTTGCTTATTTTAGAAAAAAGTTTCGCTGAAGTTTTAGTTAGGCTACGCTACATTCATTTTCCCTGATAAACCAGGTATATTCAAGATTTATTTTATAAATTCTGGTGGTGCGAACCCTATAGTATATGATGAATGACCGGTGCGAAAAAGGCGAAGAACAGTAGGTAATGTCCCTCAATCTCCATTCTACCTACAACGAATCTCTAACGGTTCAGTCTAAAAACTACATAGAAATGACAACAATTTTAAAAATTGCTAGGTTGAGGTATAGATCAAGTTCCAGTTGAGACATATTACAATCGCGAAGAAACAGAAACGGCAGTGGTTAAACCGTTACTGGCAAGAGTCTCAGACTGCTTGGGAAATGGAAAATCGTTCACCGAGATTTCCATCCATCGCATCAAGTATGAGGGCAGGAAATTTGAGCACTGCAGTGGTGTCGAGTGCCGAGCACGGAGCCACGGTGAAGATGATTTGATGCATTTTTCCCAATTTCTTTTTTGGCAGGAGATTTTTATTCGCTTTTCAAAAGAAGAACCCTTTTCCGCTAACAGAAAATGAGAGCGAACGCGGTGGAGTACGAAGCACCAGGGAGCAGAGGAAAAGACTGCTGACGAAAGTGATTGCATTGAATTAGGAAATCACTTATGTAAACCGGGGGAAAGGGAAACTCCGTGCGAAACAGGAGAGGCAAATTACGGGAAATTTGTTTGATCGTTTGCAAACACAGTTTGGTGCACTCACTTACGGGGAAGTTCCCCGCCCCGGGTTGACATTCGTTTGAAGCCGAACAGGAAATTGAAAGGGTAAACAGTGTTTGAGTGATGGCAAACACTTTCGTCGTCGCCTGGTGGGAAAAGGTGAGGCTTTGTTCGGATTACTGTCGGTGGTGTCAACTGGGCTGGTTGTTTGTGGAATTAGGCGTCTATTAAAATGGTATAAGATCGCGAATGAATGATTGAAGAATTGAGTCTTAGACATTATGATTTTAAAATATGATTAAAGTTGATTTTGTGAAAGAATTACACAGGACAACATTCAACGGATACGATGGAGGATAACTAATCTTATCTAGTGTAAAGTTTAGACGTATGTTCAAGTTAAAAATAAATAAATTTTGTTTATAAGATACTAGGATGTGGCACACGTTTCAGCCCGCAGACTGAAATGTAAGCCACATACTAGAATCTTTTCAAAAAAAATTTGTAACCGGTAATATCAAACACTACAAAAACATTCATTTACAAAATCTGGATATCATAGCTTAACAATTGTTTTTGAAAGCCTTAATTTTTTTGCCAGAAAGGAAATCTAAACGAGTATGAAACCATAGATTACCAAAACACCGTGAGAGGTTTACTAAGGGAAAATCAACAAGGAGAATAGCGGAAATGAAAATTCGTGTAAAACATTTTGTGAATTTTCTCAATGAGGAATTAACTGTTGCAAAAAAATTATATGTAAGTGCACTACAAAGATAAAGAGTAAATTTGCTCCAGAGGTAAGGTATTTGACCCGTGCATTAGGAATTGCGATCAAACTTGAGTTTGATGTATGATAGTATATTAAAACATAGATCGTCATATAATCCGACAAGTAGTGAGATAAAAAATTTTTCATATAAATAGTTCATATTCTCATTAGTAAATTTAAAACACACATGATGCTTCCTAGTGCAATGATCCTATTTTCCATTTACTTCTATGCCAATGTAATACTTTGAAATATTTACCTGTCTCATAAACAAATCGCATTCTCTATCTCTCTGTTGCTTTTTATTTAACCCTTTGCGACGCAGTGGGACGTATACGTCCCACCTACTTTTCCTAAGTTTTTATTAGATTCCTAGTAAGCGTTGACATATAGATACGAATTCATTCTTTTAATGAACTCTTAAGGATGTAAGGACTGGCACAAAAAATTATGTGAATTTGTTAATTACTTATTAGTTATAATCAATTTTTTTGCAGAATATTTCGTAGGTCGTTTTTATGTGTTGACTTATGTGGATTATGTGGTTTTGAGGTCGCTGATTACGATTCTAATAACAGAATTTCAAAATGGCAGCTACACAATGGCAGCCATTTGTCACGAATTTTGCGAATTTTATTACAATGAGCATAAAACTCGATTTACGAGAGTTTTTGGAGTCGCTGGTTACGATTCTGATGAATTCGAAAATTCAAAATGGTGCCTACGAAATGGCAACCATTTTTTAAGAAATTGGCAAATTTTGTTACAGTCAGTATAAAACTCGATTCACGGGACTGGGTCCGCCATTTTTAATTTGACAATTGTAACATCTGAATCAAAATCAGCGACCCCGAAAACTCGCTTGTAGGACGTTTTAGGCCAATATAAAAAAATAAAATTTAGCCAAGCACAGTTGCCATATTGGATCCGCCATTATGAGTTTTACATTTTCGACAGTGAATCAGTGACCCCGATAATATCCTTGGAAGACGTTTCAGGCCAATAACAAAACATGAACTTTAGCCAAGCACAGTCGCCATATTGGATCCGCCAACCAATATAAAGCTAAAAATGACAGCATTAACAATGAAAAAAAAATCGCGTCGCAAAGGGTTAATAATTATTCTTCAAATAATTTCCAAACATTGCAAAACTTTCTGAAACAAAGGTTCTCAAACTTGTCCAAATCGTTTTATTCATTTACTTTATTTTAATCATTTTTGGTTTAAATGGCATTCCATATACTCATTTATTTCAATTTATTAATTTCCTGCATTTTATTCGTTTTATTTATTTTATCCATTTTGTATATTGGAGTAATTTCAGTATTGTTTTTATTTAACATGTTCATTTTATTCGTTTATATGTTCATACAGTTTTCTTCATTTTATTCATTCTGAACAGTTTATTCATTTCATGCATTTAAATTATTTTTTTCTTGGTTTACTTTCTTGCATTTTATTCATTTTTTCCAACTCATACGTTTTATTCAGTTTCTTTATTTCAATAATCTTGAAACAATTCACAATTTCATTCATTCATTTTAATCAAAATTAATTTTGACACAAATTAATTTATTCTACATATTATTTTTATAACTTTTTTAATATTGTTTGATTTTTCATTTGAATCTTATTTTCATTTTATTTTGTTTATTTTTTCTTCTTTTTATTCATTTTATCAATTCTTTTCACATTGATTTTTATTTGTTCATTATATTGATTTTATTGATATTATTAATTTTATTCCTATCATTTAAATTATTTACTTCATTGGTTTTCTTCATCTCGTTTAATTATTTTATTTTTTTTACTCATTTTGTAGAAAATCTAGTTTAGTCAATTTATTTGTTTAATTAATTTTAATAATGACGTTTATTTTATTTATTTTTTTCACTTAATTCGTTTCATTTAGTTCATCCAGTTCGTCTAGTTCGTCCAGTTCGATTAGTTCGTCCAGTTCACTCAGTTCGTCCAGTTTGTTCAGTTCGTTCAGTTTATTCCGTTCATTCAGTTCATTCAGTTCATTCAGTTCATTCAGTTCATTCAGTTCATTCAGTTCATTCAGTTCATTCAGTTCATTCAGTTCATTCAGTTCATTCAGTTCATTCAGTTCATTCAGTTCATTCAGTTCATTCAGTTCATTCAGTTCATTCAGTTCATTCAGTTCATTCAGTTCATTCAGTTCATTCAGTTCATTCAGCTCATACAGTTCATCCATTTCACTCATTTTACTAATTTCAAGTTAAATTTTATTCATTTAGCATATTTTTTTTTATTTTTGTCTATTTATAAATGGATGAATAGATTAAAATATATAAAATAATAAATTCATTTCATTTTATATTTTTTTTCATTTTATTCATTTTATTAATATCAATAGTTTTATTAATTTCATTACTTTAACAATTTTGTAGATTATTTCATCCATTTATTTTGTTCTTTCATCCATTTAATTGATTCATTCTGTTTAGTCATCTCTTTTATTCATTTCATTTGTAAATTTAGTTTATTTTATTGATTTTGTAACTTTTCTTAATTTTCGTTTGATGAGCTCATTTATCTATTTTATAAATTAGATATTTATTAATCACTCTACTCATTTTAGGAATTGAACAATATTTTTATTATTTTTGGTTTCATTATTTTTTACCTTTTATTCATTTTATTGATTTTCTTTAATTTATTCAGTTTATTCGAGGTTTTATTTGAGCGGGACTAGAAACTATGTTCATCTCACCACTAGTTGGGAGCCTACTTCGTATGAGTTTTGCAAATTTAGGAATGAACCAATGGTGATATGTGTAAGAAATGGCTCATCTCACTGTCAGGTGGATTATGTCGGGTTTTAATTTTCAAAACCCGTAATAGATAACGACCCCGTTCATTAGGTTATATTTACCTGTTTATGTACTTAGATGGTCGTTATAATCGCTCGTGTACGCGTATTCTAGTAACATTTCGATATAGAGAATGAGAAATACCTTCGTTGGTCTACTTCACTTTGTGCTGTCACTATTTGCCCATATTATGTGCTATCATTCGGTGGTTTCCAAGCCAATACATATTAAGGTTGAAATAACGAAATCTGTCAAAAAATTATTGAAATAAATTAGCTTTTGTGGAAAATAGTTCCACAGCCGGTCGTTTGGAGTTCAAATTGCCTTTGTTCAGAAAACACAAGTTAGTCTCGGTAGCCGGCTGCCCAGAGTTTTAAAAAAAGCTAAAAAAATAAAGAAGATCTTTTCTATTTCGAATGATCGTGTACTCAAAGACTAACTAACTAACTAGTTATCAAACTAGTCGCTACTATGTTTTACAGGTCCTTCGTTTGATTGGGACGAATCTTAAATCTTTTTTAAATCTTTTTTATATCTTCAACTACGCGACACCTATGGAAGATAGAAAATGGAGGCGGCCGGCAATGGTGTGCTATTGGGATATTAATGTGGGTCGGATTGGTATGAAATCCTACTTAGGATTTCCTAAACAACTCTTGTTAGATAATCAACAGTGAAACATGGTTCTAGGAAACTTCTCATATGTTGTCCACCTAAACCTTTTATTAATAGACTAAACAAATTGTGTTATTTGAAAATATCCTAACCTTCAGTTATTTCAAAATATTACAACCCAAAATATTTTCGACAAAATGATAAAATTGTTGTAATAACGAATGTACTTTGAATCAAATCTGACACCCGTTTGATTTTGCTATCGTTGTTGAGAATGAAAATCACATTCGTTCTAAAAAGCGTCTGACCATGCATCCACATGCTTCTCATTCGACTAGCGAACGACGAATAAATTTATGTACCAAGAATACATGCGGGACTTATATAACTTCCCATTATTTGATTAAATTGCCGACTCTGCCTGAAAACCGCTATCAATCTCGCGGTTTCCGCGGCATTTTTGAAAGCAATTGCGTTATTTATAGAAGTCACACATACTTCAAAATTTAATACAATACTGGTTAATAGTTTTTCAACTGATTTGTGTAAATGTAATGCTATTTCGCTTCGTCAAAAACTTTCCCTCTTGTTTCCTCCGATTTTTTAGGCGCGATAAAAGAATATGAAAAACTTGGATAAGATTCCCCAAAAGTTACTAGTAATGATTGCATTATGTTTAGTAAATGCATGATTCTCGTGAACTAAGCCGTTTTGATTGCACTGGTATCCATACACTTAGAACATATATTCAACTTTAATTAATTTCCGCCTATGAGTGGTTTAGAGGTTTTGAATAACAAACTCAAGTTGTTCTGCTCTGATCTTGAAATTTTTGTAAACGTATATTCGTAGCAATTAAAAGCAAACCAAGCTTCAGAATGGAGCCATGTACCGTCAATTTCAGTTGAAGGTCATTGCGATATAATTGGGCTAAAAATGCTAATCGACGTACTCTGCGGCAAATCCGTCTCCGAGCTTACAAATATATAACCAAGCAAACAACCCATCCAAAGCGTCAAGCAACGAAAAGTGGACAGTATCAAGGTGTTTAACCAGGTGCTGATGAAATGTGTGGATGTATTTTGGTTGACGATGAAACCTATGCGATAGACGATTGCAAACAAATTCCGTGGCAGAAATTCTTCGCGGAAGTTCGCGAAAAAATTATGATTTGGCAAGGGATCTGTTGCTGTGGCAAGAAAGCAAGCGTTTTCGTGGCAGATAACACTATGAATTCGAAAGTAAATTAAGTTCCTCAACAAACGGATGTTACCCTTCATTAAGTCCCATTATGATCCGTTACGTTTTGTGCAGACTTATCCAGCTGTCATTACAGCAAGAAAGTACTACAAAAGATACGAAAATGTAATATATTTTATCTGACAAGAGCAGAACCCCCAGCTCCGTTCATTAGCGAAGTATTGGGCGATAATGAAGAAGAAACTGAAAACGAAGGGAATAGTCTCCAGTGAAATTGGTCGGATGCAGAATTGGTGGAATCAGCAGACCAAAACCGTGGCTGAAGAAGGTGTGCGCATCGGATGAAGTACGATATTAATAGAAAATTGTTTAGATTTTTTCGACACAACATTGAATGATCTGTTTCAGTTATTTTATTGAAATCAAATTTTATTATGTTTGCTTCATCCTTAGAAAATTATTCGATTAAAAGCAATGTTAAGCAAATACACGCATTTGGAAGTGCCACATTTCTAAAGAATTTAGCTTTTATAGTTGATTGCAGGGTTTGAAATTTTCTCTTTCGTGTTCAGACATATGGGCGATATGTCCACTATGGACGAAAAAGATGTGCGATGAAATCCTTGTTGTGAAAACGAGCGCCAATTTCAAACTCTGGTTAGTTGCCAAAGACTTCCGAACATAGCTGCAAATACCTTGCCAGATCAACAACTTACCGGCAAATTTATTTGCAGAAACAAGAAGGCCCGAATAAGGGTTTCTGGATTGTAATGTTTGTAACTATGGTATATTTAAATGAGTTGGACATTTTTGGATATTTTGGACACAAGAACTTTAAGTTTTATCGACTTTCAGACGGTGAATTTCAATGGAAACGCATTTGTTTGATTCAAATCCCTGGAATAACTCCAACTGAGATCTTACCGATCAGAGGCACTCTAGAACGATATTCCCGAGCAAGCCTGAACATGCAACGAACTACTTGTACAATGTAGCCCCGCACTGCAGCTGCTGGATGGGAATAAGGAAAATCAGCAGCAAATTAGGCCACAATTCATTTTTAGCGCTGCCGGACCGGCATTGTTGGCATTCATAATAATTGACACGAATCCTCATTTCGCCCGCTCATTATTGTGATCCGGATGCCTTAACAGGGGAGAGAAGCACCATAATCATATACCATGGCACTAACCCGGAAGCAATGTGGAACACCACGACCATCTCCGATCGGATCGGCTACGGTTTGGCTTTTTGTTTTCGCCAGAAGATTGCAACTTCGTGGTGCCTTTGTTGCATTGTACGTCCACCACGAGCGTCGAATCAAAAGCTGGCAACAGCAGGAACATTTTCGTAATTTCAAATCATTCCGAAACGATAACGTTCTGAAAGTGTTCCTTCTATCCAATGTCTCATTCCAGAATGATCACGAATAACTTTCGGTAAACGCCTTAAAACACAATATTTTAAATAGACGATAAAAACACTCCAACAAGCAAATAGAATGGATGAAAATGATGTGCTGCTCCCCAGATGTTTGAACGGCGTTGATTTGATTAGTTTGCTACACATCATTCGAACATCCTTTTGCCGCGACGGGCACACATAAGGCAACGGAAAGGATCACACGCTCGTCATTATTCAGTTTTGTATAGTCGTCATCATCGTCATCGGTCTCGTATAATGTATGCAATTATTTCCTTTACTGCTTTATTTTGGCTGGCAAAGACGTCAGCAGGGGGAGTGTATTGGGCGAAGTTTCCTCAAGTTTTCAGCTGGTACCTGAACACTCTGGGATTATTGAGAAGAAGGGGGAGAGACATTCTACGTCATTATTCCGTGAGAGTGGTGCATATGGTTCTCGGCAATAGCTCTACCAGCCGCCGCTGCTGATTGCGAGAGTGAAACAGAGCCAGAAAGTGTTAGCTTCGAACGCGTTAGCAACGTGCTTTTTTTAGCCGTCTGCCCCCGATACCACCCCGCCGGCTGTTCGCTATCTGAAGCGTAATGAACGTCGCCTGTTCGAAGCTCATTAAAATTAATTTGAGTTTATATTTTGCGGAAAATTATTATTACGCTGATGCTAGCAGCGGCGGCAGGGGGCACTGTCTGGCCCCACCACCAGCACCGTGAAAAGCAGCAGATTCCGCAGGAAAAAGGGGACGGTAGAGAAGCCGGGGAACCAACCGGTTTGGAAAGGGAAGGGAGGTGGTAGGAACCACTTTTGGCACAGTGTGAAAATAAATTGATGAAGTGAACAGAACGAGACAATAGATGATGGATCCCGGTGTGGCGGAAAAGCGGAAAACCGTCGATGGGTGGGTATGCAGTGAGCGAAATCAAATTAGCTTTGATAACATGTAGAGAAAATTTGAAACCTGACAATTACGGATTGATGGTTGCAGGATGTGTGTTTTATGTGTTTGTGTGCACCCAAGCATCGGCGATGATTACACGGCGAGCGCTTGAGAATAGATCTTAATTAGTGTCATGTTTTCGGGAGGAACGCGATGCCGGAATAATTAGTTTAATTTTCGGGATATGGTTTACCTTACACATTTATTTCCAGAGAAAGCAATCCATAATTGGGTACGCGCTGGCTGGTGTTTGCTTGTTTGCGGTGCAATTCTCGGGAGGGGAGCACACGGAACAGAAGAATGCATACATGCATATGTAGATGTATACGTGGAAATGTGGGGGAACGCTTCTGCTGGAGAGTTTTGAGCCAATTAATTTGCGTAACATTTAATACCTAGTAAGGTCGATTTTCTTTTGATGCAATAAATGCATAATTAATACTTTAGTCGGTTGTAGAGAATCTCAGATCACGATTTGTAAGCTATTAAATTTAATATTCTTGAAAATATTTGAAAAGGTTTTAATACTCAGGATGTAAAACGGGAATTGGCTTGTATATTAACAATCTCTAAACGAATTTCAAACCTGTTTGTTCTACAAAAAGATTAAAAGTGAAGTTTGCACCTTGTCGCAATCTGTTATTCCTTTTAAGAGTATAGAACCTTTCTTAAGGAAAAAATGGATTAACCGATTTGCGCATAAGGACACAAGTTGGATTTTTATGTTTCGTGTTCCACTCGTCAGTAACTGACATCAACTTGCTGCAAGTTAGACGATATATCCAAACCAACACCAAATTGGCACCAGTTAGTCACTAAACACCAACAGAACACCTAAAGCAACTGGTTGGTACCGAGTGATGTCTCAGTTAGCCAAGAACAGATGCTCTTGGTGGCCTACGAGTGTAGGGAAACGAGCTGTCTTTTGGCATGAGAGTGAAATACCTGCGAGTATGCAACATTTATTTTTTTTCTCCCTAAAATAAAAAGTTGGTTTAACCAATTTGCGTTCCTTACTTTTGAAAAGTTGGATTGTATTCCACTCGTCAGTAACTTTTTGTTTGTTAACTTTATCAGTTTTTTGTGGTTAATGAGATAGTCTACTAAAGTGGATATCATTATTCTTGGGCTTGCAAGAGGCCATGACATTATTTTCAATAATTTGATCACTTTTGACTGCTTTGGAAATGCATCAAAATTCAAGATGAATCAATAGTTCGAAACAAAAAACCAAGAGATCCATAATCCGATTTGAAATAAGATGAAAGTAGTAAACGATTAACCATTAAAGATCCTAAAATGAAATTTAATATTTCAAACACGGTAGATCTAACTGAAGGGCGAACGCTAAATTATAGCAACACTCACAATCGCTTGTAACTTGTTTCCCAATGAACTTGCTTATATCTGCACAGTTTCCCTTTGAATTTAGTTGTTCATATGCTGTTAGTGTTGTGGTACCGGTAATACCGGTACCGAAAATCTCGGGAATACCGACCCATTATTGGTACGGTAATACCGCTACTGAACAAAAACCAGAATCGGTATTTTCGGTACCATACAAAATTTTTTTATGAAAAATATGTAGACTCTCTAGTAGGACCCGTTTCTAAATATAGGTCTGCCAGGTGACTTTTAATTATATTTAATTATCTTTTAAATAAATCATTCAGTCATGTCTGTGTTTGGTTTGCCCTTAAATCTTTATCTACAAAAGAACGAACAGCGTTTCAGTAGCTTACAATTTTAGAATTGGTGAACTGCTTCATATGAGCGATTCGTAATGTTTGGTGAACGAAAAATTTAGCAAAACTCCATAGTTTACAGGAAATTAGGAGCCTTGGTATGCATTAAAGTCGTAACCGGCAAAGCGAAAATGCCGAAAGGAAATACGTCCAACGTACACGTATTTACATTCACGCTTCAATTTACTGTTGATAATAGGGTTTCTTAGATTTACCATCTGTTGAAGTCGCTGAAAGTCGCACCGCTTACCGATTATTGAATTCCAAGTGGCCTAGATCCGAAATAAAAAAAGGTTCCGCATTCGAAAAATACCTCCTGATGCAATGAGACATCAGTTTGAGCAATCAATTTCGCATTGAAGCGTTTCTCGAATTATTTGTAAAAAATATTCGAGTACCGGTACTACCGGGACTGGGGGCTTGAGTACCACAGTACCGGTTCTCGCCAAAATAGGTCGGTACTGCGAACCCTATATGCTGTGGTTTGCGTAATTGTATGTTTGTTTGCGGTCAAGGTGGAGGTGACTGATTAGGAGCCACGTACAAAGGTTTAAAACTCTCCATCTATTTAAAAAAAGTTATGAAAATCTTCATTGCAATGCGCAAGGTTCGGTTGACTTTGTATTAAAATTTATCATCGAAGTGCTCTATTTGGCAAGCAGTCTGTACCTGTGAAATATGGAATGAACTTTTCGACCCAACATCACGAATATTCAAAATTAAATGTCTCCAAAAGCGTTTTACAACAGCATAATAAAAAAATCCTATTATGACCGGGTTTATCTTCATGACACTATTTTGAGTCCGTCACAGAATGGTATGATATGAATCCACTGAACTGCCCTGAACTACACCCAATAGAAACACATTCGGCCATGATGAAGCGGCGATTCAGAAAGACCAAACAGTATGCAAAAGATAGGTCGCATTGTTGGTGTTTTCGGATTCTCTCCGTCAGCTAACTAGGCCGCTATGTGGGCACTAAATCCACAACAGGTAGCTTAAGTGTACGGCTAAAACAACTACTCGGAACTGATGTCCCGGTTAGTACAGAAGTTTTGATTTTGTGACCAAAAAGATGATCCGTAGGGACCTAAATTAGGGTTAACCCCTTACTTAGCTTTAAGTGAGTCTTGGCCCCGCTTGCAGCAGCTCCCAATTCAGCTTCCAAGAATCAACCAGTAAAAGATTCAAAGGACAAGGTTGGAAAGTTGATTAAACGAGAAAAAGCTCCAAACATGACTTCGTATGAAAGGCGTTAAGCGAAAGTGATCCAATATATGTAAACCGTGCTATAAACACATGGTTTTTATCGGAATTATGCTGAATACGGGTAAAGATCGATAGTAAAAACTGCATAATAATGAAGGGAGCTAGACCGTAGATTTTCTCTTGAATTCACTGAACAAAAATTGACAAGCAATAAGACTACCTTGAATAGTAGAATTTTCCTAAATTCCTTGGGACTTTTGTAAGACATTCTAGAGTTTCGTGGATGTCTTTGATGTTTGAAACTTCCGAATTTTGCTGGACTTTACTGAAATGCTTACAAAACCCTAGAAGTTCGTAGAAATATTACCAGAAATTTTCCAGCTCATTCCAATATGTCAATATGGAGTTCCTAAGAAATCTAAGAGACACCCATATACTACTACGTGGACAATTGCAGTTTTGTGTTATAACGACGTATGGAGGCAAAAAAGTGTCTTGCAGACATACAAATTTTAAATGTTCGTAATTGTGTTCAAAAATTAGATAATCAATGGAAACCCATAAAGTTCTGTTGAAATTTATTATAACAGGTCACAGCTAACTTTAAAGCAATTAAATTTATTGGAAAAGTCAACATTTTCTTAGAATTTCAACCTACCAATAGCCGACTAAAAATGAGAAAAATACTCGTGGGCATTTGAGGGAGGGGACGCTTGTCCATGGAGGGCGAGAAGTGGGTCGAAAAATAAGTTTAAACATTTAATCACTTAAATGTGCAAATATCCAACCCAAGGATTCGTAAATCCAAGAGATACGAATACTCCAATAGGTCAAAGATTCAGCTGGTCAAAGATTCAACGGTCCAAATATCCAGAAATCTAACCCAATGATAGAATGATCCAAAATCCTAGAAGCCTAACGATCGAAAGATTTAAATATTAATTCAATGACCCCTAAAATCTGAAAGATCAACTGGTCAAAATATACAGAGATTCAACGATTCAAAGATCTAAAGAGGCCTTCCAATATCCATAAATTTTGAATATTCGACACAGATTAGAAGATTTCATGATTCGAAGATCTACGAATCTCATGATTTAAAAGAGACGAAGGCACCCTAATAATCCCAATTTCTTCGAAAAATCCAAAAAATCAAGGATCCAAAGATCTGAAGAGCTTGCTTTCGTTTGAGCCTTTACAACCAATTGTTCGGTAATCTCAAATACTTTATTGATCAATATTGACGCCGGACAGGTCCCAACGTGGAACGAAGCAAGGAAGGGAAGACATGTTAGTCCGACACTTGCTATTGCTATAGGTGTTATATACTAGTGTGCACTCCACAAGTGTCACTTGCGGAAGAAGATTGTTAGTAGGGATAGGGATTCGATTAAAAATTGTGTGTGAGTGCGCGTGCGATCCACGATCTAAGAAATTTCTGGGCGTCTGTTCACCAGGAAACTCATTAAGTGCAAAAAATACATTTCAGGAATAACGTAACAGCGAATAACGAGGATAATATCTAGAGCCATATTTAATTAAAATATTTTTACAGAAGATATGCTAGCAAATGGAAAAGCACCAAATAATCTCGTTAAAATTAGTAAATAAATTGTGGCTTTCGCTAAAAAAACTATCCATTGTTCTCACAACGAGAATATAGAATAATTTTGAGAAGCCGAAAATAAGTAGTACCCAAGTAACCGAAGTATTGTGAAGTAACCTAATATCTACATTATAGCTGCCTATATGGCACAATTAAAAAGCCTTTTAACCCTATATTTCGATATAATGCTGATATAATGCGAAATATTGTGCTGTTACTGTACAGAGATAGCCCGTTTTTTGCATTGCTAATGCTATCATAGAGCATCAATGGATAAGTGTCACATTTGAAAGCTTCAATTACCTGTCATTTTCTGCAATGTTTTCGCAGCGCTTTCTTATATTTCCCTTTCGGTATGACGAACAAAAAGAAAAAATATGAAAATACTGTTTAGAACTGCAATTGACTGCCTTTTAATGCATTGAATAAATATCCTTAAAGGAATTGCGTTCTCACATATGAACAATGTTTCACGAAAATTACCATCAGTGAGCCTCGAACAGAGGTACCTTGTCTCGTCCTTTACAGCAAGTGCGCTGCTTTAGCGGCACTGAAATATGCCGAATATAGTTTTTAAGAGAAGTTGCATAGCAAATAAACCCACAACATTACAATAGCATTATATCGGCTTTATATTCGCTAAATAGTAGCACTACATGAGCATGTAAAGCATATATGCTTTAAAGATCCTTGAAGCATGTTTGCGTTATGTCAGCTTCATATACGTATATAGAAAAAGCGATTATGCTACATTTTGACCTGAGCCTGTATACATTTTTGATGCTGCTTAATACTTATGGTTACTTAGGTAACCTGATCGAAAACCTTACTTCGTACGACAAACATACTAACAATTCCTCGTGCGTCGTTGTATCTAGTAGTTAAAGAAATATGTTTTAACAGCATTGCTTTAAAAAAAAAATAGCGAAAAAAATGTCTCAATCAGTCTAAAACACACCGTAAATTGGGTCTTCACTATATTCCAAAGATTTAATGGGTCCAAGATCTAACAGAAGAAAAGACCCAAAGTTCTATGACTCAAAAATCGAATGATCTAATGATTCACAGATTGAAAATGACTCAAAATTCTAAAGATCCCAAATATCAAAGAACCAAGGCATAAGGCATCAACGATAAAAAAATTCAAACAGTTAAAGATTCAAATGATCCAAATGAGGCAAAAGATCAAGAATTGATAGATACATAAATCCATCAAATACTTAGTGTAAATTTCTAATAGGTGCTAAAAATCCAATCTAATGAACCAAGGAGCTAAAGGTCCGAACGTTTTAAAGATTGAAATATCCAAACATTCCAAAGATTCTAAAGATGCAAAAAATAAAAGTTCTGATGATATGAAGATCCGTCGATCCAGAGATACCAAAATCCATTCCAATATTCTTAGAATCTAAACGATCTGAAATTCTACGGATACAAATATACAAAAATTCAAAGATCCAAAGTTTCAAACATCCGCCAGACATGGAGAAATCCACAATTCAAATCAAGAGTCCCGAAAAGTCCGAATGATTCGAAAATCCAATTCCAAGATAACAAAGTCATGAGCCTATTGGATTCAAGAAACCTAATAAAAAAATAGATTCAAGATTCTTAAAAACAATTATCAATCATTCGAAGACACAGAAATGCAATCCAATGATCTATAAATCTAAAATCCAAAAAGTCTGTCCTATATATCTAAGAATCCGAAGACTTAAAGATCTAAGGATCCAACTATTTCAAAGTCTTAAAATCTTAAGATCCCTATTCTAATACTGAAAGATTTAATTATCCGAAGCATCTAAGCTTTGGAAATTAAATTGATTGTTTCATAGATTGAAATATTGAAAGATTGAAAAATTTTATGATAAAAAGTTTCAAGGTTTGAAAAATTCAAAGATTCAAATATAGATATATTTAAAAATTTGAAGATGTGAACATTCATTGATTCAAAAATTCAATGATTCAGAGATTCAAAGAGTCAGAGATTCAGAGATTCAAAGATTCAAAGATTCAAAGATTCAACGATTCAAAGATTCAAAGATTCAAAGATTCAAAGATTCAAAGATTCAAAGATTCAAAGATTCAAAGATTCAAAGATTCAAAGATTCAAAGATTCAAAGATTCAAAGATTCAAAGATTCAAAGATTCAAAGATTCAAAGATTCAAAGATTCAAAGATTCAAAGATTCAAAGATTCAAAGATTCAAAGATTCAAAGATTCAAAGATTCAAAGATTCAAAGATTCAAAGATTCAAAGATTCAAAGATTCAAAGATTCAAAGATTCAAAGATTCAAAGATTCAAAGATTCAAAGATTCAAAGATTCAAAGATTCAAAGATTCAAAGATTCAAAGATTCAAAGATTCAAAGATTCAAAGATTCAAAGATTCAAAGATTCAAAGATTCAAAGATTCAAAGATTCAAAGATTCAAAGATTCAAAGATTCAAAGATTCAAAGGTTCAAAGATTCAAAGGTTCAAAGATTCAAAGATTCAAAGAGTCAAAGATTCAAAGATTCAAAGATTCAAAGATTCAAAGATTCAAAGATTCAAAGATTCAAAGATTCAAAGATTCAAAGATTCAAAGATTCAAAGATTCAAAGATTCAAAGATTCAAAGATTCAAAGATTCAAAGATTCAAAGATTCAAAGATTCAAAGATTCAAAGATTCAAAGATTCAAAGATTCAAAGATTCAAAGATTCAAAGATTCAAAGATTCAAAGATTCAAAGATTCAAAGATTCAAAGATTCAAAGATTCAAAGATTCAAGATTCAAAGATTCAAAGATTCAAAGATTCAAAGATTCAAAGATTCAAAGATTCAAAGATTCAAAGATTCAAAGATTCAACGATTCAAAGATTCAAAGATTCAAAGATTCAAAGATTCAAAGATTCAAAGATTCAAAGATTCAAAGATTCAAAGATTCAAAGATTCAAAGATTCAAAGATTCAAAGATTCAAAGATTCAAAGATTCAAATACTCAAATACTCAAACGTTCAAAGTTTGAAAGATTGCAAAACCGAAAGATTTAAAGATCTTTCAGATAGCAAGATTCATGAATGATTCGACGATTCAAAGATTTATTAAAGACTGAGGATTCAAAGCACAAAAGATCCAAAGATTCAACGTTTGAAGAATTGAAAGATTGAAAAGTTGAAAGATGGAAAGATTCGTGAAGCATTTGGCGATTCAAAGAGTCAAAATCTGAAAGACTCGGAGATACAAAGGATAATATATCCAAAGATTCAAAGTTTGAGCCAGTGAAATATACAAAGATTGGAAGTTTGAGCGATTGAACGATTGAAAGGTTGAAAGATTGAAAGAATAAAAGTTTCAAAGATTGAATGATTCAAGAATTCGACTTTTGAAAGGTTCATTGATTCTACGGGATAGCAAGAGATACTGCGTGCTCGTCAGTCTGACGTGATAAATATTATGTTTCGCACAAACTATAATTAAGAAACATATTTTGGTACTCATGCCTATTTATATATTTTATTCCAGTTTTTACAAAAAATTCAAAATTTTAGTCATTTTTAGAATTGGAGAAAGTTATTTTTAGGAAAAATAAAAATAAATTTAAATTAAGGATTTTCTATTCAATTTTGTATTTTGTTACAGGATACATTTCAGTTATTTTTAAAACAATTTGTCAATCCGTGTTTCTAGTATATGATACTTATTTTTTTAAAAATTTGGAACCCAAACCAATTAACTACAACTCTTTCCATATTTGCTTAAGAAAACAATATCCAAGCTTGTGTATTATTAGAGCTCTTAGGGTGATTGTAGCTTTTAACTCACATTTTTTTCAGTTCTCTAATCACATCGCACATTTCATTAGCTATAGCCCGATTACCAGAGCTTCAGACGGTCACCTAAATGTGGACAATGACGTGAATCCCGGATGATAACCCAGTGTAATTGAATTTTTACATCCTGGAAAACCTCATGTCTCATTTTCTGATCTTTTTTCTTTGTCTGCTTTTATTCTTCCACCTAATGAAGACGAAGATTATGGACACATTCCAAACCCAGCCGTTCAAGGTACTGTTTTCATTAGTCCGATACAATTTCAACGTTGGTCTCTATCGCCTGAAGGACTGGCTTACATGATTTGCAACCAAACTCATGTGCGGACAACTGTCTTTGATATATTTTCAGAAAAAAATCTAAGGGCGGCACCTAGGACCGTTGCTATGTGTTTCATATGTAAATGATTTGGGGTACGCTCAAGTAGACCAATTGTGCCAATTTTTGACGCGCATTTTGAAGATCATGTGCCTGTGTGCGGTTATTTCCCACTTGGATTCAGAGTTAGTTATAATGACTAGACATCATGTCACATGAGTAATTATTTTGCTTTTTACTTTAAGTAGACATGCAATTATTCTTTAAATAGCGCTATGAGCTTCAGTCATTGTATGACGTGGAATCAAAATGAAATAAAGGTGAGTTTTTGTAAATTTTATATTTTCTGTACTTCACTAATTAAAGATGCAACTTGAAAACAAAAGCAACGACGTACTGCTGATTGCAGTACGCAATTGAAAGCAGTTCTCTACGCACGTTTGGTTTTGGAATATTCCGTTCAATTAAGAATACTACCATTTGAACAACCAATCCAAAGACAGAATTTTCCCATCATAACTGCTTCCCGACACATTCATCTCTTGTTTTGAAACAATGTCCTCCATTCGACGAAAAGGAAACACTCACAAAGTGACTGCAAATTAAATCCCCAATCAAACAAAACGAACGAATCGTAATGAACGGAACCCCGCCATAAGTAGAGGCCTTCGGTAGCTTCTGCTGTAACGCGAGAGTTCAAACAATGTACTACTACTAATACTACTACCACTGCTATATGTACGTGTACAGCTGATTGGCAGTTTGGTTCACATTTGGTAGGGCAGCTACGTACTTCCTCCTAACCAATCATTACCCGGGCAGATATGACCGATTGGCGGTGAAATGACACACGGCGAGTCAATTGCAGCCATGCCTCGGACCGCATTGCCGTAGTCCTACCATAACAGCAGCATGGGGGAGAAGTTTCGTGGTAATGAGCATCAGTTTTTGTTTTGTTCAGACAGAATGCAGTCTGTGGTGAATCCCTTCAGTAGATGGCTGATCCATACCTACCTAGCTTCCCACATACGATCGACGAGAGATGGAAGAAACGTGCCCAAATTAGCAAACATAGTTCCAACAGCACCAGCGGGCGAGGATGGAATTGTAACATTGTAGCCAACGCAAAATTACAGGTTTCAAATTGCCGAGTGTTATGCTTCCACTGCTGCTGGGGGGAAAATTATCGATGTTTGTGGGTATATTAATTAAATTGCTATCTTTGGCCGCAAATCGAATCCTCATCGGTACCGCGGTGGGAAGATATATTTGACTGCTACATAGTAATTCGTTGCAAGGGGATAAGCGAAGGGGGGAATGATGGAGACTCCGTAAAATAACAATGCAATAAAAACGAACTCTTTCTCTTCCGACTCTGTGCATAGTCATTAAGTTCTATTGCTTCGACTCTGAACAGCCGTAATGATGCTCTCGGTTAATGGGGACGAATCGTTGCTGGGAGTAACGAACAAAAATATCAAAGGGTACAAAGCGCTTCAAGCAAACTTGAACATCCTTGATCCGTGACGCACACATACACACACACAGAGAGCTTTCCCCAATACCTCTCTCCTCAGGGATAGCGGGATGAATGTGTTTATTATCGCGCGCGTTTCCTGAATCAATGCTACGAAGAGGAGGGGGTGGTACGGACTATGCATGTGCGTTGGAGGATGCCAAAGAAGTAAGAAGGGTTGAAAGGCACATCGAAGAGTACGCTCACTTAACGGGGACGAGAAAGAAAATAATGAAAAATATTTATTTCTTTTAATGATCTCTTTCATTCCGATACTCCCGACAATTGTCGTTATCGTTTCCTGCTCGCACTCGAACGTAGGGGAAAGAAGGAGAACGCCTCGTCGGAGGAACAAGGGCATCTCGTCTCCACATTTTGTGGCGTTCGCGATAAGGAACTGCCACTGCTAGCAGTGAGCGGTGAGTGTCGTCCGTAACGAGAGTATTTTCAATCAACTGTGGAGTGATTTCTTTTTTTTGCTGGTTGCGATGATGCAAAGATTCAAAGTGCGGCGAGTCCTAATCTTTTTCCTTCTGGCTTTGGTCAGGGGTGTAGCTGATGGGAGGTTGGTGCGCAGTTTTCTGTGCCATATCGCGAGTATGCAGTTTTCGCCGTAGTATCGATGAAAATGTTCAGAACATAACAGCATTAAAAAAGGCCATAACCAGTGGCCGAAACGTTAGGCAGTATAAATCACTCGTTCTAATTAATCAGACCGCAAAAGCCGAAAATCCTATAAAAAGCATTCAAAAGTATATTTTACACCGTACCGATTTAATACAAAAAAATATTCTTGAAAAAAGCATAGTAGCGATAAACATTTATCGTTTTATCGTACGTCTCGATGATTTATAACTTGGAAGATTTTCAGATTCTTATAAGTACTAAATACTCACATAGAAATATTTTATTCATAACAATGTTGGCTCACCTGAAAAGAATAAAAATAGAAGTTGTTAGATGGAGATAACTTGCTTAGATTTTATATGTTCTAATAAATGAATTGAAGTGCTTATTAAGATTTATAGCAAAAGTTGAATAATAATTTATTTATTTCAATTTTCGCTTATTTTAATATCCAATTATAGGTTTAACTAGGCCCGAGTGGGACCAAAACTTTCGTTGGTGGTAGACCAACCTAAGTTAAATATTATCGTCTTCTTTTTAAAATAAGCTAGATAATCTCAAAGTTTCCCGTTGAGTCATAAGAGGTACTCTTCGTATGCCATTTTCTAGATGAGAATTTCTGGAGCATTTTTGTGGTAAGACAGTCCCAAATTACAGCGCAATTTTCGAAACATGGAGTGTGAAATGTAAAATATTTTTTTGGATCAGCCTATTTGTTGAACGTTATCAGCATTGAATGCCTGATGTGATGGAACTGGAGAAAGGTGACTCCCGTGAGCCTAAGTACCATCTTCACCCTCAGCTTCACAATTTAAAATGTTAACATGAAAGCAACATTCTACACCAAATCGAAACGACCTATTCATAACAAAAACGTTCCGTGGCGAGATCATCCCGAGACAACTCATACGTACAACCCTGACACTGTTTAACATCATCCTAGGTCACCAGCGCTCCTGCTACCACCGAACGAGTTCACCGCAAGGCGGAAGCTTAAGAGTTGTTTCTCCCGGTTGTCTTTCCTTCGGGATAATGATGTTACTTGTAGTCGTTAGCAGCGCAGAATAAAGTCATTAACAGTGCGAATCGTCGCGGCGTGATGACGGACGGTAAGGACGCGGCACGGCATGGCAAGGCTTGCGAGGAATTGATTTCGAATGCTTAATGGAAATGTACGGAGCAGGACGACAATGGCATTTCGTCCTGGATGGGTGGACGACTTTTCATCGAGGCCGATCGGTAGCCGGTTTCGGAAGCGACGATGGATTCCCGAAATCGGGAGGAAACTGAATTTTGGGTAAGCATTTATGGTATTTTAAAACGTACGAAGCACTCTAATTCGAATCCTAACGATACTAATTATAGCTTTATTGGATCTGTTTTTTTCGTTGTGCTATTTTTATTGGTTTCAATTGAAACGAAAGTTGAATAGTAAATCGTCGCTTGCGAGTGCTTAGTATTGGATTGTTTTCTGAACTTTTTGAATAATTATCCGAATTTTGAAGACATTTATTTCGCGCAATAACAAGTTTCGATACAAATGCATCATTTGAACCAAAAAAAAAAAAAAATGGAAAACATTTCGTTATTCCTTTTGTCAAAAAAAAATTTGGAGAATTTTCTAAAAATCATAAATGGTCACATTGTTTTAGGTCAGTTCTAGTTCTATTATAGAAAGAAAACGGGAAAAATCCCTTCATTGAATTCAGAGATAGTATTCGAGCTCCTCCCTCTCCCTATTTAGTCAGACATTCTTCATATGTTTTTGCGAATTCTGGATTTACATGGTAATCTTTTAAAAGTGAACAACAAGACTTTAAGTTCAAAGTTTATTTGTTTCATCACTTCAATTAACCGCATCTTTCTATATATAGTGCTGACACGTGGTGAACTGGACTCGATATGAATTTAGCAATAATATGAGCTTGTAATTAAGTTCGTCAAGTCACAACAGACGGGATTGGTTGGGCTTTTCACATTCCCATTACACAGCTATCGTTAAGAACATTAGAAAAACAAATCTCTCCAAATTTCAAACGAACTGGATCCCATTTTTCCTAATCGCACCATCTTTGTCATCGTCCATGTGCCCAGGAATCCTGATCGCTAGGTTATATCTTAAACTATTTTAAACTGGGTACTCAAGCTCTTAGTAACGACCCTCTCTAACGAGAATCGGTACCCGGATACCGAAGTACAATGGGACGAAGCCAAACTTGAGTCGACATAGGAAGGTAACGTGACCTGTTATCTGACACATTTCGCCGAGCCTTTAAGTTGTATATATGTAAAATGAATTTTTGGCAGTTTTTTTGAAGGGCCAGTGTTTTTGCAACTTCATTTAATTATTTTCGTTTTTCGAATAAAAGGTTGATTTTATGGCAGCAAAATTATACATTTGATTAAATCACATAAAAAAATCACCAAAAATAAATGCCAAATTTTAGATAACTGTTTGTTATGAACATTTATTAAACAAAACTTCTAATGTCATAACGAGAACGACGCCTGCGATACTCATTCAAAAGCTTTTCATTTTCTGTTTAAAATAAGCCTAAGCTAGATTTGCGAAAATTTGCGATAGGCAGTCATAATTTAAAAATGGTGTCGATGGGAACGCATGGTAATTACTAGTAATACTAATAAGACTGATAATTTTGAATAATCATTTTACAGCTAGAATAATGACAAGCATACATGCACAGCATTACAATAACATTGAGAGGTTACACTAGAGAGCAAAAGAGAGAAACCGAATTATATTTTCAATCTTTTGAAATATGCCATTAAATATTTCTGGAACTATTTCACGATAACGTACGCAGTAACTGTCAAATTTAGTAAACACTGATGAGTCATTTCGTAGCACTGTTTCGATCAGAATTTGTATCGTGCTGATTCATCTTATATAACCCAAACAAACGAAATTTATCTACGGTTTTTAGTAGGTTTTCCATCACAATATCGGGAAGAATTGGCGATAGGGGGCTCCCCATGGCGGTACCAAACGTTTGCTTGTAGTATACTTTACATGAGCAATAACATAAATTTACACTTATTACCATTCAGGACAAACGCTATATGTAAAGTAAAATTGCGTAATTTACAAAATTCAACGTCATATGAAATTAAGATCAAACGTTAAACTATGTAATTTAATTTAATGCTCGTATATGTTAGGGACAGGAGACGTAAATTTACACGATTTTTTCTAAGCACGTGGGGATTGTTACCAACCCGACCAAATATAAAAGCTTCAACAGCATGATAGCCACCATTGCCGGTCGCCTCCATCTCCATCGTTCAGGGGGAACCATGAAGGACACGGTAGACGGGAAGTGTTAGGTACTTAATGGAATGACGACGATTCATTAGATTCCAAGCAAGCGATGCGACCTGTAAAGCATAGTTTATTATGAAGTTATTTTGTTAGTCTTCGAGTGCACGATCATTCGAAAATGAAAAGATCTGGTTTAGTTTTTAAGGTGTTTTTTAAACTCTGGGTAGCCGGCTACCGAGAGTATCCTACGATTTTCAAACAATGGCCATTTGAACTCCAAATAGCCAATAGTATTTGGACAGATTTTGTTATTTCTTCTCTACACTATATTTATTGGGTTGAAAACTAGAGTGAATGTAGACAAATAATAAAGATAGCGGGAAATGTTATGAATCAAGGCAACTATTCTTATTCTTCATCACGAATTGGTTGTAAAATACACTTATACAAGCGATAATAATTACCAATGAAAGAAAGCTATTGAAAACTTGATGTACGGGCTTTTTAGCAATTAAAAAACATTTTTGTTAAAATACGAAATAAGCGCTCCAAGATATCTAAAACTTTATTCGAATCGCTATGAAAAAATTATTGTTGGCCATTCAATGAATTAGTGAATGCAGTTTTTCATATCAAGTAAGCCAAAAATAAATTCAAAGTTCCAAAATTATTCAAATATTTCTTTTTTGACCTGTTTAAAACAAGTAATCATTTTTTAAACTACCATAATGATATGTAATAAATCATTTCAGCATCATCCGTGAATTCAGTGCACTAGAATTTCAATAAAGAAAAGAAAACCGTACAGACAAAATTATTATTTTTTGCCACCCTAATAAGTAGCAAAGTTAATTTCCAATATATTTAAATATTCTAATAGGAAATTCAGTAACAGCCTTTCTTTTAAAAAATGTGTGAATCTGCACTATAAAATAATTATTTTTGAGCCACCCTAACGAGTAGCTCCCGAAGAAATTTCTCGTTTGGCAAGCAATATTTCTTTCCGTATATCCGAAAGCATTAGGGTTTGGTTAATATTTGGTCATAATGGAAAAGTAGCTCAAGACTGGTACACGAAGAATAATACCAATGTCGTCTCAAAGAAATGTAACCCGCCAAATTTGCCAGAGCTTCGTCCAGTTAAAATTTACTCTGACATGGTTAAAAGGAATTTGATATTGAGAGATTTCAAGCGAAAGTGGCAAAAAGCTGGAAAACGAAAGTGTTCGAGGACGAAGAACACGGATTGATGTGTAAAGGTTAATCTGTGATAGGAGATCGCGAACATCAAATTGACACAGAGGAAGCGTGGACACGAAGGTGGCTTGCGATGCGTGTCTGTGATCTTCTAAAGTATTTAGTTCTAATAATCGGTAACGATTTTCGTATGGTGGCAGGATCAGCGGGTCATTCCAATGCAATTAACGCGACGCATATCATATGAATCTGTACTGAACAGCTTCGATTCTTTGGCACCCTTTTGTAAGATAAGAGCAACAGACGACGTTTGCGAATTCCAACTGTGAGCGTATCAGTGAAAAACAAAATGCTTAGCTTTGAGATGATACTGTGCAAAAGCTAATGAGAGGTGCCAAGTACGGGCATTTGGATACAACGCATTGAAACAATATATCTAAGTATATGATCTCCATATAAAAGCAAAAGTGCACCAGAATTTTTTTAAGACATTTTGCCCTAAGAAATAAAAATATTTTTGTCTATTCTTTATGGAATCCCAAAAAGTCATACGAATTTTAAGGAAATCCTACAAATTTCACCGGAACTAGAACAAACCATCAATTTAGAGGGCGTTGCGGCGCAACGTACGTCGTGGACGCTCCCCTTCTAATATCATCGAAATTGACAGTCAGCGCTTTACTCACATCTAGGTAATATTAAATATGTACGTTAGTGTAAGTAGACGGTGCAATACTTGACAGTGTCTTCTATCCGTTAAAAAGTAAATGTTCCTTACAAATAACCATTGTACTCTAAGTTCGACCACCGCCATGCGCGGTTGATTTGTTTCGGTCGTAAATAAATCGATTTTACCAAGACAATATGTCGAGTTAATTACGTGACGTGTCCTTGAGCCGCCAAGAATTGTACGTATATTTCGCTATTCTTCGCCGTTTCTACAGCCTAAAGAGGAACAAATAAGTGTCGACTGGTAATCCTAGCGTCATGCCTGAACCAACTAAAACACAACGTAGGACCTATCACTGGCGCAATCAGAGGGATTCCCATGAACTACAGAGTTTTTATGAAAGTCAAGTTAATTATACTGCAACTTTCAGGGATGTTCTCAGAACTTAAAACTCAACTACTTTGAGGGAAGTTCAAAGAAGTGTCTGCTTCTGTAACAGCCGTCGGTGTCGAGAAAATCCTATAAATTATAGAGGACAAACTAAAGGGAAGTCCTTCGAGTTTGTGAGGTATTACTACAATCATTAGGAAAACTTTAAAAAAATTAGTGTAGTTAAATGAACTCCAGAGGAGTGCAGAGTTCAAGAACGTCTAACGAATAACAAGAAAACCATTCATGTTTTAGGGCGGCACATGTCTTATTTAGAAAAGTCCACTATGCTGTAAAGAATGCTCGTTTAGTATTTGGAAGGCAAAAATTGAGCGGCTGTAACTTGAAGCAAGTACCAAAGCCTTCCTTATTTTAAACTTCGATATAGTAGTGATAACTAAACAATTGGAGGCCCATAATGCCACAATGTTTGGTTGAAGAGAAACTAACCGCTGTGCTTTAGTACATGACTATAAACTTTGCACCATCAAATTTCTCTGTGAAATAAACATAAAAATTGAATGTTTTAACCTAGAAGAATTTTTTCTTGAGGGTGGTCCAACTGGAGCTCTAGAGCTAAGTTCTCGGAAGGCTTACCTGTCAGAATCACTCGCTACAATTGCAGATGAGACGGGAAATGCCACCCACTAAAACACTGCAGCTTGCCGTGATACTGATTGTGGTATTGAGTGTACGGTTCAGATGTGTAGGCGTAGTGACTGCCGGACCGCGTAAAAACGGGCGTTTATTTTTTCACGATTGAGACCGTGTAGATCAGGGTATAAGCGCTATGGCGCTCACCAAATCATCGGAGCGTTTTGAGTTTCGATGTCTTGGGCGTAATTGTGCCTGGATGATCGCGATTGCACATTCGCTTTTGTGTATCATCGCGAAGGGCTCGAGCCGTTAACGTGTTCGTAGGACAGGGGGGGGGGCATTTATGTGCCACGTGCATAAACCGTGTGGTCGTTCGCCTATTCGCGTGTGTTCTGGAATGATCACGCGGACTAGAACAGAGTGAGTTTCCCCACAACATTACAGTTCCCCGGCCATGTCGCCATGGTACGTCTGCTTAATCAGCTTAAATTTTTATTAGATTGGACCAAATGAAGGCCTGTCTCTAGGCTGTTAGGACCGAGCAAAGGGATTTCCGGACGAGACCGATTCATGTTCGCTCGAAAGCGGGTGTTTGTCGGTTCGCGAATGAAACGGCGTTTATAAGTGCTAAATCGTAATCATCGAGGCGTTTTCATGTTTGCGAGCCTAGGTGTGCGAGATTGATCGCGAATGTTCGATCGATTGTATGTTAACGTGTTTGATCACGTTTGTTTTTCGTGTGTACTAGTGTGTATGAAACATCGCGTGTGGAAATTGTATAACCGTGTTGTCATTAGCATATTCGCACGGACCGTTCATCTGGGGCCTTATTCTCACAGTCACGTTACCTAGTGACTAGAGGGAAATTTTGTTCTAGTCACTAGGTGACGTGACTGTGAGAATAGGGCCCCTGATGTTTAATTTTGAATGTACGATTCAGATGTTAGAAATAAAGGCATAAACCTAGGGTTCTAAGACCAAGGGTATGGGCTTCCGGATGTGACCGATTCATGATCGTGATATAAATTGGACATGTTAGAGCGCTCACTTGATCGCAGCGTTGCATATTTGAGTTTGTTATCAAGGCTGTATCGGAAGTGCTAACATATTGACTTGATCACCGAGGCGTTTCTATGTATGCGAGAACGCGGGCAAAGGGATGCGTAGATGATCGCTATTACATGATCGCATGCGTAATCAGATTTGTATTATCGCGAAGGATACGAACGTTTCTATGTTAGCACATTTGACGTAATTGTATAGGTAATTGTATAGCTGCTTGCATATTCGCATCGACTTTTCAAATTTCGCGCGACCCATCATTTGCCATTCGACTGATGTTTTTTTGAGTGCACTGTTCAAATGGAGGAAGAAAGTGAGCTCTACCATCTCACTGGTGCCCTGAGACATGTTGTCTAGTGTATATAAGTTCATAATACATGTAATATTGCTTGTTTTCAATCCAATCAGCCTAGAGGAAGGAGTTTTAGCACTGGAAGAAATTGGGAATAAACTGTGTTGAGCCAAAACGAACTGAGCGCCATATTTTTCAACGCCAAAATTCATTTGTCGTTAATCTACCATTAACATGGCAAGTTTAGAGACTCTAGAATATAATCTCGATTTCTAAAAATCAATTGATGTTGGTGGCGTTACATTGAATCCATTATTAGGCAGGTTTTTAAAGATTCCAAATACTTTGAAATTGAAAACAAAAGCGTTGTAATTATTTTCAATGAAACAGTGCAGGAATTAACCTATTCCCTGAAGACTATTCAACTTCTAACGTTACATTGCTGGCCAAGCACGGACTAGATCAATTTCTCATCAATATTTTTGCGTAGTACAGAAAATAGTGGTAAAATAATCAGCACCGGTATTTTGGTACCTACAACTGATCGGTAGTCGCGGGATGTCGGTACTGGTAATAGCGATAGTATTAGCAATATGTGCACCTTCATCTAATTTGTTTCACTGAATTAGTAATGACTGAATAGAAGAAACAGTGCGTGCGATCGTCTATCCTCTCCAAAATCCAAAGAATAGTTGTCCTAAGCTACTTCCGTGAGTATAAGTATTTCAAGAAAGATTTACCGTGTACCGTGTCGGTCAGAAAGATATATAACTACAATCGATTGTTCAACTACCGAGAAATTGATAACCACTACCATGTTAGTGTACCAATGGCACAACGATTTTCATCAAACCGACCTTCGACAAATCCCGAAAATGGTTCAAACTTTGTTAATGAACAACAAAAATGTTCATGCAAATATTCCAACCTTTGCTTCGCAGAGATTGAAAAATTTTTTCCTTGAACCACAAACACACACAATTTTCATAGAATTTCACATGTTTTAGACTGTAAAATTACGAGGTGCACCTAAGTGATCACTAAGTTATTGTCGGATTCTGATGAGACGAAGTCGAAACGCAAATTCCATAACAAATTTAGTTATATGTTTTGTACGTTAAGCAAATGTGGTTTAAAACAATTTGTCTCCAAAGAAATAAAGCATGGTTCAATCATAGTTTACCGTTCAAGTTAATTTTGACAGTTGGCGTGTTCATTTGCTAGTTGAGATCCCATTGTACAAGGGCCCACAAAAAAAGTAAAAGGATGTGGATTTCAAGTCAGCGTATGATTCAGCGAAAAGAAACGAACAGTGACAGACGATGTTTGAACATTGCTCATTCGATTAACACTGAATGGATCAAAATCAAGCATCAGAATAGCTGGAGAGGCATCTATTCCGTTAGTATATCCGTTCCGGATATACGTTCTAACCTCTTGTTCAACATAGCGCTCGAAGGCGCGGTACGACGCTCTGGTGCGCAAAGAAACGGAGCTACCAGGATATCTTACATGCTTCTTCCGTTTATGGTTTATGTATGAAACCTTGGCATTCATTTGCATTTTCGCTAGCGTAAAAATATCGAAGACACTGGCATTGAAATCCGAATTACTCTTCGAGTTATTATGATTGTTTTCTGCACTGGTGAAATTGAAATGCTTAAAGGTTGCTTCTAAAATACACCCAATTGGATGCGAAAACGCATTCACAGACAGAAATACAATTGTATCAATGCGCCCCACTCGAAACGACCAACATTTCCGGACTCACTTCGTCAGCGCGCCTAAAACTACAATAACAATCAACTCTAATGGGCGATATACATAATGAAATCACAAAAATCTGCATTCTGCACGTCCAGCAACTATACCAAAACTTCCCAAGGTCTCGCTCAAGTTTTGGCTAACCAAGCCAGAGATTTGCAGATTGGACATCGTTTTCCGGGTCCCGCCCGGGTGTGTGTGTGTACGTACCACTCACAATAAGCGGAAGGCCGTTTGCCGGAACGCAAATCACTCTTCTTCTCGTTCGCCGGTCACCACCATCAGCAAACCCCCGGTACCCGGTGCAGTGCAACGCCTAGTCGTGAAACTGACGATCGGAACCGGAAGGCAGCCAAGTGGCAGCAGGAAAAAATAGTCAAAATTAATTTTCCAAGTGCCGGAGAAAATCCACCCAAACAGAGGGCCGCCAGCCAGTATTGGTGACCACGCGTCTCAAACTCGCGACTCTCGAACGGTCAGTAGCGCGACTGCGGGCCTCAGCAAAAAAGCTGCCTGTTCCACTCAGATATTTGATTTTGTTTTAATTGAAAAACAACTTTCTAGCACCTCTCAAACCCGACCGCGCCATCCATCCAGCAACGGACAACAACGTGTCGGCGCGGATTTTTCGGGGAAGGAAGCCGTGTATATGAATAGGAGGATACATAGTAGGGAAACCTGATTCCAGACGTAGCGGATTTTTGGCACCAGGATGCGGATTCGTGGCTGGTCAGTAGGTAGGCAGCAGCCTTAGTTTAACTTCAGGGCAAGGCTGTGCGTGGGTGCGGTGACGTTGAGATGAGCGATGAATGATTTGACATAACCGCAGGGAGAGAAGGTGTAAAACGTACCCCTCAGGCGGGATTTTTGCTTTGAAACATTTTAGTATAAAATAAAAAATTGATAGATTGTTTTAATTTTTTACTGTTGTGCTCTACTAACAAAAAATCCTTTAAAACTAATAAAATGAAGAATTTTATTGACTCGAATCATCCAATCTTCACCGATATTTTTCAAGTATAAACGAAAGTCTAAGTAATGATGCAATATATATTAGAAGATAAGTCCGAATTTTGATTTACAACCCGTGCCGACAACGTTCTGCCTCCACCATCTCCTGCTACTGTCAACAATTGAGTGGGCAAAACCTAGTTACAATAAAATAGCTGGGACCGAATTTTTTGGCTACATTTCAAATCCAGTGTGTATGTGCGATGCGAGAGAGGAAATTTCATCCACTATCTATGATTTTTTTCCTCCTCTCTCCATGCTGCCAGAATTTTAACGGCCTCGGCGTTGCTTGGGTACCGATTGCTTGATAAAACAAACCTCCGCCTGCTAGGACCCCCGACTGCGTCGACTGCCGACTTGGTAGAGACCACCCCGCGACATCCTAACACGGACGGAATTTGAGGATGCTGTATCCGTCGACGATATATGTTTCCATTCAATTTAATGAAATTAGTTTTGCACAGGATGCGGCTGCTGGTGCTGGCAGTAGCCGAAATCTGTGTGGCTGTGGACGCGAGGATAGCTCGTTTCACTTGATGGAGGATTTTTGCGTTTAGTCATTTTTCATAAACTTTGGCGTTTTTGTTTGGCAATGGAAATTTCAATCAATTTTTTTAAAAACAAATCTCGGCGAAGCAATTTTTTAAGCTGAACAATCAATCGATATTGACCAGGAAACGTACGAAGGTCAAAAGGAATTGCAATAATTGCTGTATTCACTGGGGGTACTTTGATGTACCGGATCCAACCGAGATACCATACATATTTAAATAATTTATGAAAATTTAGTAGGGTGCATTTCTGGTCAGTAGGTACCACTTGAAAAAATCATTCCATTTCAAACCATTTTTTTATCTCCATCAGCATTCATCACAGCACTAGAGCGTTGCGGTCGGAAGCTTAACTTTGTTTACTTCATTATCCTACACGAGGGCTCGGAGGGTGCGGGGCGATGGCGGAATGACCAACCGGCCAGACCTGGCAGCTATTAGACGGCTGCTCCGATTTTGACGTTTCGATCTTAATTGACGAGGGTCGACCTGCCAAGTCGGTTGTGCCACGCCACACCAGCATCATCCTCATCATCATCGTAGACACCGCTGGCTGACGCCGCCACCGCACCGTTGCCGTTGCCGTCGCCAGCGCCATCGTCATTGTCATTCTCGTTTTCAGCCCTCTGTAACCCGTCAGAAACCATCAGCGTCACGGGGGAATGGTTTCGCATTAAATGAACCCTCCAGAACAGGATACGGTTTTTTTGTCGATACTTTGGGAAATTTCCCCCTTTTTTATCGCTCTCCTGATCGATTCCGTCGATTGTTTGGATAATGCTCGTAAGATAAATGGTAATTGGTTTTATTATCCTCGTCTTGGCTCTGGTTGTAACTTCTTGCTCGTCCTGGTGGGATTGTTCCGTAGAATTCGTTGATTTAGATACTAAAAAATATGGGTGGTAGGGTGGACCGTCGTCGAAAATATGACTCTTTTTACGTGACTTGCGCTATGACTCAAAGCTTTTGTTGACAGTTCAGTTTGTGTTTGAACTTACAATCTAATGTATTTTTAGAACAATTTGTTATAAAATTTCACTATTCGACAAAAAATCTAACCTTTTCGAAAAGTAGAAGGAAAATGATGAAAAAAGACGTTTTCTGTTTGTCTCTTGTACGTTATGACCGGATTTTATAAAACATTTAAATGTTTTTTTGTGTCAATTATAAAAAAATAGAACATTAAACCAAATAAAACATTCTGACGCAAAATACAATTTTTATGCACATTTTAGTTCTTAGTAAAATGGCGTAATTAAATATTGTATACAAGATCTCAAGTTAGGCATTTTTAAATTCATGAAACTAAAATAAATATTTAAAAACAGTCTTTCACCATCAAGATCAAATAATTTCGAAAACTTCAACGGCAGAAGCGTAGTGCTTTCGAAAAAATTTTGTAACGTAAGACAGTGCATCGTTTGGAAAAATAATATTGGTATTAAATCCACCTTAAAGTAATTATAGAGAATTAATTCTCCTAAAAACATACTTTACAGACTTGGTGTCTTCAGTAAAGTTGTTGCAAATAATATTAGAAATTGTACTGCTGATGACATAAATGCTCGATGTATTTAGGGTATAAATTAATATTAAAAAAAATATTTTTGAATTTTCATTAAATCCAAATTTCTTTAATATAGCATTTTTATTACAAGCTTTAGAGAATCATACCGTGGATAAAATGTGCATTTAATTACTCTAAACAACTTTGTCGAAGGTCAAACAAATCTAAGAATTTGAATGGTTCAATTTTGCAAATGAACTAACATATATCGATACCCTGAATACGCAGAGCATCTATGTCTCCATCAAAGTTCCACTTGACATGCAGAGAATCGACAATCGTACCATCTTCAAGGCTAGATTGAAACAGTACTTTAAACATAGGCTTAACGAAATATTTAATTAATGATATTGTTTTGTAATTTAATGTAAACATCCGTCAGCAGTATTTAACTTTAATTTAATTTATAATGTGGATCCCTTAACAGGAAATCTATTTCCACTGGGATTCCACCTTAGTTAATTATCTTAAACTAATTGCACATCAATAAATGTCTGTCTCAGCTCAGTTTGTTTTATTTGTTTTGTTTGTTTTTGTTGCCATTGTTCATGGGCTGAGACAAGTTGCGTCCACTACCAGGGGGCTCTTGTATGAGTTCTTTGGTGTGGGGGAGTGTGTTGGGCAATTAAAACAAAAAAAAAAGAAAAAGTTGTTTCTTATATTATTCGGAATAATATTGCAGAACACACCAAGTCTCTAAATAATGCTTTTGAAGAGTTTATTCTCCATTGTTACTCCTAGGGTTATTAATCACCAAAATCAAATTTTTCAAGAGATGCGCTGTATTATGCTATGAAACTTCTTAGAAGATTCTGAAACTCAAAAGTTGAAGTTTTCGTAATTATGTGAACTTGAACACAAAAAAAAACTGTTTTTGAACAATTATTCTAGCATTCTTGGCTTAGTATAAAACACCGCCTCTCATCATTTTTCTTCTACTTTCCGAAAAACAATATGCATTCACAGCACACCCAAGTTTCGCTGATCAGTCTAATGGAGAATCTTCTTTAAAAAATAACATTGTGTTGAAGCTTGGAGTCTTCAGTAAATGATAGAATGATAATAGAAACGACTTTGTTGAAGAAATGTATTCAGCTAATCGAGATATATTACAATACTTACAAAAAAACCTACCAGCACCTGTTGTTCTAGTATGAATGTTTATGATAGCCCTTACACTTGTTTGATCTTCTGCAGAGTTGTTTTTACCAATGCTATGAATGTCCAAAACTCGTTGTAATAAGATTACATTAAAGAAAATTGCATTTAATGAAATTATATGAATATTTTTCATCAAAGTTGTTTCCAATACCATTCTCAACAACTTTACTGAAGAAAACAAATCTCCAAATAGTGTCTGAAGAGTTGTTTCTTTATTATTACTTTTATGGAGAATAATAACCATAACAGTCTTTTAAAAAAAATGCGCTTTGTTATATTAAAAAACTTCATAGAAGATGAAAGTTGACGGATTCGGGCTTACGAAATCTTGGCCGGAAAATAAAACAGTTTTAAAACATTTCTTTCAGTATTCTTAACTATAATAATGCATAACTTTAGATGATCTTTTTTTCGAGAGTTGTCCTACTAGAGCTGTAGAGCCTAGGTTCTCGGAAGTGCTCCCCGTCAGAATCACACGTTACAGTTGTAGACGAGACAGTCAATGTCGCCTACTAAAACACTGCTTAAGGCCAATTGCAACGGGTCGTGATTCTGAATTTGACATTTATTGTACGGTTCAGATGTGTGCGGGCGTAGGGACTTCGCGATCGCGAGCATCGCGAAGAGCTCGAGCATTTGTACGTTAACGTGTTCGATCGCGTGTGCGTTCGTTTGTCTCGTGTGCTAACATGCGTGTAACTTCGCGTGTATGAAATCGATTTTTATAACCGTGTTCCTTTCGCATTTTCGAGTGTGTTTTTGGATGATCACGCGCGGACCATGAATCTAATACTTAATTTTTGGTGTACGGCTCCGATGCGAGAAGAGAGTGAGATCTTCCATATCACTAGAGTTCCCGGTCATGTCGCCATGCAAGGTGTTGACTAGTAGATATGAGCTTTAATTTTTGATTGGTCCAACTGAATGTATGGAAAGTTGCTAGGACTGATGGTAATGATTTCAATACGTGACTGATTAATGATCGCGCAAACACGGAGGCTTGTGGTTCGCGTTTAAACCTTCGTAAGTGCTAAAACGTTCACCTTATTATGAGCTTGCGCGATCGCGGGCGAAAATGTGCGTTGTTGATCGCGAACGACTGAAGCGTTCGTATGTTAACGTACTTCTCGCGCGTGCATGTGATTACGCGTGTGCAAAACTCGATGTTGTAACCATGCGGCCATTCACATATTCGCGTAGGTTCTTGAATGGTCACGTGGACAGTAATTCTGATATTTAGTTTTCGGTGTACAGTTCACATTCTGACAGGGAGTGAGTTACCTCATATCACTAGTGTTCCCGGTCATGCCTCCATGGAACGTGTTGTTCAGTGGATATGAGCTTTCTTTTTTTAATTGGTTCGGTTCAATTGAAGGCATGGACCTAGTCTGCTGATACCAAGGGTGGATACTTCCGGTAGTAACCGATTCATGCGCGCACAGGAGTTTTTAGAGTTTAGCTTGACACCGCGTTTGAAGATTTACAAGCGCTTAGACGCAACGGGATGTTATCATGTTTAAAGGATCGCGGGTGTAGGTTCCGTGAATGGTCGCGAAGGGCTCAATCATTTGTATGTTAACGGGTTTGTCACGTGTATATGACATCTCGTGTAAAATTTCGATTTATCATCATGTGGCGTGCATTCTTGAATGATCGCGCATGGACCGTAAATCTGATGCTTAATTTTTGGTGTAGGGTATAGATGGTAGAAGAGAATCGGTTTCATCTTATCACCAGAGTTCCCGGTCATGTCGCCATGTGTTGTCTAGTGAATATGAGCGTCATTTTTTTTATTTTGCCCAACTAAAGGCATGAGTCTAGGCTGCTAGGACCGATGTTAGATTTCCAGACGGGACTGTTTCATGATCGAGCGAGTTTTGAGTTAATGGTTGAGACCGCGTCTGTAAGTTTATAGGTGCTACAACGTTTGCTTAACTACCGGAGTGTTTTCATGATGGCGAAATCGCGGGAGTAAGTATGTGTAGATTATTCCAATTGCACGGTCGCGTTTGTGACCAGGTTTGTGTTAATGCGAAGGCCACGAACATTTGTACGTTTGTACCTATATGAGTGTAGACAGAGTATAGTGTAGAGATATTGTAATCAAAGAAATCATAACATAAGTAAAGAAAAAAATCTAAACTACGCCATTCAACTCCGCACTCAAACGTAATAATATTTTTAATAATTGATAATACAAAAAAATTAATGCTGATTAGAACCGACTCCGACGAACTAGAGGCAAACAGAAAACACAATTTTTCATCATTTTTTCTTATATTTTTCGAAAAACAATATGGGGCTATAGCACACTCGACTTATTTTTTTGTCAAACAATGATAGATAATTTATATATTCAGATTCTGCATCTTCATCAGTAAACCAGAACCAGCTAGTTATTTGGGCGTTAATACAAGGCGTGTGACTTTGGATTTAGTAACTTACCTAACTTACACTTACAGCACACTCAACTTGTTTATTTTATTCTGATGAGACGAGGTCGAAACGCAAATTCCATAACTATCTTATTTATACGTTTTGCTCCCTTCCGCGTGAAAAAGTGGTTTTACTCGATTTTTTCGTTATGGGAGACCAAACAACTTTAACTCATATTTTTCTCCGGAGGGAGCAATATAGCAAAATAATATCTGAAGTGCCAGCAAAAATTCTGAACTGTCAGCTGAAACCAATTGCAGAAGATTCCAAAGATATCTGAAAAAATTAAGCAATGTCTGAAGATTTTAGAAAATTTTAGAGGACATTATACGCACTAAAAAGCTTTCAGAAATTTTTAGGAGTTTGCAGTAGATTCAAATAGCTTTTTATTCAAAAATATTACAAGATCGTGTTTTTTATTATAGAGGTTTTAACCTTAGGGTCATTTGCCTCTTTCGGGTTAGAGAAATCTCTTGGAAAAATCTCTAACTCTATGTGCGGGGTTGGGAATCGAACCTAGGTGAGCTGCGTATAAGGCAATCGATTTACAAACTACGCTATGCCCGTCCCCTACAAGATCGTGTTATTTCCAGGTAGGGTGGATGTACCAATAGTCGCATACTTAAGGAAAACTTTTGCTAAAAATTTATTAATAGACCAATGATAATATATTAAATGAAAGCTTTCAATCCCCACTTCATAGGAAAAATATAAAGATTGTTTAATAACCAACTTATGAATTCAAAACCGCTTGTACCATTATGGGAACACATGTACCAACAGTGGCGCAATCGCTAATTTCGGTTCCTATTGTTGCAAATCCCATTGATTTCTTATGGGACTTGCAACTATAGGTACACTAGATCAACTGTAGGTGCAATGGAGTTCAAAATTCAAAGAAAATATTTTTTTCAATAGTTTTTTGAGCAAATTACAAGGATAACAGTTTTATTGTCGCAAAATTTTAGTACGATGAATCGATAAAAAAATATTTGCTGATGGTTGGTACCTTAGTTATGCGTATAACCCACTACTGCAACTATAGGTACACATCAACTATAGGAGCACCCACCCTATTTTAATTCTGTCTCACTCACGCGAGGAGAAGATTATCCGACGCCCAACTATTCCGGGATAAGATGAGTCGCAAAATTCTCCGTCTCCAAAAATAGGGTGAGAATACTTTTTTCCGATAATATTCATCTGATTTTTTTCTTTCTCACCAGAGAAGGTGATAATATTTTGTTTTAGGGGGAATCAATAAAAGTATCAAAATACAAACTTAATTTCCAAGAAAAGCGACAAAGAAATACGATAGACTTATTTTGTCGTGTTTTGGAATAGCGCGTGTCAGGCTATAAGCGCAAAAAGGATGCCGTAATAAACTTATTCGCGCATTCTCTGGCGGATTTATTTATCCGGAGAAATAATGCGTTTATTTATCCGGAGAAGTTGTGTGAGTGCCAATATCTTTTCGTGTGAAAATGTAAGTTTTTATTGTCGAAGTGGCAAATTTATCCGGACTTTCATAAGATTTAAAAATATTTAAATTTAAAGATTTCCGAAAATTATAGAATATGTTTGAAGATATCCGAAAACTTCATTCCCTGCCGATTTTAGAACACTTCAGATTTGAGTAGGCATCAGATATTTTAGTAGAATTTAGAAGCAATTTTTATGTGAAATTTCAGATGTTTTATAATATTTTAGAGCGTAAATTTTAGAAGAATTCTCGCGTGTTTTTTCGAAGGGCCAATAAGCATACTGAAATTCTGGACAAACCATTAAACGCCGACTACAAATCACACCAATAGACGAAAAAAAAACTTTTCTCTTTCATAAAATGTTAACATCCAATCTCGGCGAGCTACGGTTTGTCCGGAATTTTCTTTCAAAGTGAATTTTGACAAGACACGCTTATTGGCACTTCTCAAAAAACCCGCGAGAATTATTATCAGGAGATTTAAAAAAAAAAATTGGAAGATTTTGGAACATAATAATGTAAAACACCTGTACTCTTCAGAAATATCTATAAAATTTCAGAAAATTTTAAAAAGTTTACGAAAATTTAGAAAACTTTAGAGGACATTACGAAAATTTAAAATATTTTTAGAAGATTACACTTGGTTCTAGCAAATCAAAAATATTTCAAAATATTTCAGGAGATTTCCAAAGTGTTTAAGTGTTGGGAAACTAATATGGATTTCACCATGCTTTAATGGATTTTTTTTATTACCAGAGGATTTCAATCTGCAAATACTACAGAGTAAAATAGACTGAAAGAACGTCATAAAAAGAGATATAGTGATTGTGGATTAATACAGATTTA
This sequence comes from Topomyia yanbarensis, assembly GCF_030247195.1. NCBI lineage: Eukaryota > Metazoa > Arthropoda > Insecta > Diptera > Culicidae > Topomyia > Topomyia yanbarensis. Next base: position 48,083,796 of record NC_080671.1, on the reverse strand, counting down.
TATTTTGAATTCTATAATTTAGAAGATTTAGAAGTGTTAGGAATTGTTTGCAGAAGTTAGAAGATTAGCTTATTTTTCGTATTTTGGCTGACAATGCATTAAAATCAGAACAGTAAATACATAAGTTTTAATGGTTTTAGAAAATATCAGATGGTTTAATAAGATTTCAGTACATTTTACAAGCTACAAGAAGTTTAAAGATGGTTTCGAAGTTATCAGAAGATTTCACACGCGTTCGAAGATCTTAAAGTATTTTAGAAGATCTCAAACGATTCCCGGCGCTTTGATGGCAATTTTATGACTCCAGAGAAAAATTTAAACTGTTTTAGATGATTTTGAGGAACAAGACAATTATACTTTATTTTCGTTGGACGACTATGTATATCAATTTTTGAGTCTAGCAATTTCGATATTTCCCCAAGGGATTCCCATAAAAGCACACAAAACTCGAAGCGAACAAGCCTCTTGTATGCTGCCACTATCAGTGAGTTTGTTTAATGCATGACCGCACCCAAATCACTTGGAGCTTCAATAGATGGAAATACCCATAAAACCCACTCGCTAAGCCTTCTTCGCAGACGTCCCAGTTCGTAGATTTGAGATTACGATATGTAACGACATCTAGGGATGATCAAAGACAAAGTATTTATGATCAACTAACGACAGTTCGAACTTATTCGGACGAGCCTGTTTTTCAAGTTATGTGCAATACTGTCGGAGTAGAGAGTTACATCGAACACCTCTTCTCTGACATACCGTTCAAATGTTTGGCGAGATTCGTACTGCTTAAGTATTTTATCAGCTCAGTGCTTCTCAAGTTGATATCTGAGCTTTCCTAAATTATGTGGTACATACTTATGAGTGTAAACCCATTTCGGCCACAATGTGATACAACCCTTTTGAAATCATCAGCAGGTGATGAATCGTTATGCTGCAAATATACTGAACAATAGACGTATTTCCTGTTAATAGTCATATTTGCATTGGTATCACAAATATCGCGTGGCGTCAATAGCGCTGAAATAGAATTTTTTTATAGACATACGGTTCTTGAACCAAAGTTATAAAGGCTTTTCTTCCTGGACAAGACGGGATGAATCCATAGTTGTAGTACTCAACAACTTTTACTACTCTAACCATGATCGATCAAAGCACTGCACATTTCATAACCCGAACTTCTTGGACAGCAACAAGAAGATACCCGAAACCCGAAATGGGTATTAGGGACATTATCATCGTTTGAATAACATGATTGGCGAAGAAACAAACGTCCGCTGTGTCAGAGATTCATAAGACCCACGACACTTCCTACGCGACTGGGATTTATTAGTTCTGTCAGCCATTCAGTCCATGGTACGGAGAAACATCTTGACTTGAGAACTCTTGTTTTTTTCAGTCATTTCTTACGACATGGGAGAAGGACCCAGTGGATCAATTCTTGGCTGAGATACATCAACCCGCCGGATGCCACACTGTCGCTAAGCCGGTTTTGTCCGGAGAAACATAATAGGCTTTTATAAACTTCCTAGTCCCAGCTAGTTTTCCGTCAAACCTTGTATACGTAATTTGCGTGTCGAAAGCCTTTTTCGCGGTGGGGAAACATTTGCTGCGTCATCTGCTGCATTTTGAGGACTATTGCGTTTGCTTTCTTAAACGTTGCACATAATGGTTTCGATAGTTGATTTGCTGTAGTAGTTACGATGTTGCATTTTCTTAAGTGTCACTGTGATGAAATTTTTAGTAGTTATGGTGATTTAACCTTGCGCAGAATCGACTCTGTATAGGACGGTTTCCGGTGTTCCGGTTGGTCGCAATACGCGTAGGTTTCTGCCATTCGTAGGGGATTAGCGAAGTTTCGGAAACTGGTCCATATGTGAACTTGACGTATGACGGAATTTGTCGCTTTAGCTTCATTTTAAACACACGTACTGCTTTCGGAATGCCATGAAAAGTTTTTTTAGGCTTCGAACGAACTCTCCCGCATGGCGCCATAAAATTACGAACGCGGTTCTCAAACAAACGTGGAGATACGTCGTCGAAGGGAATTGTCTCTGCACTAGCATGGATGGGTACTGAAAGTTGGTAGCATTGGCGGTTATACTCAGTAGAGTGCTTCGTGTACTTTTCAACCACAAATCGATCGACCATAATTTGCTCCTGCAATAGAAGAATAAAGCAGTTGCTGACTTGATGTAGCTAAATATTGTACACCTCAGTCGGATTCAGTTTCATTTTTCCTTCGGCAGATTGTCCAACATAGAAACCTTCGCACTAGTAGCCTCATTTCAAAATTATTGATGTCACTCGTTGTTTCCAGTTACTGTTGAACAATCGATTTAGATGTTGCTCTGCACTGTGATTCAGTGTGGGCTGTTCAAGTAAAAAGTTGGAAATAAACTGAGTATAACATCTGCTGATACACAAAAAAATAAATTCCGAGCAAACAATATTCTATGGTATCCTAAAACCAATAGCAAACTTACCTAAGGAAGTAATAAAAAAGCAGACGGCTATACCAGTCACTCAAAACATACAAAAAAACACTAAATATCTGATAACGATAACCAAAACTGCTCTAGTGGCGACGAAATGGACGCAAACACGAGCGAGAGAGAAAGCAGATGAAACGATCAGCAAGCAACAGAGGGTAAACCTGACCATTGCATCCCACCATGAAAAAAATAATCAACACAAGGAGAGGACAACAGTGCCTTGAGAATTGATGGTAGTAATAATATTCGGTTACTTTTTAATTTTTTTACCATTTTTCATGAATTGTTAATTTTGTATCTTTGAAATGTATAGGTACTATTTCCAAAAAAGTCAATGACCCTTTGAGGTCAAAACACTGATAAATACATAATAAATAATAATAATAAACTGAGTATATTAACTGATCTTGAGTCTTTGTCAAATAAGTCTATTTCGGTTCAGCCAATTTGGCGTGGCTTGTGTTTACAAATGTTGAATGGTAGGCATGGCATCTTCCCACCCCAGTGGGCCTGGATTCAATCTCAGCACAAGTCGGTGAAACTGCAAACATATGCCGATATGCTCTTTCAATTAATTGCCATTATAACATAATGATAAATTTTCTAGTTAAATTAGGATTTTCAATAACATTTGGTCAAACAATTTTGTAGTAAACGATTTACTATAAGTCGATTTTTGTCGTTACTGTTTCTGTTGCAAAAGCCGTTTAGTAAAACATTCTTGAGTTATACTAATGCTGCTGCTTTCTCCATAGCTAGGCATCTGATTAAGTTATTATTTTCAATCATTTATTTAACTGAGTTCATTTTGATTGTGTAACGGAGCCGAAATATAATTTTATGCTGCATTAAATCTTAAGAATGAATAAATATATATGAGAAAATAAGAGCAATAGTAATGGATCAAATAGATTGCTCCGTCACTGACGCAATGTTCGGCTCAATTTGAAACGTTTCAAAGTTAAATTAGTTATGGAATTTGCGTTTCGACTTCGTCTCGTCAGAATCCGACACTAACTTAGTGACAGGATCAAGCTAGCGTCGGATTGGCGCTAGCTCCAAAAACGAGAACATTTATGTTTCTAAACAAACTCTCAGTACTGCTTGATGTCCCATAAGAAAAGTAGTTCATGTTAATCTAGCGGTTATGGGATACGAAATAGGTTGAGAACCGCTGGTATAAACAATCAGTCACATTTCAATGATCGAAAAAAAACCTTTTTAATTCGGAAACCCGCTAGCACACGCACCCTATCCGAGTGTTACGCAAAACGAGACGTAGCTCCCTCCGCAAGAAAGTTCTCCGCAATAGAGATGACCGAAAAGAGTAATTTAATTTCATCATTTCTTCCCTCTGTTCGGCATTTTTTTTCTTTTAGCCGGTCATCACTGGCATCATTGACGAGCCGACGGCAAAATTCTACGAGAAAACGTGTGAAGGAATTTGAGTGGGGTGTCTGCTGAGTGGTACGCTTGAACTGCCCCGACCGGAATAGGCCTGACCCAAAACCGGACAGGGACGGTGGAGCAAACCGAAAATTCATTAACCTCACACCCGGCCGGTTCGCTCTTTCATAGAAGTGATGTCCTTTTCATTTTCGGTGTCGGAACAGCAGAAAAACCAGGTTCTCGGTGATCAACATCAGCTGACAACAACACTATCATTAGGTGTCGAAACCGCTTTTGAGCTGTCTTCCGTGGTTTGCACCGCTGAAAATAGGCGCGCACACACACACAAAAAAGCGGAGATCGAAACATTGCAATCGGCTCGGCGAAATGGAAAACTCAGAAGCACAGCACTAGTGGCGGCACTAGCCGGCCAGCCAGCGTTGCAAATGAAAAACTGTTTCCGAGAAAAGCGGAAATCCCCTGGAGATAGTACGAGACTTGGTGGCGCGCGCGGTAGCTGGACTGATTGGGACGAAAAATGTGGTAGCAGAAAGAGAGAGAGAGAGAGAAATAGAGAAAAAAAACTGTAATTGAATTTGCTCCTAGCGTAATTGCATCAATTTACCTCGTCAATGATGAGCATCGGCAGGCAACCTAGCAGAACGGGAAGGAAGTGTCGAGACGAGACCATCGCGTGGTCAAAAGTTTTTCTGCTACCCATTTCGGTGTCCTATCGCTGGTCGCTTGCTTTCTTGTTGATTGCTGGAGTGCCAAGGATCCCGAAGTGAACAGTGGAATTTGACGAAGACGTGCGAGAACTACGAATGAAATCCGCGCGGTATTTGCGCTCGCTGCCGGCCGTTTTTCGGTGGAGAGGGGCAATTTACACGCAATATTCGGAAAAGTTTTGTGTTCTTTTTCATGGCTCATTTCAATTCAGTCGAGGTTTTGATTGAATTTAAAGTAATTTATCTCGTTACTTTCTGTAAGCGGTTGTCCGTCCGATCAGTTATGGAAGAAAAGTATTCCTATTAGTGATGCTTTCGTAATTTGCCATCGTTGGATTGAATAGATATGAATCGTCAGTCAGTATCACTAACACGAGTGCGTTGATAGTATTAGAGTATCCACGTAAGCATCCTTTCAATCAGGGCCAACTTAAGATCACTCGGGGCCTTTGGGTACTATTGAACGAAGAGACCCTATAGCTAAACGGACATAAACAGATTAAGAATATCATTCGATGAATATGATTAAGCGTAACATCACAGAGATGAAATCAGCATATCGTAGTTTTTCAAGTATTTCAAAATGTTATATTTTATAACGGTAATTGGAAAGATAAGAAATATGCCTTGCGATTCTCTTAATAGCATATGTATAATTGAATCGAGAATACTGACAGAATTAACAACAGTAATCTGACTTCCTTAGTTACGTTGAGTTGTTTACCGTTGTTTAATGCCCATGTTGTTTATAAGCAACAACGTTTTCAAACAGTTATTACTTTTGCGTTAAACAACGTTTGATCACAAAAACAAGTAAGACCAATAACTGTGGCTGTTACCTTTCATTTGAGCACTAATAATTGCTAGAATTATCCGTAGAACGGAAGTTATTACAATTATTCTGATTTGATTCCGCTGGAACAGTGTTGCCAGGAACTGTTGTTTGTTTGTTTTATTGGCTTTAACCCTAAGGGTATATCAGGAACTATTTCAGTTATCGGTGAAAAATTAAATTTTGATGTATATTCCTTGTCTTGGAATAATTTTAAAAACTGATATATTTTATCAGTTCAGACTTCGACTACCGTTGCGGAACAATTCAACTACTGTAAGTTTAGCAGGAGATGTGTATTGAGCATTGTAAGGTAAAAATTGAACAGCTTCTGCTTCACTGCTAGAGAAGCACCTTTCTTCATGAAAACAGCTAATTCGTGTTACTTTACCTCAACAGATTAAGCTTTGGAGCCCTATATGTACTAGGAAAAAAGTTGGGCATGAAAGGGTTAAAGATGAATAGTTTCTTAGCAAAGAAACGGGACTAATGGAGTAGGGTAGATTTACAACAAATTCACTATTCGAACTCTCTTGTCCAGGTTAGCAAAGAATTCTTCATACTTCATGATGCGTTCAAGACTATTTACGTAAATAATGCGCTCGGGTATGCATAAATGCGTAAATATTTCAGCATCTATTATATATACTAATATATGTGAGTAGATGTCAGTTAATCTTCATTAATAGGTGGGCGAACATTACTAGTTTAAAAGTTGATCGCTGCAGTATAACACATTTTGGTACATTAAATGCAGACAAAATACAGGAACAATAAAAATTTTCCTATTTTGATTTTTGTTGGTTCATATTACACTGAAACCTCCATTTACGAATTCTTTTTTCACGAAATATATTTACGTAACTTTTTTCATGAACTAAATTCCAATTAACGAACTCGTTTTTTTACAAACTAAGTTTGCAAAAAAAGTTTGAGTACTTACAGTGCATTGGGAAGTTGTGCACAATTCAACATATTCTTAGCTAATTATTACTAACAAAAGTTGGGTCTTTTCGGAATGAAGTATATAACGGAAATCGATGTTTGAAGCCATTTTGAAATCCAAGATGGCGACTCTCGGTTAAGATAATTTCACAATAACCTCAGTAATACGAGTCTTTTCGGAATGGGGTTCACAAGTACATGACAGAAATTAATGATTGAAGCCATTTTAAAATCAAGGTGGCCACTTCCGGTTTACAAGTAGATGACGGAAATAGATGCCAAAATCCATTTTGAAAACCAAGATGGCGTCTACTGGTTAAGATAAATTTTCTATAATCTCCACAATGTATGTTCAAAATAAAATGGACGAGTATATAAATTGTCTATAACTTCCAACAATATGGGTATTTTCAAAATGGTATAATTATACAGCAGATACAGTGACGGCTCGATTTTGTTTGTCTTAGATTTTGTCTACCCCAGATTTTGTCAGCTTTTTGACCCGATTTTGTCAGCCTTACATGAAATTCCGTTTGATGGGTTGTAGCATACTAAGCAAAAGTTCGAGTAAATCCTTTCTTGAGCATATTGTTATTATCTGAAAGATGTAAAATATGCAAAAAAAAAATTTAAAATTTTGCGCTGAAAGGGACTATACTAAATTATCAGAAAGGGCTTTTTCGGGAGTTATTCTACTGGAGCTGCTAGGTCTCAGCAGGGCTCCCTGTCAGAATCATTCACTACAATTGCAGACGGGACGGGAAATGCCACTCACTAAAACACTGCCTAAGGCCAATCGCAGCGGGTCGTGATTCTGAATGTGATATTAATTGTACGGTTGAGATATGAGCGACCGAAAATAAAAGTCGCAAGGATAGAACATGCTTCGCAAAACCCGTTTCAAACATATTACAATATAAAAATCGGGAATAAACTTCAAGCATAAAAATCGGACAGAAATCCTTCAGCATAAGAATCGCTTAAAAGTTTTTACCCATAAAACTCGGAGGGGATGAACCTCCAGTATAAAAATCGTTTTAAAATAAAGAAATCGCTCGTAGGAGCATCCGTATATCTTGATGTTCAAGATATCCGTCCGGTTTTTTACTGAAGGTTTTTTTTATCCGACTCTTACAAAGAAATGTCCCAGACCGAGTTTTATGCTTGAAGTTTAGATCCGTTTTTTATATTCTAATATATTTGAAACGGGTTTTATGAAGCATGTTCTGTCCTTGCGACTTTTATTTTCGGTCGCTCATATATGCTAGCGCAGGGACTTCACAATCGCGTGTATCATTGCGAAAGGCGCGAGCGTTTGAACGTTAACCGGTTCGATCGCATGGGCCATTTATTTCGTGTGTATGTAACTTCGCATGCTTAAATTCGATTTTATAACCGTGTGTCCATTTCGATATTTGCGGCGGACCGTTGTTTTTCTTATTTTATAAAAATTGTATCATTGCTTCGTTACTGCGATAATTTTGAGATGATTTTCGCATTGTTGTTTTAAACATTGCGCGTTTGCGGTTTAATTACGGTGCACGGTTCAAATGCTAGAAGAGAGTGAGTTCTTCCATATCACTAGCGTTCGCGGCCATATTGCCATGTTGTCTAGCGGATATGAGCGTAATTTTTTGTTTCTCCAACTGAAGGTATTGACCTAAGTTGCTAACTCAAGCAAACGAAAAGTCCATAATACCCCCAAAGTCATGGTCCAATTGAACCTCCACTGGATGCTGTTTTGATAGGGTTTTAAATGGGATCAACCCAATAACCATGGTCCGGTAGATCCCATATAAACACAATATTTTGGTGTATTAATGAGTTATTAAGATCATTTGATGGTTTTTTGATGGTCGTGAAACTTGACACGGACTATATTTATGGTCCTTTTAAGGGGTTAGATACTGTCTAAACCCATGAGAAATTACTCGGGAGGGCCGAGAGTAGGGACTTCCGGACGTAGCCGATTCATGACCGCGCGAACACGGGCGTTTATGTGTTCCCTCTTGAGATCGCGTTTGTCAATTTATAAGTGCTAAAACGTTCACTTGGTCACCGGGATGTTATCATGTTTGCGAGTTCACCGCCGTTGTTGTGCGAGGATGATCGCGAATGGCTTGAGCGTTTGAACCGTAAATCTGATACTTAATTTTTAGTGTATAGTTTGAATACTAGAAGAGAGTAAGTTTCCCATATCTTATAGTTCCCGGTCATGTCGCCATGGAACGTGTGGTCTACTGAATATGAGCGTCATTTTTGATTGGTCAAACTGAAGGTGTGGACCTAGGCTGCCAAGACCGCAGGAAGAGATTTTCGGATGTGACGATGCATTATCGCGCAAACATGGGCGTTTGTAGGCTTCCGGTTTAGACCTCCTTTATAAGTTTACTAGTGTGAAAATATTCAGTCGGTCACTGTTTTCATGTCTGCGAGACCGCGAGCTTTGGTGTGCGTGGATGATCGCGAAGGTCGTAAGCGTTTGTATGTTAACGTGTTGAATGCTAGAAGACAGTGAGATTCTCCATATAACTTATGATCCCAGTCATGTCACCATGGAACGTTTTGTATAGAAAATGCGAGCGACATTTTTTCGATTGGTCCAACTAAAGGTATGGACCTATGCTACTAGGGCCGAGGGTAAGGAACTTCCGTACGTGACCGATTCATGATCGCGCGAACACGTGTGTTTGTAGTTCCGCGCTTGAGGTCGCGTTTATGAGTTTTATAAGTGCTAAAGCGTTCACTCAATCACCGGTGTGTTTTCATGTTTATGAGATCGCGGACGTAGTTGTGCGTGGACGAAGCTTGAGGGATTGTATGTTTGTCGCGTCTGTTAGCGTGTATGTAACTTCGCGTGGATAAATTCGATTTTATAACCGTGTGACCATTCGCATATTCGAATGGTTGATCGGATCGTGAATATGATGAATTTTCAGTGTACGATTCAGATACTAGAAAAGAGTTCCCCCATAACACTATATTTCTCGTTCATGTCGCCATGGAACGTGTTGTCTAGTGAATATCAACATCATTTTTTCATTGGTCCAACTGAAGGCTTGAGGCTAGGCTGATAGGACCGAGCGTAGAGTCTTCCAGACGAAACCGATTCTCCGCGTTTGTGAATAGATAGGTTTAGTGAACCTTTTGGCTCACTACTTTAATGTTGGCGAGATCACTGGCGTAAGTATGTATGTATGATTGCAATTGCTTGTTCGCGTTTTGACCAGGTTTATGTTATCGCTAAGGCTGCGAGCGTTTGTACGTTTGAACTATTAGTATTTTGTCATGCTATGCTGTTTGGGAATGGATGATCCACGTGCATCGGTAAATTAATCTATCTTAATTTAATCAAGCCGATCTTCCTGAATGAGTCGAATCGAATGCCCGAATTGAATACCGGTAATAAGTGACCAACGATTCCTAGGAAGAATTACCCACTATTCTATCACATACGCCAGTTCTGCATCCATTCTCTGACCCAGCTGTCATAAATACTCAGATCAATACATACACAGATGGGCACACTACGACCACATAACAATTGTACACTAGTACTAAAAACTAAAATTATAGCAAAACGACCACTAATAGGCTTCTACTTTTGCATTCCTTTAATTAGCCAGTGCACGATGACGAAGTCGACCGATAAATCGACACACAATGTCCTCAGCTGTGAGCCGTGTCCACCAACATTGCACAGTGGTCCAGAATGCAAATTTAGCAGGAATTTTGAGATTTTACTAAAACTAAACAACTTAACCTTATTAAGTCTTTGGAGAACTTTTCGTAGTTTATGAGCCCCCTCTTTTTGTTAAAACAACAGCTAGGGTGGTTCTAATTTTACCAAAATAAAAAATTAACTTTTTAATCATTCTAGCTAGAGCCAAATGACCTTCAGCGAAGTTGTAGAACGATGAATTTTGGAAAAGTTTGCTGAAGACATGTAAGCTCTATCTGTCATACTTTTTATTTTACAACAGATTTAAAGTCGGAGCTTAGGGTGTTTCTTCAAAAAACAGTTTTATTCCAATAACTTTTGCTGTATTCATTTAAAACTGAAGTAGTCTTCAGGCAACTTTAAGATTGTTTCAAGGCGAATCATTTGTTTCATGGCACCATATATCTGGCTATTCCCGTTGAAAAGTGAGTGAAAAGTGAGCACTTTTTCGCCAAAAATGGGGTTGTTTGGAATAACAATATCATTCATTTGAGGCAAATAAAAGATCATAGGGCGGCTCAAAATTTTTTAAAATCTGAAAAGTAACTTTTTAATGGTTCGAAATAGAGTTTCGATGTCTTCCAGAAAATTGAAGAAAATGAAATTTTAAAAAGCTTTTTCGAAGACACTGAAACTCTATGTCGTGTACTTTTCATTTTACAAGAAATTTGCCAAAAAAATTTAGGGTGTTTCTTAAAAAATGGTTTTCTTTGTATAACTTTTGCAGTTTTGATTTTTCATTAAGATCACTTTATAAATACTTTCAGATATTTTAAAGGAGAACAATTTGTCTTAATATATTGAACCTCTAGCTTCGCTCGTTAGAAAGTTATATATACTTTTTACTAAAAATAAACTATTTTTTGAGTAAATATTGCAAGATATAAAAAAATATCATATTTGACATTTTTTGGTGATCTATACTACAAAGCATGCTATTTCATATGAAAGCAACAGTATTTAATGTTCAGTGCCCGAATCTAAGATAATTCTATTTGAAAAAGTTATATTTTTTATAAAAAAGTTTTTATAACTTTAAAACGAAAAAAGTTAAGTAGTTGGTGTTTTAAAGCAAATTATGCGCCCTAAAATAATCTTTAAGTTGTCCAAAGGGCTTTAGCGTAAAATAAAAACTTCAAAAGTTATAGAAATAAAACCGTTTTTTAAGGAACACCCTAAAGCTTACATTTGAATTTCTCGTGCAATGGAAAATATAAAAGCTAGAGCTTGCATGTCTTCAGTAAATTTGTCTAAAATGTGTTGCTCTACAACTTCATCGAAGACAGTAATGCTCTATCTCAAACCGTTAAAAAGTTCTGTTTTAAATATTGCTAAATTTAGAACCACCCTAGCATCGGTTTAAACAAAAAGAAGGGCCTTGCAAAGTACAACAACTTTGCCAAACATGTTGTAAAGCTAAGTCATTTTATTTTAGCAAAAGTTAAAATTCCTGCTAAATTCGCATTCTGGACCACTGTGCATTGTTATTAAACTCTGGAATAATGTCTGCAAACACGGCCCACAGCAAAATTCAGCACAGGTGGACCCATCAATCGGCCACGCCAGCGCGCACAAATTAGTGGTTAATCATTAGGTAGGGCTGCCGTGTGGAGTATGAAAAAACACAAAACATAATAGCCCTCTCGGTCTCCTCGATGCACCACTATAGAGCTGTAGTGCAATAACCATCTTAAAGCAATTGTCTTTCAGATGTTTTTAAAACTGATGATGTTTGCACCATAGTGGTATTGCACCCATCAACCTAGGGAAGGGTAGAAAACTGTATGAAACCACAGTTGCATGTGAAGGGTATAAAACCTATAACTAAATTAATTATGAAGCGTTTTGACCTTATCTCCTAGCATACAAATGTGGTTTTAAACAATTTTCTCTTTATTGAAGAAAAAAGTTTTTACATAAATGTTTCTCCACTAATGATAAATATAGCACATTTGCTCGGAAACACAAATTGTGCTTTTGTTTTTCGGAGCTAGCGTCACTCCGTCGCTAGCTTAGTCCTGTCACTAAGTTAGTGTAGGATTCTGATGAGACGAAGTCGAAACGTTAATTCCATAACTAAGTTAGTTTAAGAACGTTCCACTTGTGATCGGTGTATTATTCCTAGAATGCCAATCGAAAAAATATTTGCGAGCAAATAAAGATTGGGCCAATCTTTTCCTATGAAGATTCAATGGCGCCAGCAGTGCAGAATTTCAGTATGATTTCCTGTGTCCATCCTCTTCGCTGGGCCCCTAAAATCTCGGGGGCCGTAGCCCTGGCCCAGACCCAGATTCCCCATGTGTAAACACGGTACTGCTTTTGATACAGGATATTTACATCTCTCCTTCCAATCCCAAATTTAGATAGCGAAAAAGCGTGAGATTATTAGCATTTATAAATCCTTTGTACTGAGTGGCATAATTTAATTTTCGTACTATTTGATCGAAAATAGTTAGACTATTTTTAAAAACATTTTAAAATACTAGGCAATTGCCAGCAACAAGAATGTTAGGTACCTTCCAATGCTAGATTAGAATCACAGGTAAAAAAATTGATAAATAGCAGGTGGGTGCGTTGGCTGCCATTTTATGAATTATTTATAATTTATTATAGTTTTATGCTTGGTGCGAATATAATTTTTGCTTATTACAGTATTTTCCAATAGAATGTAGAGCTTCTGTAAACCAGACCAACTGTCCCGAGTTTCTGCGAAGTCACATGTTGTATAAACTTGGGCAAATTCAAATACTGGTATATATAAAGTATTGTTTTTAGTATTTCGGATTCTCCTCTCTCCAACTTAATGCTAGTTAGATAAGTCCAAACGAGCACCAAATTGGCGCTAGCTAGACACTAAAATCGAAGAGTCAGGCTCCGAGTGACGTCCCGATAGTAAAGAAGTTTTGTTTACCGGCGAGGCATGTGAACAAAATCGTCTTTTGACATAAGAATCAAACGCCTGGTACTGTGTGCAATTCCCAAAGAGATTTTTTTTTGGATAAAGCCAACATAAGGACACAAGACCTAACATAAAGTTAATTTCGTGCTGGTTTGGACTAGCATTAAGTTGGTGTTAGTTACTGACGAGGAAAATCCGAAAGACTAAAAAACCATACTTTATGACCTATGCGTTCGTATGTACAAAAAAAATTTGAATTCATTCAATTTTTTTTTCTCTTTGTATATATGCCAACTTTTGAAAACTCCGGTAAACATCAATATATTTTAATCAGCAGCCCTGAGGGCATCCGACATCACTCCGGTTATATTCGTGATATTCCCCACCCGTCTTTTTGCCGATGCCATATCAAACGACAAGAAGAACCTATAGAGTACTAAACTGAAGCTGGGAGTGTAACAAGACTGCACTCCAGTTCGCTCAAGTGGTGGACTGCTGGAAAACGTCTGATTGCTAGTGGCGTGTGCCGCCAGCGCCTTCGGGGAAAATATCATTCCGATTGTGCCAGTAAAACTACACACGCGTATGGCTGTGGGAATCGTACGTACGTTCCATACGTACGTAACGTACATACTTATTTCCGAGTGCTGTAATTGTCATTTTCTTAATTAAATTAATACTATTATGATTCAATTACTCCCACCCTCCGGCTGGACTGGATGGATTACGGGGTGCTAGGAAGGAAGGAAGTAGCGATCTTTTCGTTGTGCTTGCTTTGCTATGAGCTCTGGTTAGGGATTACGAAACCGGCCGGAGCAATTTGTTTATATAATTTAAATTTCGCCATGAAATATTTTTTAAATTGCTTGTGAAGCTCTAATTTAATACTGTATTTTATTATTACATCGTCACATGCTTACGGTGGCACCATGAACCCTACCACCGTTCCACTTATTCTCATGTGACAATTACGAGGGAAAGCACAACAGAATTAGAACTCGTTATATCAACGAGGGGTGACTAAAAGCTCTTGACGGTAGCTATATGCATTCATCTATTAGTGTACGGAACCCGACTAGCCAGTGTAGCCAGACTATGAGTGGCGCATTGCTGGCTCACGTGGCATTGCTGAAATGCGCGACTCTAGGAGCGCACGCAAAATGCGGAACCACTACTTCGTGATGGAATTGTCTTGTCGGGAGGGGGAGGGGTGAACGGCGTGACACGGTCGGGGACACTCGCAGGCATCACGTGTCTGCCCGTCGTCGTTCAACTCACAACTCATCTGAACCCTTGGCTTTGGCTCAGGCACAGATCGGCTTGCCATTTCGTAATTAGCTCGATGCAGTAATAAAGCTGAAATGAGAAGCATCTCCCAGGCTCATCAGTTTATGTTCGCCTTGGTAGCTCTTATTGAAACGCAGGACGAAAAAGAGACTTCTGATTTGGTACGAGGAGCATCCATTTGGTAGGGCTGCTCGTTGTACTCGGTGCCTCGTTAGTGTAAGTGCGCCTTTTTGTTTTGTAACGAATAATACGAAAGCGCACAGGACGAAAGAAAATATGAACGGACGGGGTGTGGATCGGGATGGTGAGGACCGAGCAGACAACCAGGCAGGCCGACAGGACGAGAAGGGGATGGCAGATCTAGATGTTCTTCTGTTAATTTATTTAATTGCTTCGCATCCACCCTCTCAGCTGCCGCCTGTCAGAGTTCTTTCGGTGCCTCTTTTGCCGTATAGCACACCATCAGCTGCTGCCAGCATGTCCTGCATTGAAGAACAGGACAGCTCACACACGAAGATGGTAAGGAAATCTTGTCTCTCTACACTTCAACTCAATTCGGGCCTATGTTAGACACGGCTTTTGAAGAAGAGTGCTACCTAGCTAGAGGCACTTGCTTGTTACAGATCACGGAAACAAGCCCTCTATGACATGCCAATCATACAAATGGATGCTTTCACATACGGTGAGCCCCTGCCCGCGCCTGTTCTTCTAACGTTTACCCATCAAAGAGGTATTATCACTCAAAAAAAATAATTTGCTCCGTGGAAGGAATTAAACTGATTGGACCTTTCGTCGAAGCCACACCGAGAAACCTAATATCCGCTACGGCAGGCGTTGAACAAAGGTTCTTTTCTTATTCGGCTCCGAAACGGATTGGATTTCGTTAGGAATGAAAAAAATATTAGTTCTACCAGCGCAGCACAAAAAGAAGAATTCAAACAGAAAAAAATCAAGGGGCTCAATGACCAAAACACAAAGCTGAAAATTCTTTGTGACGATCAGTCTTGCGGTTAGTTCTTCGGTACTAAGCTATCGAGTTACCTGAACCAAAAAAAAGGTAGTTCGCGCAGTGCGAAATCAACCCGTTTATTAGGATTTAAGATTTACTGAGGTTTATTACATCTTTATTCAACAAATATTTTTTCAAAATCACGTATTCTTTTTTGAAATGATTCCTGACTGTGCAAATGAAAGCCTCACATTGTTTATTTTTCCTTCCGATTATTATGGTCGATCCCCCATAAAAATTCTTCAGATTTTTTCAACCGACTAAATCGGCTTGCATCGGCCAAATCCACCGACTATGCAACCAATTAATCGGTCGATTGTGGGAGTTAACATCAGCGTCTGCCGACACTGCACCCGATTAAATATGACCGACGCAATGTGCTGAAATCGGTTCATTTTTACCATATCGGGCGATTAATTTACTGACGAAACCAAACTTAGCCGGTCGACCTCAATGCACCCGAGTTTGTCGGTCAACTGCCGAATTTTCTATCGAGATATGAAAATTTTCCCTCTCGGGATAATCGTGCATAACTTACCTTAAATAATCCGCTTTACACAGGATCATTCCGCTGCGGGTGTAACAACTCGAACCGATGTCCGCTAGCATGGCACCACAGCAGGAGCATTTGAGACAGGAATTGTGCCAAAACCGGTCGAGAGCGTTGAGGAAGAATCGTTCCGTGATTTTGACTGGAAAGAATAGGAGGAAAGTACTATCAATATTTTGTTCGTTTTATTTTGTATTTCTGGTCTGTTTATACAGAACTATAAAATAAGTAATATTAATTCTACCAAACATATTCAAAAGGTCCCATGTGCAATAGAGAGCCTCTTTTTGTTCACTTTCTCTTTTGATTATTACGGCGCAACCATAAAACATTCTAATTCATATAAATGCAGTTGTAAATATTTTTCAATTTAAACTTAAATTGAACAATTGCTTTAAAATTAAATAGAAATTTAAATTGTCAAGCAATATTGCATGCATTAGTCTGAATAAACTTAGTACATTAATTATCAACGATTAAAACTAGTTTAATCGAAAAAATCCATAATTGTGTCTGCTAGGAAAACAGTAATTCAAATTCTATTGAATTCTGACAGAAAGTTGCTTTATGAGGTTGAGTGCAATAACATATTTTTTACAAATAAAAATTGACTTGATTCAGGCGATTATTATACTGTATAAACAAGCACAAAAATGTCTACCAATGCGAGCACCCAAATATACAATGAAGCAACTCGAAAAAATATCAATTTGCCGCCGTACACTTCACCGTAAACACTTTGCGAATGGAAAACACTTCACTGTTAACCTTAAATTTCGCAGGTTTTAAAAACTGAATTCCGTACAAGCTGGATTTACAGAAACTACAAAAGAATTTTTGCAAATGTTCGACGACAAGAGTCGTACTACTATTTTCAATGTTTTGAAGAATTGTCGTGATGCCAAAATGTCAGAAAGTAAAAAAAAACAATCGCCCACCAAAATTAAACCAGAGCATAAAAAGGTGCAAAAACAAGGTTAAACAACACTAGTTTACAAATTTTGGGTTAATTGCATGAAGTTAAGAAAAAAGGTGTTTTCTAAGTCAATTTTGGGTCGCTGAGCACGAAAATTATATCCATTTTCTTTTTCAAAGAACCGTTTTTGTGATATTTTAAAAAAGGTGTTTTTGAGCACTTTTTGCTGTTTTTGGGCAATATCACATGAACAAATCTTCCGATTGACACAAACGACCCATTCCAAAAATATAATATAAAGTTATATTGAAGTTTCAGATGTTTTTATGTGTAAAAATGTCTGAGGAACACAATGGCATAAGAATTTTCAAAAGAAAAATACACGAGTTGTGAGAAAAACACAGCTTAAGTTTTAAACTGGAAATATAGCATATTTGGCAACACTGTAACCAAAAATAACTATTTTTTTCTAGATTCCCTGATTCATTTCCATTAAAATGCATCTCTTCGATTGTTTATAGACCAAATAAAACCAAAGATATGAATAAAAATTAAAAATTAATGATTTTTTTCTATGGAAAATTTTCCATGCACGATTATGACACGTCATACAAATTTTATCATCAATACACGTCTATGACACGTGTGAGTGCGACTTTTGTTTACATTCATAGTAAAAACTCGCAACATTGTCAACCGATCTTCGTAATATTTGAAAGATTAATACAGAATAGATAGAAGCATCAATTGTCCTCTTTGGATTGTTTATACCATTAATAAGTTTCAAGATATTCAGTCTAAAACTTTAAAAATCGTTTTTCTCGAAATGTGCTAAATGGCGCTTGTCATAAGATAGCACAACAGCGACGATATAACATGTTAGGATAAAATATCAACAATTTAGGGTTAAGAGCAACCAAAGTCAAAAAAGTAGTGTTTGGTAAAATTACTAATTTTTGGTTGATTTTTCATAAAAAACCTGTTTTAATCCCCCTAGCGGTGCAATTGTGCCTTTCTCAATCATGAACACGAGAATGTTTGCGTTGTTTATATTAATTAAAAGCTTTCAAATGCATATATTACATTTTATTATTATACATGACATGACAAATATACAAGAAAAGAAATCATTATTCGAGTTCTAAAATTTTGTAAAAGTAAAAACAGCCACGGTAATATTAAACTGAAAAAAGGTGCGAAATCGGCAAAGTCCCAAAAAGTCGATATTTATAAAAAAAAATTTCGTGATGACATAAAATCTCGACGATTCATGCATTTTAAGGATGTTTGGCATTAAAAATGCGAATTCGATTTCTAAAATTTCATGTGTCCCCCCTTTGAAAAAAATTGAGTTCCGGCTTATATGGGAATTTCATATGTGACTGGACGGTTCAGTGTGTATTTCCGGAACCATATAAGCGATCCGTGCGAAATTTTATAGACATCTGTGGGAATAATAAAGCTATCATTTGGGACTAAGTTTGCGAAAATCGGCCCAACTATTTCCGAGAAACTTTTGAAAGATGGCCGCTTTTTCCCGGACACTTCCGGAACCGTCATTGGTGGTCAATGTAGTCAACGAAAGTTTTGTTGGCCGTCGGTGACCTAGAACAGCAAATTTAGCATTTTAGCGAAATTTTTACCTTTTTTGTTTTCATCGGAGTATCGGTTTGAATCGCAATTTGCTATGTGATCGCACGCCACAACCTGTAACTCCGGAACCGGAAGTCGAATCGGGATAAAATTTAATAGCCATTTACGGGGGCGCAACACCTTTCATTTGAGACTAAGTTTGGTTGAATCGGTCTAGCCATCTCCGAGAAACCGATGTGATTGTTATTCTGAATTGGGATATTTCCGCCGGGGCTTCCAGAACCGATTATGGTGGCCAATGTGGCCAAAGAGACTTTGAATGGATGTTAGTGACCTAATACTACAAATCGAAGCAGTTCTGGTCATATTTTGGAAAAAATTTCACCTTTATACATCATTGCAGAATTTATTAAAATCGACATTTTCTGCGTGATCGTGCTCACCATCCTGTAATTCCGTAATTTTCAGAGCAATTGCAATACCTTTCTATTGAGAAAGGCAAAAATAAATGAGCAAAAAAATCTTTTAAAATCTTATGTGACAGGCAAACTTCTCACGTGGATTTTAAGCCTAAGATCACGAAAATCCGACAAAAACTGATGATGTTATTAGGCACCGAGTGAAAATTGCTCCGTTCACATATCTCTTTTGGTATTAAATAAGATTACACTAGTTTAAAAGAAAAATGAAGTTACGAGAAAAAGTGTTTTCTAGATTAATTTTGGGTCGCTGAATACGAAAATAATACTCTATTTCTCTTTCAAAGACGTTCAAGTTTTAAAAAAAGTTTTTCTTTTGCTTCCGCTTTTTTGTTTTTGCTCTATTTTTTATCACAGAAAAATAATTTTTCATATTTTCAGAATCTAATGTGACAGATTTTAACAATTTTAAGGTAATCGCGATAAGCTAAGAAGAAAGGTGTTTCCTCAGTTAATCTTGGATCGCTGAATACGAAAACCAAGTCCATTTTTTTCAAAGAAGAATTTTCAAGATTTCTTTGAAAAAGGTGTTTTTGGGCACTATTTTAGTTATTTGTCAACATTTTGTTCAAATAGGATACGATCGAAACAGTTCCAAAGGTATTGATGTGCCCTTTCCGAAAATGTATAATATGCGTAGATCAAATCTCGACAAGCATATGATTACCGCTTAAAAGCCAACTGTCAAAATTCTCTTTGAAATGAAATTTCAGACAAACTGTTACCCACCAATCACAGATGTTTATAGTAAACAAAAGAAAAAACTTTTCTCTTGCATTAACTGCTATGAACTGCGTTTAGCCAGTGACGGTTTGTCCGGAATTTCCTTTCAAAGAGAATTTTGATAGTTGGCTTTTAAGCCGTAATCGTATGTTTGTCGAGAAATCCATATTAAATTTGCAAAAGGGCGAATAAGATTTGTAAACAAACTTTTATTTTGATGGTTTCTCTTAATTTACTATAATTTCGAAGCAGAAAACAATTGAAATTACTTCTACGAAGGATAAAAATTTACATTGACGCATATTTTTCATGAAATTCCACTCTGCAACAGACTAATGAGCGAAACAAGTTTGTTTACAAAAACACTTTCGCCCTTTTGACGAATTTATATTGAAATGTACATTTATTATGATTACAATCGACCAAAGTAAAAAAAAAACTTTTTATTTTTCACACAATCATACTTTCGGCTGAAATAATCTTCTATACTTGATAGTTATTGTTTGTGTTGGGTACTGTCTTCTCGAGCTTGCATCCATCCATCCTGCGGCATTTGAATGGTTTTGGATATTTCATTGTACAACTAAGTGCTATTTTTAAAATGTGGAAATATCGTTAGAAAAGTTTTGTTTTGTCTGTGGTGAGTACATATTTTACGAATTAAAGGAATTTTAGCCTTCTGCTTCAACAGGCTTCACAGCAGATTCTCAGCTCACAGAATATTACGTGGCTAGTGCTACGATCCCACTGAGACTCCTTCTCGATAGGGACTCGACAACTGGCTTATGAGACCAGTGCTACACTTTCTAAACCGCCGCACCAGGGCAGGGTCCGCTAAAATCATAAAATTTGAATTTCGCTCTATGTGCCATAGCATCAATATTTTCCATCCGATGTTAGTGATATTAGGCTTAAAATTAACGTAAACATATTATTTGTCATCTTAGATTCTAAAAGGTCCGAAAAAAATTGTAAATCATTTAAAAATCAAAGTAAAAAAATCATTTAAAAATGAGTAACTTTTAAAAATGGTCAAAAATGCACTTTTTTAAACTTTGGTCGCTTGCAGCACTAAAAATTTTACATATGAAATAAATTAATTGAATGATTTTGACACGAATATTGACAAAAAACTACAAAAAGTGCTCAAAAACGAGTATTTTGAGAAAATCACAAAATCGCTTCTTTGAACAAAAAAATGAATATTGTTTTCGTGTTCAGCGACCCAAAATTAGTCTAAAAATACTTTTTCTTGAAGCTTCATTTTTCTTGTAAACTAGTGCAATCAACGCGCAAATTTACATGAAAATTTAGTATTTCAAACAAGACTATCCACTCTATTTGGAAGAAAAACAACAACGGGATAAACTATGAACGTGCAGGGAAAAAATTCGTTCAAAAACTCCTGAAGAAAAGATCACGATTTCGTGAACTAAATGATTTACGAAAACCGTGACTAAGTTCCCGAAATTATGAATAGTAAACCTCATATTCATAAGACTATTTGAGTTTCAAAAAAAAACTACTTCGTCTCGAATATATACATACATTCGAACGTTGGGTTCGGGTTACTGTGGTTGTTTTCTGGAAATGTTTGGCTTTTGTTATGTTTCTTGTTCATCCTTTGGAGATACACTGGTTTGTCGCGCAAATGGCTCACTGAACGAGCAGCCGTAGCTGTTCTAAGACGAATTCGCTAGATTTTCAGAGCAACGTGCACTCAGTGCACTAGCGCGACTGCCGGAAGGTTAAATTACATCAACTAAAATTGTCGACAGTTAAACGGTGCTCATGATTTCAGGAGCTTAGTCGCAATTTTCGTAATTTCTCATTACGATACCGTGATTTTCATTGACGAGTTTACTATAAGATTTTACTGACTAAGTAGCGTGATTTATGTTCATGATTTCAGGACATTTGTCAAGATTATTGATATTGTTGTCAAGAGTAGTGTTATACCATGTTCACACTACAGAGTTAAAACATGTTATAATAATTAGCAACAAGAAAAATATCATCAAGATAGCGCTAAAACACGTTTTAACTCGTAGTGTGAACGTAGTATTACTTATGTTCATATTTTTAGGATCTTAGCCACGATTTTTTTGCTATCGGATTTTTATGTGACAATATGAATCGGATTTTTACGTGTCAATATGAATAACTAATTCGCGGTATTTTGTTCTATGGACCATATCACGAACACGATTTGCGGTTCTATAATGTATTTCTGGTGTTCAGCATAGTGTTAGTTTTCTATCCGGACAACACACTGAACCTTATCAAACGAATAACGATGTTCCAGTTCTTAATAGTTTTCTTATATCTGCTGCTTGTAGTTATTGATGGTCGCTAGCAGCTGGACATAATATTATTACATTTCATGAAAAATGACGGGGAACAAAAATGATTATGCGAAAACATTCCAAATTTTGTAGAATAATTCACATGACCATGTGGAGAGTTACACTGAATTGAAAATAATTAGGTATAGCTTCTAAATATCATAAGCACGCAAGGTGGATCGTGAATCATGTAGTAGGAGTCATGCAAAGGTTCACGAATCAATGAATGATACATCATGATTTTGTGAAGTATTTCACGGGCACGAATGGCTACTCGTCACTATCATACCAAGAATCATGAACCAGTTCAGGAATCCATTAATAATATTTAATGATTTTGTGAACGATTTCATGAGCACGGATACTGAAAAATTCACGAGTTAAGTTTTATTTTTGTGTTTCGAATTCACCTCGTCAGTAACTAGCACCAACTGGGTATCTAGTTAGACGATATATCTAAACTAGTACCCAAATCAGCACGGTACACAAAAAAAATTCAAACAGTTCACACAACACATGTGAGCGCCTAAAACAACGGTTCAAGCTTTTCAAAATTACATTCGTTTGATCCAATCGTGTATCTAGATGTCAAAAGGATACAATCGACCGTATTCATTACGAGAACGATAGTGTGTTTAAGTTTTCAGTTACAATATGTACGACCTTCCAGTTCTACAGTTCAGTTTATCCTAAAGTTAACTAGTGCTAATTTGGGTACTAGTTTAGATACATCGTCTAACTAGAAACCCTTATGGTACTAGTTACTGACGAGATAAATTCGAAACTAAAAAAACCAAAACTTAATTTAAGTTAGTTCTTGTGTCCTTAATGCGCAAAAAGTTTTAATCCGATTTTCTCTTTTGCGAATTTATTGCATATTGTTTCAATTGTATTAGTAAAATAAACTTGTATTACCTTCGTTTCATCCTTAGAAAGATTTTTGTTGAAAGAAAGGTTAATCAAATACACGTTTTTGAAAAAGTCACATTTCTAAGAATGTAGCGTTTATTGTTGGTTGCAGGGTTTGGAATTTTCTCTTCCATTATAAGACATACGGACGATATGCCTACTAAGGAAGTAAAAGATGAGCGATATTCTGCTTGTCGTTTACACGAGCGCTAATTTCAAACTCTGGTTGGTTGGCATGAAAATCGAAGACTCCCGACCATATCTGCCGGTTAGCATTATTTTTGACCGCTCAGTCACTGAAAACGGCTTCCCGAGTGCATGGAAAGTAGGGGCTATAATTCTAATCCATAAGGCTGAAGACGTTCATGGTGTTAAGTCGCTTTTGAACTGTTTGGCTAAAATCCCTGAAAAAATTGTTTATGTTTACGCTGCTGCTTCTCACATCATCGACGAATGTCAATACGGATATGTAAAGCATCGTTTTACCTCTTCAAATATGACGATGTACATTAGAATCTTGGTCCTCTCTGTTGGAAAGCGTCAACAAATTGACGCAGTATATTTTGATTTCTCAAAAGCATTCGATAAAGTACCGCACAACATTAATCTTCTGCAACTGCAAAGACTACGATTTCCTCCGTGGTTAACTGGATGGTTGCGAGTTTATCTGGCTAGTCGATGTACTTTCGTTAGAATTGGTTGAACACGTTCTAGCTTGCTTGATATGCCAACCGGAGTCCCTCAAGGATGTCACCTAGGGCCGTTAATTTTCATTTTATTCATAAACGTCCGTTGTACGTAAAGAATTTGGAAAGCTCTTCATCGACGTTTTAATGATTTTTCGTTCTATTGCTTCTGGAGTTGACTTTGTTGCATTTCAACATGGCGTACTTAATATTAAACAATGATGCCTGTTGAATGTCATGCAGGTAAATGATAACAAATGTAAGATGATTAGCTTCTGGCGATCGTCCACTCTATTCCATTGCGAGTATTTGCTCCAAAGGCCGCGTCATCGGAAGAATGTTTATATTTGATAAGTCGTGTAGTAATATTGACTGCTCAAATATTCCTGCACGGATAAATGAGTTTGAATCTCATCGCGCTCTAAGAAACCGTCAACTTTTGTGGTATCCTAAACACCGTACAGATTATGATCGAAACAATCTTATGCATAAATGTTGCTACAAATTCAACGAAATCTCACATCTGTTCGATTTTAATGACACCAAATATAGTTATAGGTTAGCTATGACGAATTTTTAATAATTTAGTGTTTAGATAGTACATTATTCAGGTAAACCCAATCATAATTTCGCAAAAAAAAAGTTCGTGGTTATCGACTATTATCGTTACAGTCCAACAAGCGGCAATCGTTTTTTCTTTTGTTTAGTACAAATTTAATGATGCCGGAAGCAGAGAAAATACGATTGTCGCTGGTTGGATTTTCCAGTTTTCAACTACAACCAGAATATTACCACCTTGTGGTAGTAGCCAGTATCATGTGAAACAGGCTCAGACGTCATTTTATTAAAAGTTTAAAAACTACCCAAGAAAACTGGATTGATTTACAGTCTTCAACAAAGTTGTAGACAATAAGATTATCTTTCTTATTTATAGTTGGCTTTCTCCATGTTAATTGTCGAAAAATCGCTTTCAAATTTCGAACACGTCAGTCCGTTAGTTGAACTTGTCCGATTTGGCTCAAATTTGGAACGAACACTCCTGGTGGGACTAGAAATCGACTCGGGGATTGTCATATCCTTTTGTCTTTCTCCAATAGAAAGACCATGCAGCCACTCTAAAAATCGATTTTTTAACCGAGGCCTGGGAACCTGAATCACTTATACATTTCGACTCAGTTCGTCGAGTTCGGCAAATGTCTGTGCGTAGGTGTGATTTTACCAAACTCTGCCTCAAATAAAAGGTACAACGTTTCCACAAGCTGCTATTGAATTTCAATAGGAAGTGAAGATTATGACCATGTATAAAATTGCCATATAAATCGGAATTGCTTGGATTTATAGCTTCAGCTCACGGATATCCAATCATCTTCGGCATAATTTTATAAAAATGTTGAGCAAATTGCATATTTTTCATGAAAATATAATGGTTCCTTTAATATCATTGCCCCTAAGCCACGTAGTATTTTTAACATAAGAACCTAACATAGCATACCGTTGGAAGGATCATTTCTTCTTCATTTCGTACAACTTAAAAATTAGAAATCCATTGACAAATCACTCGGTAGATAATTTTTAGAGCCGAACGACCCGAAAAATAGTTGTTTTGCTATAAATTAAGATTTTGAGGATATACAACATTTTTCATACTGTATTTTGTTGCATTTGATGAGATCTTGAACCTATACTAGACATTTGACAAGTATGAAATCACTATAGCGCCGTGTAGTAGATAAATTTAGGTGCGAGATCTCTGGAGTTGGTGTCAATCTGTGGTGGAATCTCTTCAAGATTTAAGACCGAGTCTTTCATACCAATTTGGCGGAATCTGGTTTTGACTTTTGATGAAAACTTGCTTTAAATTCTGAGGGAATCTTGCTCATGTCTCGAATAATATTCTACTCTGGCTTTTGAAAGAGTCCTGTCCTTTCTCAAGACGGATATAATGGAATCTTGCGAAAATGATACTATCCCTTTTCTCCATCATCGGAAGTATGATAATGATGAGATCTGAATTCTAAGCAGATTTAAAAGCTATATAATAGCAAAATCTTGAGAAATGTTACATACTAATGTTTAAGAAAATAGCGTCAAATTAAGGTGCTGTCATTAGAATATTGGGCATGATTAAGCTGACCAACTCTGACGAAAAAATCCGTACACTATGAAAACCGTTTGCCTGAGCGTGATGAACGATTTCGCTTCGTTGCGGTATGGTGTACGGATTTTTTCGTCAGAGTTGGTCAGCTTAGGCATGATTCTATGCTCATGTTTCGTAAAAGCATGGTTGAATTTGGATTCAAGCAAATCATAATTATTAACAGCTTGCTTGTTTATGCCCAAATTTTTTAACAGATTTAGGCAAAATCTGTTCACAAAAACAAGTAAGTTTGATAACTGGAACTATTGTCTTTCAATTGAGCACTAACAGTTTTAAGTTCAATCTGTAGTACTGAAGTTATTGCAATTAGTCTAATTGTATTCCACTGTAGCAGTGCTGCTGAAGACGATTTCAGTTACCGGCGTAAAATGTTAAAATTCCATTCCATTCCATATCTTGTAGTATTATGGAAAACTGATAAAACCTAACAATTTAAATTATCTTCGACTACCTTTTTCATCTTCCATGCAATTGGACTATCATAAAGATTTTTGGTGAATTGCATTGACCATCGAAAGGTAAAAATTGAGTAGCTTCTAACACCACAAGAAAAACACCTGTCTTCTTCAAAACAGGTTTTTTTGAGTTTCTTGACTTCAACAATTCTAAGGAAAAATTGTTTTGAAGCTCTTGACTTCAGAACAAATGGTTTGAAATGGTTAACCCTACATATGTATAATGGCTTTTCTATACGTAAACGGTTTTGCGGGGTACATTCGTACCCCAGAACTAAAATCGCTCTAATATGCCTAATTTTTATTGACTATACTATTTATTATACTAAAATCATTCGTAAACTAACCTGTTCAAAAATATTCGTGCTTTATCTGCTTTATTAAGCAATATTTCATTTTTTATATAATAAGTCTTTAAAATACATCAAAATACCCTTTTTCCTTAATACTGCTATAACTCCTGTAGTTTCTAACCAATTTCGATCATCTATACGGCGTTGTGAAGATTATTAAATTGCCATTTGAACAAGTAGTAAATTAGTCAAAAAGTGTAGTTGTTCCGATTCTTTTATGAACATCAAACGCCAATACAAGCAGAAAAAATACAGAAATATGTAGTAACGGAGATAAAACAGGAGCCTCAGCTACAGAAGATGACGAAAATAGTTGTGCGGCTTTTATATCATATAAAAATCCTATTCGCAAATGTGTTTTGCCTCTTTCACCCGCAAAAGCAAAAATTACGAGGGAGTCGGCGTAGCGTATTGGTAAATCAATTGCCTTGTACGCAGCGCACCTGGGTTCGAGTCCCGACCCCGCACATAGGGTTAGAAATTTTTCCTAAGAGATTTTTCTAACCCGAAGAGGCGAATGACCTTAAGGTTAAAACCTCTATAATTGAAATATAAAAAAAAAAAAAAAAAAAAAAAAAAAAAAAATTACGACAACGAACCAAGCGCAGTTTCTTTGCTATAGTAGTTTTATTACATCAAATAATAGATTCTTTTTTACAGCAATTATACAATTTTACACAAGTTTCTCGTATAGTAAATTATACTAAATTACAATGAATTTTTCGAATTATGTAAGCATGACAAAACACTGACGTAAACGGTTTTGTGGAGTTCATTTGTACCACAGATAAACTTTAAGCGGTCACTGTTAAGTTGGTCAAGTGAAACCAGTATGTTTCACCTGCTTCAATGGGTGTTTAATAATCAAATAGATTTATGATAAAGATTGCTTGCAGTTAAAATAAACCGTAACGGAACAACAGGGATTACAAACAGCTCTGGGGTACAAATGTACCCCACAAAACCGTTCTAGGGTTAAGATCGCAAGTAATCTTTGCGAAGTTTATTTTTTTTTTCAAAGGATACAACCAGAATTCGTCGGAACACTGAGCAACAACATCCAAACACAAAAGGATCTTGAGACACATTCCATAAGCATTGGACCGGCAACAATTTTGAATTTTTATGCAAAATATGAGATTTATCCGATAGCTCTAGTTCACCTACAAGAGGTTTCAAAATTCTATAGTGATATATATGGAAAATCAGAAATAGAATCTTAAAATCGAATGAAATTCCACATTCCACAGTCACTTTGCATACCTCAAAACTTATGGTGGCGTAGCTTATTTTATAACGAACAACTTTGTTGAAGAATGTATAATGATTGGAGTTTCCCCGACAAAGTTATCTGTTTTTGTAGACCAACCGATTTTTTTGAAATTTCCTACAGGAAACGACGTGCAAAATAAGCATGTGCGCGAAAGTGAGATAACATATAACTTTATATGAGAATATCTTTTTACTGCAAAATCGAATCAATTGGCAGTCTTCGGCAATGTTGATCCTTATACTTTACACTATACAACTGCAGATTTTGGGAAGCACAAGGTGATACTGGCATTTTTTACTGAATTTATAGTTTCTATTGACAATTTTTCCAAATATTTTCACATATAAACTTGAAAGCTCTTGTGAGTGAACTAGAGTTTTCGGGAAAAGCTTATATTTGACAAATGGTATGTGAACCCAATTACCGTTAGATTTAGCAGTGTTCCAAAAAAATCAAAATTGTTGCGGGTCTAATAAGCATCCTAAGTAGAATTCCCACAAAATAGATATCACTGAAATCCTCATAGCAATCCCATCGGAATTCGGATCAAGATGTGCAAATAAAATAAAAGATTACATCGAAATGTTGAGATAGATTCCACTGGAATCTATTATAATCGTGTAAAAGATTCAAACAAAGTTCTGAATCATTTATTTTCATGCAGATATTTGGAGCATGAATATAAATGAAAAATAAAATCTTTCAACAAATACACATGACATGTCGTGCTTTCATGAACGAATTTTGTTAGATTTTGAAACTTTTTTTTAAATTTACAGTTTCATTCCATGAAAAACTAATTATTAATTGATTTGCGTTTATTTCAATATGATTGAAAAATATATGACATGTAAAATGATAGCGTAAAATTATATGCTTTTTAATGTTCCAATAAATTGCATTGATTTTAACACGATTTTACGAATCACCATGCGTGTGTACAAGTCGTTTAAATCTCATATTTGTTGGTGCGCTAAGGTTTAAAATTTTCTATAATCAGGAAGAAAAGCAATTTTCAAAAGTAGACCTCTCCTTTGCTGTCAGGTATATAACTATTGAAAACATTTTTTTTAGAGAGTTACCTAGTAAAGATATACATTTTCGAAAACAGAAAACATTGATAAAAAGATGAATCGACTGTCACATAAATATTTTTTTGTTTAAATTCACATCAGTATAATATAATGATGCATTTATAGAATATGATTTCAAAGAATGGTGTCTAGACAGTTTACAAAGAATTTAATAATGGGCTAGTAATCTTATGTGCGGGGTTGGGAGTCTAACCCAAGTAGGCTGCGTACAAGGCAATTGATTTGCCAACTACGCTACACACCAAAAAATAATGAAATTTAAACGACATGTAAATCAATACGAATGTAAACATACAATGCTTGAATCAAAAATCTGATTGAAAATTAACTTAAAACCAATGTACTGTATGTAAAGTAATGTAGAGTATCAAAAAGCATATGATTTTACACTTTCATTCGTGTGATATGACATGTCATTTATTTTACAGCAATTTTGGATTAAAAATACTTAAAAGCGCATTGGTTTTCCGTTCAATGAAACTCGTTGAAGAAAGCACGCTGAGTCCTGTGTAGTTGTGGTGGAACTTAATTTTACATTTATATTCATGCCTCAAATAAGTGCATGAAAATAAATTTAAAATGACAAAATATTTTTTTCTGTGTAGCTCGTCTCCATCAGAGCTTTATTTTCTGAATGAAAACTTCTTTACATTTGAGCATATAATTATATATAACTTCTGAAGTTCTCAAACTGACTAAAACAATGCGAAGCCCCCAAATTAATTTCTAATAACATTTTTCGATATTATCTATCCAGGGTCACAAAAATTTCCACGTTCAGAAGATAGTGTCATGTCAAAGGAACAAGCACCGTAGTCCGAAGCTGGTTGATTTTTTTCACTAGGTACTAAAACATCTCCCTACTTCCACAACTTTAACTTACCTCCACATCCCGCGCAGTGCACCGGTCCCTTGCCGTTGTTCATACCGTGAAAACCCGCTTGGCTGTCCATTTGACTGACCCCCATTGGATTGCCGGCGCCGCCACCATGCCCGTTGTGGTGGGGCGTCAGCTGCGGGTAGTTGTTGTTGTCCGGACTGGGCGAGTGGGGCGACGAGCCCAGATCCGAATACGGATGATAGTGCGGGTTCATTGCTATTGAGGCGGCCAGCTTGACGGCTTTTTATGGACTCGCTGCTGCTTTTCCAGCAACAAGAATCGTTCAGGGGGGTGGAAATAAAAATAAATAAACACACGAAAACAAATATTCTTTTCGACGCAAGGGAAAGGCGAGAACTGCTGCTGCTGCTGCACCGGATTGATTGGATTTTCTTCACTTGCACTGATTGACTAGTATTTTTTTGCCACGATGCAAATCTTTTTTTATCACAAACACAAACAATCGCAAACAATGGACGATTAGAAAACTCGTTCTCGATTGCCACTTTGCTGGTTCGGGAGAGTGCACAATTATCTGCCAGTTGGGTGCACTTTTCTATTTATCTTTACGGGGTGCGATTGGCCGCTTGGACGCAAAACGGTATTTTATTATTGATTATAGCGGCCTCGGACTGACGCGTGCGGAAGTGAGGAGCTCTAACCTGACAAAACTGATAGATTTAGGTTCCACTATCTTCTCTTTTCCGTCTTTTTTTCTTTTATTCAAAACACAACACAACTTTCCTGTGGGTTTACCTGCTGTTGCTGCCTGCCTGCTATTTTCACGCTGCTATTATTTATAAATAATTTTCTATTTTTCTCGGTCGCACTTCTTTTTATCTATCTAAATAAATTTCAATTTTCGCGAAATATATTTCATTTCAGCAATTTGCGCGCGGTCTCCCGTTTCGGTGAACGGTGGAGTGTTCCCGGTTTCGCCGGCATCACCCCAGCAGCCAGGTGGAGGCGGCTGGTAGACGGAGGCAGCAGGTGACAATGCAAACACTCGCTCTACTCGGGCGGCCAATTGAACGCGTAAGTGGCGCACCTCCCGGCACTGTCCCTGTTCTCGATGGATGCACCGAAAATAACCACCTAGTCGTTTTTTTTCTTTCTGTTTCTTCCTCCTTCACGGTTGCCGCTCGGAGGCGACTGTCTTTTACTTTGACTCACTAGCGGCGCAAATGTGCGACCATTCTTGATACACCACTCACAGTCACTTCACGCCAGAATCACTGGGCTCACTAGCAGCAACAACAGTAGGGGAACGTGAGACTTCGATAGCTAATGTTTGCCTTTATTTATTATTTCCCAACTATTATTTCTTATCTTGATTCTCATTAAAATCATATAAATATTTTCACTTGATTTTTTCTGGTTCTTCTTGTTCTTCTTCAACACTGAACTCACTGTCCTTCTATCGGGGTACTATTATTTCTCTTTAACGATCTCGGCTGCCTGACTGTCGGTGGACAACTTTTCAGTGCACGGTTTTCCTTTTTTTATGATCTCCAGTTTGAATTTTCTTTCCTGGTGACAATTGTCGCAGCTCTTCTACCAGTTGATTGAATCAGCTTCCACGGCGTTGAAGTTGAACTTTTTTGTTGACGCTCCTGTTGGAAATAGACAGATACAGAGATAGAGGGTGAGACAGAGAGAAAAAAAAGATAAAAATAATTAGTTTCTCAAGGTACCGATAGTCTGTGCACGTCGGAGCAGGAGGGACAAAACATAACGACCGGCCGTAGAACCCAGAAGCCCGAGAACTGGCCAAGGCTAGTAGGGAGAACAACTGCCATTGAAAAGTTTAATTAAATTAATTATCGTTTTATGATTTAATACTTTTATAAATTTATAGCTTTATTGTTTGCACACGATAATAAACCAATTTATGAGTTGCACGTTTCGTGTGTTCTTTCTGGCTGCTACCGACCGACCGACCAACCGTACAACTTGGGCTTCCCCCTGAGTTATGTTATGTTGTTGTGCTTTCGGAACCAGAATCGCTACGTAGAACACGTACCTACGAGTAGTACGAACTGCCAGCTGTGATAGCGTTTGCCCTCCCTGAAATTTCGATGCTTCCGCTGAACGTTGATGTTGAGCAATGAAGGCAACTTGCAGTGCACATACATTCGAAACCCCTGAATGGCACACGTCCACAACAGCGCTCTCTACCACTCTGCTAAACTCTCTCCCACAATAAAACGTTTTCTCTCGCCACTCTCACGGTATAGATTCCGATTCACAACTCATCGCTCCGATGAGTGGTGAAGCTCGCTTCTCACCCCAACGACGGCAATGAGCAACATCAGACATTCAGGCAGGCAGGTTTTCCTCGCGCTGGTTGGTATTTGGTAAGAAAAGGCAACCGGCGAAAATTGAAATAAAAAAAAATCGACTGACTGGACGCTTTTGCGAAGTGCAGAAATAAAGAGGAGAATACGAAATTGTAACCCACAACAGCACCTCTGCAGCCGTTGAATAGTATTTGTGAAGTTCAGACTCCGATCCCGACGGATTCCCTAACAGGACCAGAGTCGCTGTTCCTAACAGCGTTTGATGGAAGCGTTCTTGCGGCACGGCACGGTCGGTTCGGTTGGTGGTAGTTGTGAGCGATGCATTTTCGAATCAAGCGAACAAAAGGGATCCTAACAACAACCAGTCGTGTTCGAGGGAGAAGAGTGAAAGTCGGGCGCATCGGGGGGTAGGAGCCGGGAATTACTGATGGAACTTAAATTAAAAATTCGATACAATTGACCGTGATGTAATTACCGAGGGATTAGAGTGTGACCGGAGCGCTCTGATCGATCCTAGCACATGGGCTGAGGAGAGACCATGCCGTTCGGTAGAGGGTCGACGAGCGGTAGGAATCAGCTGTATTAATCATTATTAGCACTCTTGTTTGGCTGTAGCAACAACAGCAGCAGCAAGAGTAGGTACAGTTCTCAATTAATGAGGTGCACTTAATGAGGTATTATTTGTGTTCATCAGAGGAGCGATTTTTTCATGTTGGAGTGGAATTGGCAACTGATTGGCTGTTGTGGTAAGAAGCTTTACCGTACTTAAAATTTGAAATGCGATTTAGAAAATGAAGTGCGGATGTGGTATTTTACCAGATAAGGATCCTTTTACTGGAAATCTGGTGAACAACTAACTGATCTAGTCAGTGCTGATAGTCATTTCAATTAGAGGAGTCATCAATACCATCCTGGCAGTCGCAAACACATTCACATAAAAATGCGTATATGCTAATAAACATCCAAAATTGAACATTTAATTTGCGGCGTTCAAAGGCATGGACAAGTTTAATCAATATGACACATTTTCAAATTTGAAACACGCTGTTATCCAAAAAAAAACATTTTATTAGAGTATTCAGTTGGCTGCGTCCAATTATTCTCATTATAACAAGCAATAGAATAAAGAGTGTTGGACAATAAAACGAGATGAGCTAACTGTGAAAAAAAAAACGAATCACAGTTCGTGTAGATGATACTGACAATTAGGACGTATTAGTCTACTATAAACTACCGACGACAGCAGTCGCAAAGAGCCTCCAAAGCAAACGGGAAAAATGTATGGTTAACCAACCGGCTTAAGTGCTGGTGCACTGAGCTTTCGACATACGAAACAATGCACAGTTATTCTTGTTCCGACCATGAGTATTTTATTGATCGAGATATCCTCCAGGATTTGCAAAATTTAATCTTGTATTTGAGAAGGAGAGTGTATCAACGAAACTAAAAATTGACTTGTTCAGATCCATCATATACGAAAGCTGACACTGAAAGTACCGCTTAATAATTTTTTGTGCCAACTCAAAACATTTTAATCAGCGTGACAATTTTTTGGAGTTTATAAAATTTTTTTGGAGTTTATAAAAATTGGGGCTAATAAAAATTTCAATTTATTTCAAGCTATTAATAATGTATATTTAAGTGCTGAATTGAATGGCGTAATAAAGTTTTATGTGCTAGGTACTAGAACTCGTTGTCAAGTTGTGAGCTTGAATAGTGAAGAAAAGTAAAATAAATACTCGATAACTTCTTACGGTCACGATCACATTCATTCGAAACTGTCAAATCTCGATGATAAGTATCATTGAAGAATTTTACAACGCAAAACAGCATATCTTCTTATAAAATAGTTTTGTTGATTAACCATCCTTGAAGAAATTATAGTGAATTTCATCTTCAAGAAAATTTAGCTCGATACTTCATGTTTTCAGCAAAGTTTTCGAAAATGTTATTTCAAACAACCTTGTTGAAAACATGAATACTTTACATATTTAGAGTATCGAAATATAGTATAGGTAGGTGTTAGGTCAGACCGCACTAAGTGACATTGCATTGATTTCGGGAAAAACAAGTTTAAAATTTGAATCGCTGTATCCTTTACATTATACAGTGGAGACCCGATTTTATCAGCTTTTTGACCCGATTTTATCATTTTTTAATTTTTATTTTATTCTTATCTTAGAGATCCGGAAAATGCAAAAATAAAAATATATTTTTTTTTAATTTTGCTCTGTCAGACTTAAGGAAAATACTCCGAAAAGGTTGCGAGGCTATATCTAAGGACCAAAGAAGAATATTTTAAAAGCTTCGGTTTATCAAACAGACAGAAAAATATTTGTCATTTTATCAATGTCCCTGTTTTATCATCTTAAAATTCGCCAAGGGGCTGATAAAAACGGGTCTTCACTGTAATTCGAAATTTATTTTTGCCATAATTTTTGCATATTATAACATGTTGCAAATCTGGTAAATGTCGAATGTAACGGATGAAATTCTTTATCCAGTGCTTCCATTATCTCATTTTTCAAGATTTTGCGACTTCTTTCGGCCTGAGTTAACACCGAACATATGTAAAAGAAAAACTTTTAAACAAGTTGTTCTGATATTACTGTATTTGATAAATCTCTTCTGCAGTTTTTAAACAATTAAATTCACATTGCATTCAAGGTATGCATTCAAGGTAACTTACAAAATAAAGGTTATATTGAAAAGGCTGGCTTTAAAAAAAATTCCTAAATGTTGATTTATATCTCAATAAGCTGCATTTATGTAGCCTTCATATTTTCAATAAAATTGTTTATAATAATACATTGAAGACCCGTTTTCATCAGCCCCTTGGTAAATTTTAGGCTGATAAAACGGGGACATTGATAAAATCGGGACATAAATTTTTCTTTATTTTTAAGAAACCGAAGCTCTTAAAAGATTCTTCTTTAGTCCCTAGATATAGCCTCATAACCTTTCCTGATTATTTAGCCTACATTTCTCTTAAGGGGGTCAAACAGTGCAAAACCAAACATATTTTTTTGCATATTTCGAATCTCTAAGATAAGAAAAATATGCTCAAGAAAGAATTTAATCGAATTCAAGTGCCCATCAAACTATCAACTATCAATTTTCATATGAGGCTGATAAAATCGAGTCAAAAAGCTGATAAAATCTGGTCTTCACTGTATTATCAACAACTTTGCTGAAGGCACCATGTTATCAACAACTTTGCTGAAGGCACCATGTCACTTACAATTTCTGAAGAGGTAATTTTCTAGAAGAGTAAATCACTAGAATCTGTGTGTCAAAAGATGCGCTGTTTTAAGTTGGAAAACTTCTTCAAAGTT
Organism: Topomyia yanbarensis; assembly: GCF_030247195.1. Lineage (NCBI taxonomy): Eukaryota > Metazoa > Arthropoda > Insecta > Diptera > Culicidae > Topomyia > Topomyia yanbarensis. The sequence continues at coordinate 48,048,445 of NC_080671.1, read as the reverse complement.
GATGATTTCCATATTATGTGATCTTAACTGTGGAGAAAGTTTTTGAAAATTTGTCCCACTTTAGAAGTTCACATTATTTCACTTCAATGACACATTGTACACGAAAATAAAGGTTTGAACACTCTTTCATATTGGTTCTTGTTTGTAGACTGGAATGGCATCTGTTAGACTACTTATGTTTCTGAATTTTCAATAATTAATGAAGCTCGTATTGAATTTTTGCATGTTCAAAAAACCAACAATTTTATCAAATCCCCCCTCCCAAACCAAATTTCTGGCTGCGCCACTACCGTTACTATTACATGGATTTCATTTATTTATACACCAGCCGAACAGAATCGTTTAACTAAAGTATTTATAATAATTTAATATCTGTGCATTAATACTACTGTATAGAAAATCGGTGAAATTACTGTTCTTAAAGCAGCTTTTTGTGGCAGAGCCATCAAGAGGAAGTACAAAAGTGGCTCAATTAAATACGAGAGGTTGTAGATAGAGGTGCCGCGTATCTGCCTGAATCATTTGTTGCTCACATGCCAAACGAACAACATCATGACTATAGCGTCCGGACGGTGTAATAAGCGGTAAACGCAATGGATTATTCGCAGTGGTGTGGTGGCATTAACTCGCACACAGATAAGCCGTGTACGAATTTTTCGTTTATTAGTGTGACTGTAGCGTGCACTGCTTGTGAGATTCCGTTGAAACAAATTTATTTATTTTTATGTTTGGGTGTACGTTGGGTTGATGATAGAGCGAATTCTCATGTCAAAATAATGCCGGCAAATTGTAGGTAGGTAGGGTGATGAGCCCATTGGTACTCACGTTTTCTATTTTGGAGAGATTTTCGTGATGCGTTTTATTATCATTAAGGCATATGACAACATGCTTCTGTAGGTATTTCTAAAGTACGCACGGACTCAACTGGGCTCGTGCCTACTGAAAGGCGGGGAATAGTTAGAGAGTTAGATTGTTGATTGAGTAATGTTAAAGTGAATTCAGTTTTGTTTTACTAAATTTGCGAAGCTAATCTGCTGAGGGGATGCTTGTGCAATATGTGGGGGAGTAATCCTCGCAACATAACCCTGTTGAAAAAACAGAATACCTATTCAGATAAAAAAAATCCTGGATTAGGTTGCCGATTTTTTGAGAAATGGAAAAACCTGTCTATGTAAGAGGCTAAAATGGGCCAAATCAATCCAACCAAAAAAGTCAATTTTCGACAAAAAGAAATTTCGAGGTTCCATCAAATTTCGACGTTCTATGCATTTTAAAGCTCAGTTTACAATTTCAATTTTTAAATTTTCCATTTATTAGTTAATCATTATTGATCTAGACTGGCAACTCCAAGTAATGTTGCACCAATTTTAATAAATTTTGCATCGTTTTGATATCATTCTCTTTTTTAAGGGTTACTTCTATGTTCAGAAGAAAAAATATTTTCACATTCTCGTGTAATGGTTAGTTGAGAGTAACTTTATTAAGGGTACTACTTATCTATATATTTGTACGAGAGATATGTGTTGGTAAGGGATCCCAAAAATCAGCTGGTTGACGTTTTCTCCAAACAAAAGATTCATATCACCTAGGTTAACTCTTGAAAGCTTTATTTTGAAAAAAAATAGCATTTATTCGCTAAAATGTTCGTTTTACCCCCAAATTGACACAAATTCGACCATGAACTCAAGTAACATTCGAAGTTTTATAGCACACTACAAATGTAATTTAAGTTTGAAGAGCGGCTTCAAGAGTACCGTAAAACCTGAGTTGTTACCTGGGAAGTAACTAATACTTGATACATATGGCCCGTTTAATATAGTATCATTGGCCAAGATACTTCAAACTGTTATGTAAGACTGGATATACAAAATTAAGAACCTATTCCTGACACATAGGATCAATTAATGACATTCTTCAGCCATCGAGTGCGGTATCTCACCCGCGGTTGTGATGCGGTTTATATACTTCCGGAACCGTCTACATGATGGTCAATGTAGCCAAAGAGGTTTTCAATGGCCCTTAGTGATTTAGAACTAGAAATCCAAGTTGGACTCACAATTTAGAACCATTTTCACCCTTCTACATTCATTGCAATATCCGTTGAAATCGAAATTATTGGCGGGATCGTAATCATCACCGTGGAATTTCGGAAGTTGGATCCACAAAAAATGAAAAGCAGCCGTTGAGAACGTTGTACCTTTAATGTAAGACTAAGTTAGTAAAAATTGGTTCAGAAAATTTCGAGAAGCCAATGTGGACAAATTATAACTTAAATTTTCTATGTGATCGTACTCTTCTACTCATAATTCCGAAACCAGAAGTCGGATCAAAACGAAATTCAATCACAGTCAATGTGAATATTGTATATTTCATTTAAATCTTTGTGTTCAGCCATCTTAGAGATACCGATGTGGACATTTTGTTAAGATATCCGCACATACACATACATACACAGACATTTTCCGAGTTCGACCAATGGAGTCGAATGGAGCTATTTGTCAAAAAAATGTCTTCGAAATTACATCAAAAATCGACGTTTCATGTATCTTAAAGACATTTAACATAAAAAATACGAATAAATTTCTGAAATTTCATGAAAAAAATTGTTCCGCCTTATCATGTGTGACCGGACGATTCAGTGTATATTCCTGGAACCACATAACCGATCCGTGCACAGAAAGAAAAATGTGGGTAGAATTTAGAAAGCTGATAATATATGCAATATTTCACAACTTAAACGGAATGAATATCGCGTGAAAAAACCAATTAAAACTGCATTTTATTGAAAAATTGTTTAAAAAATAGTACAAATAGTTAACATTTGTTAAACCTTTTTTCGACATTTTCAAGACCAAAGATTTGTTAAACCACCAGTGAAGTTTGGTGCAATTCGAAATTAAGCTTTGGCTGTAAAAAATATTATAATGAAAAGGTGCATAAATTTTCAATTAACTAAAATCGACAAAATATTTCACGAAGATGTTTAGGGGTACCTAAACAATAAAATAAAAACATGTTTGGCTACTTCAGAAAGTTTTACTCACTGTGAACATCGACATATCGCTCCGAGAGTCACCATACGAATGATTTATGCTACACTTTATGCGGGTATTATATGATTCAAAAAGTGGCTGTTTTGTTGCCGATATTTAAAGAGAAATAACATAAACCGAAGGTCCGCAACTAGTGAAACAATGCACTAACTGTTAGTTGTAAGTTAAACACAAGCATGGGAAAAATCGCATCGTGAACCGATCGTTCGCGCCTCGCAAGCAAGCTTTCTTCAGTTGTGATGCATTCTGTTAGCTTCGAAAATGATACCTAGCAACCTGTCGTTACGGACACATGCGATTCAAAGCTATAACAACCAACGAAGAAGCACATCAGTTGTGTTTTAATTCTTTCCTTCACCAACGCGGTGGCTTCGTTCGCGAAGCTCTTCTCGAGCGGTTCGCGGTTTGTATAGGATTTTTATTATACAGTTTTATTTCATTTTCATATTCGCACAATATATTTAATACTTGGAAAACCATATACTATTTTAAAACTAGCTGATAATCAATGGTTTTAAAAATTTGCAACAATGCACTGCTAACAAATAGGCCGCAAGGAACATCAGTACATCAAATTGCTAGTAGTGTATCACAAAACTACCCATAACGCGATCTGTCAGCAAAAAATCCAGTGCAAAAAAAAGGTACTATGTTTTAATCATGCATGAAGAAACCTTTGTGAGCTTCGCGAAGCTACGTGACAAACATTCACGAGCGAAGAATTTACGCTGCTCTTAAATTTTTCAAGCTTCACTTTTGATTCGCAGTTTGCCCATCTAGTGACCTGCTCTGAAGTTATTAGACTTCTCCCTTCATGCGTTGATTATGGTTAATTAGTGAGCACAAAATTTTGATTACTTTGTGATTCACAGTTAGCAACAGTCGCGAGAGTGAACGAATTTTCCTATGCTTGGGTAGAAATAAGAGTTTTTCACTTTTAGTAAAAAACAACTAACACATACACTTAGTTTAAAAATATAACTTTTATTTTGATTATTATTCTTCAATAGTTTAGAAGGAAAACTTTTATTTTGAATATTATTCTTGATTAATTTAAAAGTTTTCCTTTTAACCTAACCGTAGGCGTAGGAAATTTTATGGCTATTTATGGGGATAATATCCCTTTCGTTTGAGTCTAATTTTGTGATAATCTGATGCTTCGAAAGATACCCAGCAGGAACCTTTTAGGGTGGTCAATGTGGCCAACGAGATTTCGGGAGGGGTAGGGGAGCGGAGGGTTGATGAAAGGTGCAAAAAACCGCATTTTACACCTTCCCTTTGACACTTGGTTTATGACAATCGGCTCTGTCATCACTGAATAATTGATGTGACTTTAATTCTGCAATATGCCCGAAGCCCGGGACTTCCGGAATTGTCGACAATGGACAATAGCTTCAAAGAATCTTTAATTGGCCATCAGTGATCTAAATCTGCGAAGCGATGTAATTTGATGTCAATTTAGTAGATTTATATCCTCTGAGGAATTACGATTGCAACGGTTTACAGGAAAAATTCCGCTGTGATTGTACCAATCGACCTATAACTCCGAAACCAAAAGTCAAATCGAAAAAAACGAATCAATTGTGGTTAATGGGAGTTTTATTTGAAATAAAGCTTGTAAAAATCGGTAGAGAATTCGCTGAAAAATAGATGGCACATTGATTTTGGAATTTGGCAAATTCCCCGGGGGCTCAAGAACCGTCATAGGCGGCTAATGTGGTCAAAGCTACTTCGATTGGTAATTAGTGATAAAATCCGCAAATCTAAGCAATATTGCATACACTTTAATATGTATTGCATCTTTTGGTCATCATGGTGGTACCAGTTTATATGATAATTAGCTATATGACCACACTCTTTAACCCGTAACTCCGGAACCGGAAATCCGATCAATAAAAAGTAAAATAGCAACCGATAGGAAGGTTGAAGCTTTCATTTGAGCTTGTGCAAATCGGCGCAGTCATCTCTGAGAAACAGAGGTGATATTATTTGTTACATACACACAAACATACACATAGACACACACACATACATTTTCCGATCTCATCCAACAAACTCGGCCCTTTGGGTCTTGGTTAGAGTTGATGTTTGGACTGATTGCATAAACTTTCTATATTAGAAAGGTAAAATGGTCAAATTGAACTCATAAAAATTGTCCCGTGTTACAGAGAGTGGAGCGAGTAATGTAATTTTAACGCATAAGCAAATACACCACATGGTTTCCACAAACACCTCAAAACGAAACCGAATTTAAATCGCGCGTAATCAAAAACGAACAAAATAGGCCAAAAATTTAAATGTATTCCTATGAAGTTCTCAAGACAAAAATTGTTCAAAATTGTTTCATAGTTTCTGGCAGATTAGTAGATGTTACTAAACTAAATGTCGCAATATATCGAATCTGATCAGATGTATTCAATGGATTCAAATTTGTCGGTCATTGGATTTGGTGAAGAGGTTTAAAGCATGCGAGATACTTGAACTACGGAATTTGAAGATAATCTCAGATCATTTTGGATCTGACGTGTTTAAAGAGCCGACTTAATCCACAGCTTGTTGAGCAACTTAAAATGAACGATAATAATAACTACATATTTAGGATTCATCAGTATTCAGCTCCGTATTATATCTACACAACGGACATACTTTGTAATCGAAACACTTTTGCGTACCCTAATAACGCGAAACCAAAACAACACAAAGTTCATTTGGCAGTCGATGTTGGCGATGTTCTCAGAACCTCGGTCGAATTTTTTTTTGCCGAGGTTGCAATCATCATTTTGTGGTTTTTAACCGTTTAAGTATTATGATGATTCAGGTATATGGGTAACTCCGGAACCGCAAGTCATATTGGTATGAAATTCAATAGCAGCCAATTGAATGCAATGCATTGGTCCTTTCCAATTTGGAAGATAGTGGAAATCGGTGAAGAATTTTCTGAGGAAAAGGTGTGAAATTAACTCTAAACATTGGCAAGTTCTCCAGGGCACCAAGACCGTCCTAGGTGGCCAATGTGAGCAAAGCGACTACGGGTCTGCAATTTTTTTAAAATAAGTTTCGCATCATCTAGATGTCGTGGTACCATTTTATATGGGTATTTATTGTTTGACCAAATTTCTCAACCAGTACCTCCAGAATCGGATATCAGATCAGAAATGGCTACCTATGCCTTTCATTTGAGACTAAGTTTGAAAAAATCCGTTCGGTTATCTCCGAGTAACCGATGTGCGATTATTGGCCACATACATACACACATACGCGCGTAAACTCTCCCTTTCGAAGTAATACCCAACGGTGGTCTTGGGAGGAAGAGGATACGGAGATACAGGAGATTGAGGTTTAGTCGGTAGGCTTGCTGGAGAAAGAGCTGCAGTAAGAATCAAACAGTGCCACGGCCTAGACCACGCTTTTGAAGATTCCCCTCAAACTCAACGAAATGAGTCGAAAAGTATAAGAGTTTCAGTCCTCCGAGGTGTTAAAAACTCGACTTTCAGAATGATTGCCTAATCTTTCTATAGGCGAAAGGCAAACAGGTTTATATGGGAAACCAACGTGTAATCTAATTCTTTTACTCATAACTCTGGAACAAACACTTCGATCAAATGCGATTCGGTAGCAATCAATATAATTACCACAATAGATCTAAATACTGGTCGCAGTGGTTCGTCTCCAACAAAAAAAAGTAAATACTATACCCTTCATTCAAGACTAAGATGGAGGTAATCGAGTCAGCATTATATGAGGAACTGGTGTGAATTTGATTTCGGAACCTCAACGGTTCTCAACGTGGTCAAAGAGACTTTAATTTGCAATTAGTGATCTGGACCAACAATTTCAAACAATTTAGAACTCATTTCAATAAGATTTGCATCATTTAGTTATAATGATTATACCGATTTATACGGGGATTTGCGCATGTGACCGCATACTTAAATTTGTAACACAGAAATCAGAATTCCGATTCCAATGGAATTTAATAGCAGTCAACACTCAATGATGTAGCTTGCATTTGAGACTAAATTTAAGAAAATCGAGTCAGACATTTCTGAGAAGCATATCTGATTTCAATTCAGGAACTTAGGTACTTTCCCGAGGTTCCGGTTCCGTCGGAAGTGGCTAAAATGGCCAACATGTGTTTGATTAGGCACCACTAAGCTGAAAGCTATAACTTTAAGTAGTTTAGAGCATATTCTATTAAGCTGAGCCTCTTTTAGAAAACATGCTAATAACACCGATTTATACGGAAATTTCACTCTTCAAACCATAACTCCGGAACCAGAGCTCCTGAAATTCAATAGCAGCCTATGGGAACGTACCTTTCATTAGAGACAATGTTTGATAAAATCGGCTATTGTTGGTCACATGCATACATGCGCACACAGATATTTGCCGAACTCGGCAAACTCAGTCGAATGGTATAAGAGACTTAGCACTCCGGGCCTCGGTTGAAAAGTCGAATTTCAGAGTGATTGCATAGCCTCATAGCCTTTCTATAGGAGAAAGGCAAAAATGAAAAAACTAGCAGTACAGACGGCAAACAGTGATTATGCTTAGAGCTTCCAAACCAACATCTAGCAGCCCCAGTAATTAAGCAAATGCTAATGAAGAGAGACCATAAAATTAAATAAACACTAAAATTCAACGGTGTACATTAAAAAAGCACCACCGATGACATGAACGTGTACGATAACGCGAGAGAAGACAGACAAATTGAATCTCAAGTTGCAGTGGACATCACTGAAAATATCTGGGCACTTATAAAACGGTTCTTAACCCGCAGCAGCACATTAGGTCTAAAGGATTCATTTAGGTTTTAGGTGATTGTTTTCTGATACAGATTATAAAACCATTAAAGACTTATGGCTCAGTGTAGCTAAAGCATTCGTAACGTGTAAAATAAAGAAGTAGTAAAACACAAACAAACCATGTGAAAATTCAACTTTTGACCAGGGTTTGGATATCAATTACCTATCTTCTAATATGAGTCTATCACAAAACAGTCACAGAACCCAAAAACAAACCTAAAAATAGTATATCGGAATAAAAACAACACTTAAAATAAGGGTTCGATTTTGGCACCCCGAAAATGTTTCCGCTTGTAGCCAAAATCATCACCTCAAGCTGTATTTCAATTTAGAGAAATTCAATAACACTTTGCTACAGTTCCCCAAACTTATTCCTAATCAACAGTAGGTGACATTATGAAAGTGCGAAATTGAGAGTCGATTTCATTTTTAATGAAACAATGCTTTTAACATAAATACATATACAATAACCTCGAAGTTCCTCTTTTCAAAACTTTCTAGAAGCTCATCCACCACTTGGGACCCTAGCGAAGGGAGAAAGAATCCCTCCTCGTGGACACCCCGTTGTGCTCCTTAAAGTAACGCCCGGATCCTTCGGATCAGATAATATCTGTAGATTTGCTACCATTCCCGTAGCCTACACCCAGGTAGCAATATATGGGTCGAAAAATTCTCCTCAACAGATGAATACTAGGCGTTATCGAAAGAACCATCAGTATCAAGAAGTGCTACGAGAGCAATTTACTTTGCATTAAAAGTTTTTTCGGTCCAATTTACTAGCGTATGCATTGTCGAGATTGATGATTTTTCGACTTGATATGCGAATTGGTGTTCAGAGAGATATCGATTTTCAGAATTACTGATCTGTCTGAATACTGTGGGTTTGATTTTGTCATTTTTCTATCTTCGAAATGAAGACCTCACGACGTCAATCGTTTCCAATGTATCCTGGGATCAGATTTTCCCTAAAAATCTCTACCGTTTGCAGAATCAGTGTTTTCTTCGATGAGCAGTGGAAAAACACCATCCATGACAGCAAAAAAAAAAATATCACTGACATTTTAACAATAACAAAAAAAAATAAAAATCACTAACCGTCTCTTTCAGTACCTGAGTCCCATGACTGCATCCTTCTGCGTTGAGACGGCAATTCTAGCACCTTCTGAATTTATACTGGCTACTGGAATCGAGTCAGGGAAGTAAGTGCCCAACATTTCACTCAGAGTTTTACAAGGCTCAAAATCGTAAGAACCGTCAGCCGTACGATCACTTCTCAAACCAAAACAGTGATTCTTCGAGATGACTGTGAAGTCTGGCAGAGGTGTGGTTAAGGGATTCATGTTTTCAGAGGCTTTTGGTACAAACTAACTGTTTTAATCAGACAGCTATCTCCATAAGTATTGTGAATTTTGTTAACTCAAACGACAACAATTTCCAACTGCATTATAGATTTGACGTTTGGTATTATGATACTCACTTAAGATCGAAGAATAGCTTCTAATAAGTTTTCTTAGGATCTTTAAACCAGTGTTGATCGCGAAATCTCCATCTCATTCGATAACATGTTTGTCATGGTGCGATATTAATACTTCGTCAGAAACATGCGATGTCTCTAGTTGTCAAATTATGTGGGAGTCTTTGTTACTCCAAAGGAATCAATCGTGAAGAATTTGTGCATGGGAAGCAAAAAAATCTTATTTTAATGTGTAATAATCGTTCCCAAGTAGTTTAAGTTGTTTTTACAAAACTTCCTTATCCAATTTTACAACTGTATCAGATTTTGGCAGAAACAGTGTACATGAACCACAAATTGTATGCACTCAGCAACCACTATCAAACATTTCAAGACAATGCACCACCAACTGAACTGATCATACTTATCGTCGGAGGTTCCTATTAATTCGAATTCTGTCCACTACACCACATTATCAAGTAAGTTTGTTCTTGTAGATATACGTCATCGACAGTCTCAGTACAGATCATTCAAACAGCTTCCAGAGCCTCAAATCAAAGATCACCAATTATGGCAACGTCTATGCTTCGCGTAAACACACTCAAATCGCATGCACCTTCCGTGCCTCGAAGCATCCTCAGCACGTCCTCAACCTTTCCATGCAGTCAGGGAAGTGTTTAGCAGCTTACCATCACCATCATCATTATCATCATCATCATCATCGTCACCACACCATCGCCACCGTCCGTCACGTCGTCACCACGGACATCGTAATCGTCGGCAGTCGGTTTGATACCAGGATGCATTCGAGTGTTTTTTTTCGGTAGAAAACAAAAAAAATCAACAAGACGACACGAAAGCAGTGGTTGGTGGTGGTGAGGATGGTGATGGAACAGGTATACAACAGCAGGACAGAGTGTTTACCTGTCTGCGGACTGGACTACCAACCGAACTGTACTGGTTGTCCCTCTTGACACGAACACACACACCACCCGCAGCATAATATGCTCCCAGCGGGGGTTTGACCCAAGAAGGGGTCCGAGAGTGGACCGAGACGAATGCGACGAGGTGGACACACATAAAATGATAGCAAAGAGAGAAATAGCCAATTAGTGAATGTTTCATCCAATTTTTTCCCGTCCTTTGACTCTCGGTCTGCTGGCTCTGGTGGTTGGGTTTCGGTTTTTCGACCATGCACTTTATGTTTTCCAAATAGTTTTTGCTGCTACTCGAACTTGAGTACCGAGTACGTGCACTAATTCTGGTATAATATCACTTCTCACTTAGGAAAAGAACGCATAGAAAACACAATCATAATAAAAAAAAAAGCAGTTGAACTCGAAACGGACCTTTTCAGCTTCACCTAGCGTACCGTGGTTCGCTGCAACAGATAGACGTTCTTCGACCAGCGCAAAGGCGCACGTGGATCATACGGTGATGACGAGCTTGCTGGCTTGAGGAAGGACTTCGAACTTCTGAATGTATCACAACGCACAAAACACTGAACACATTTGCTTGCTCCCGTTTTTTTCGCTCTTCGTTGGGGCACAACAAAAACTAAAACACACTTAGAAGCACAGGAAGAGCTATATATTTGCCGACATCGAGAGCGCACACACAGTAATGAGCGAGGATTTTAATTAAATTAATTAAAGCATTTTGGTTTTTCTTTTCAAAGTTGCACAAAATAAACAATCATTCAGACTAATGATCGTCAAGCAGCGGCGGCGACGGTCGGTGGGACGACGAGCGACACAAAAGTTCCCGACGTTGGAGGACGCGTGGGGTTCGGCTGAACCAGTCCCGAACCCACGAACGGACGACGTTGGTGGGTTGTTGGGTGGGCTGATGGCACGGTGCGGCACCCTCTTCAGGAGTATGAATAAGACTTCACAACAAACACTACTCCTCCACTCGCGTTTCGGCTCTTTATCGTGGGACCACCGCGTACAGTAGCGCAGAACGAAGAATCTGTCCAAAATATAACCCGCGAACACAGAGCGTGTACGGACGCACGTGCAACGACGTTGATTGCGAAGGGAGAACTGAGTGAGCAAATTCAGTTTTCGGTTTCCGTCGGCTCTTTTTCTCTCCCCGCTTTCGAAACAACAAAAGGAAAAGCTTAAGACGAAAAAACAAGACAAAAATCCGCACAACAGAGAGAGAGACAGAGAGGGAGAGGAAAACCAAACATACATATACACATACCCACAGGAATAGATCCAAACAACTGCGAATATATGCTATAGCTATGCTGTGTGTATATATACAGAGAGGACCCTCTGCACTCCTCATGAACTCACCCGCCGGAGGTTTTCCACACCCCATAAACTCACTCCTTAGCCTTACTTACTGCTCATCCAGGCAAGGCACCGTGACTCACCACCACCGACCGACCGACCGAACGACCATCAGCTCACTCTACTCGCTCGACGTCGTCGTCGTCGTCCCATTCGCACCGTTTACTTGCCCGCTTGGCTCGAATGGCTAGACACGGCCTCGCGCTCTCATGCTTGTTTCGTTCATCAACACTACCCAGCACAGCAGCACACCAGCAGTGAGTGAGTCGCGCGCGTACTGACACACATACACGTGTACACCGCGCTTTCGTTTTGCTGGTTCGATCCAACTTCGAGCGACCATTCGCGCAATTTAGAAGGTTCCTTCTTCCTGCCTGCTGTACCATAGCTGATGGACGACCGGTGGGCGAGAACCGTCGGTCGGCGACCGGGCTGTCTGATGGATGGATGGTTGGTTGGTTGGTTGGACGGGTGAACGGATGGACAAGAAGGAAGTGCGGCTTCCAACTTTTACCACCCACTCGCCGACTCCCAACGGATTGGATAGTGGGAAAATTGAAAAACCTTCGCAACCAGTGGGTAATTTCTTCGGTGTGATTTTATTGCGCTGTAAATTTGGGTGAAATTATTTACGGAATTCATATCGTAATTGGCTAGGGTGGACAGCAGAGCGGTTCGTCAAATGCCATTTTCCAGCATCGCAACACAGGTCCTTCTGTACTCACAAATGACTGGGAAAATTTTGGAAGTGACTGGTTGCCTCCTCAGATTTGGGCATTGGATTTAATGTTTGTATGGAAATTAGCATAGGAAATACTTTTTTGCATCTATTAACGTGATTGCTATTTCACTCCAATTGCTATAAAATGATAACTTTAACGAAACTAGTGACTTGTAAGGATTATCCAGAAAAAAGTTTTTGCGATTTTATGATAGAAGGGTCATTTTATTTGCAAAAAATATTTGACAACACTGCAAATGTACCACACCTGCACCTACATTTGCAATATCTCAAAACAGGTTTATGTTGGGATTTGGAATATTCGAAAGAACTTTTTGAAAAGATCTTCTGAATTACCTAAACGTAGTCACAAAACCGATTTAATTTATCTAACAGTGATATTGAATTGTTCTAATATAATTTATCATATGTAGGGGAATGTGGCCGGTTTTTGACACCCTTTTGTCTTTAACTCATAACATTTCCCCAATTGCATAATATAGAGACATAAGCATATACATAGAAAGCTAGACCTAGAGCTGATAACTGGAGAAGGAATTCAATTTATTCCGTCAAAATGAAAAATGATACTGACAATTTAGTGAAATGATCATTTTTTTGCCTTTTAGAAAAATGGTGTAGGTTTTCGGCACCCTAACAACATTTAGTGAAAATGGCAGAATATGAATAGAAACCAACTTTCAAAGAGAAAACGAAATTTACTTTACTTTCAACATCATTCCTTATCACAAGCACAAGCTGGTACGCATGGTACGCAACATTAACGCCCTGGCGGATCGCATTTATTGTAATTAAGTGAGTTTCGGGCTGTCAATTTTTTGACATAAGTTTCAGACAAATAAGACAGAAGTCCACGCAGGCACGTAGTCAGAGGAGGATGGGGATAGGGGGTAGCTCCCCTAAGTTTTATGAAAAAAAAATTAAAAATGTACTCAAATAAAAAGACTGGAATTTGTAAACAATATATAGTCTCCCTGGATGTGACAATGTGGTGTATACAGTGCCACCCAGCGATGAAAACACGATCAGATGAGTTTTCTCCATGTAAATTTTCAAAAAAATCTCATGCAATGTCATGGTTATCTGTGTGTTTTCCTGATGATTTTCGAACATTAACGACATACATCTTTATTTACAGGATGATCAACTTATACCACACACAGTTGAATTAGATTATTTATGAAAAGTCGATGTTACCCAAGTAACCAAAAGGCAAGAAAAACTGCTTTGGGCAAAATATACCGCTCCATTACTGCTGTGACATGAAAATATTTTTACGGCTTTTCTGGTTTCAAAATGCTGATTAATGACCGGGGCCGTCGAGAGCCGCGTTGGGCCCCAATGCTTGTATGGGATCGCGAGAGGCGACTATGTGCAGCGAGTGGAGATAGCGGCCCGGAGTTGGGACCCAATAATATGGAGAAACAACAAGCAACTAATATAAACGGAGCAGGCACGGTGAATCCGTTTGCCAGAGGTGGGTTGGTGAGGTCAGCACCACCAATAGTAGCTGAAGTCATTCAGCAAGAGCAGGATGAGGGGAAGCCGAAGCAACAGCAACAGCAGCAGCAAAAACAGCCAGAGCAGAGCGGAATGAGCTACACCCCACAAACGCCAAAAGTAGTGCCAGCGAAGCACTTGGTGGAGAAGCTCCACAAGTTCGTGGACACGAGACACAATGTCCATAAAGACATTAAGGAGATGGTCATCAAAATCCGGAAGGCGCTACTGTCTGCCGTGAAAGAGTATGATACGGCAACGCAGAGGGCGGATGCAGCTGAACGAGCATTGGCGTCGGCTAAGGCCACTATCCTCCTAGCCCCTCCGAAACAGGGTAAGGAGAGGCAGATTGGAGTTGAGAACACGTCAGTTCCCATAACTCCAAAAAGGACAAGATCCTCGCCAGGAGACGAAAGACCAGGCTGGTCAAATAGGCAGACGCTCGAGGACGCTGTTGCTGCCGATGGAATGGACGCCATCTTACAGGGTGAAAGCTGGAGTACCGTTGTAGGTCGGAAGGAAAAACACGGGAAACAGCAAAAAAAGAAGGAGGAGCGAAAAGGGGAGAGGAAATCAGAACCCTCGGCTTGTCAGAAGGCGCCTAAGGGAGAAGCCGTGCTCGTCAAAGCAAATGACGAGACTACGTACGCAGCACTGCTCAAAAAGGTCAGAGAGAACTCGGAGCTGAAAGATTTGGGGGAAAACGTGTTAAGAGTCAGGCGTACCCAAAAAATAAGATGCTCCTCGAGCTGAAGAAGAATACTACGACTAGTAGCTCTGCCTTGCAGGAGACTATTACTAAATCAATGGGTGGAAAGGCAGAAGTTACAACCTTAAGCCCGGAGATGGTAATTGTGTGCAAGGACTATGATGAAATAACGACGGAAGACGAGCTGAGAGGTGCTATGAAGCAGCAGTGCAAACTGGGAAAGGTGCACAGGACGATCCGGTTAAGGAAGGGATACGGAGGAACGCAGACAGCGATGATTCGTTTACCGGTAACTGCTGCAGACAAGGCGCTGGAGTTGTTACAGTAAAGTTCCAGTTGGATGGTCGAGATGCCTACTGAGAGCCGCCCCACGAGTAAATAAACAAGCGGAGAAACGCTTCAAATGTTTAGGCTTTGGACATTTAACAGGGGCTTGCAAAGGCCCGGACAGATCCGGGATGTGCTGGAAATGCGGAGAGACGGGCCATCTTGCGAGAAACTGCACGCAGAGGCCAAAGTGCTTGCTTTGCACCCCAGCGGAAGGAAATGACCATCAGACGGGTGGCTTTAAATTCCCAGCCTACAAGAAGGCGACTGCAGGCCAACGGTGATGGAGGTGACCCAGATAAACCTGAATCACTGTGATACCGCACAGCAACTGTTGTGGCAGTCTATGACATAAATTATGTGCGATGTCGCTTTGATCGCAGAGCCTTATCAAGTCCCCCCTAACAACGGTAACTGGGTGGCGGATAGATCAGGAACCGCTGTGATACAAGTAATGGGAAGATTCCCCATCCAAGAAGTGGTAGAACGTTCATACGAGGGTTTCGTGATAGCCAAAATCAATGGCATCTTCGTATGTAGCTGCTACGCTCCTCCAAGGTGGACAGTAGAGCAGTTCAGCCTAATGCTGGAGCAGTTAAACGAGCAGTTGATCGATCGAAAGCCGGTAGTCATTGGTGGTGACTTCAACACCTGAGCTGTGGAATGGGGCAGTAGAGTAACCAACATAAGAGGGTGTATCCTGCAGGAAGCTCTAGCAAAGTTAGACGTACGATTGTGCAATGAAGGTTCTGTTAGCACATTTCGGAGAGACGGGAGGGAGTCTATCATCGGCGTCATATTCTGTAGTCCCTCATTGACGGCGCAAATGGATTGGAGAGGATGCGAAACGTATACGCATAGTGACCACCAGGCGATTCGCTACCGTATCGGTCAACGGAATCCCGCGACAGTACGGAGAAGGATGACCGGCGAACGAAAGTGGAAGACAAATGCCTTCAACAAAGACCTCTTTGTTGAGGCACTTCGGCCGAACGGCGGGACCGTGAACGTGGATGCGGCTGACCTACCAAGAAGGATTGTGGCGGCTTGTGACGCCTCAATGCCGCGAAAACTGGAACCACGCAACAAGCGGCGTCCAGCTTACTGGTGGAACGAGACGCTTAGTACGTTACGCTCTACTTGTCTCAGAGCCAGAAGGCGGGCCCAAAGAGCAAGGTCGGAACCAGATAGAGAAGAGCGTAAGGCAGCGTTTCGGGAAACTAGGGTCACTTTAAAACGGGAGAATAGACTTAGCAAGTCAGAGTGCCACAAGGAGCTATGCCGAGAAGTAGACGCCAATCCCTGGGGTGACGCATACCGAGTCGTGATGGCGAAAATGAAGGGCCCGACGACGCCAGCCGAAATGTGTCCGAGCAAGCTGAAGATAATCGTCGAGGGTCTTTTCTCGAAGCACGATCCAACTATATGGCCACCGACACCGTACGGCGAAGAAGAAGGAACAAACACGGATCGGCAAGTGACTATCGACGAGCTAGCAGAAGCATCGAAGTGCCTAAAATCAAAGAAAGCCCCTGGTCCGGATGGAATACCAAACGTGGTACTGACAGCTGCGATCCTGGCATATCCGGACATGTTCAGGACAGTGTTGCAGAAGTGCCTAAAAAACGACAACAGAAGTGCCTAAATGAAGGCAACTTCCCCGAAATGTGGAAGACCTAGAAGCTGGTGTTGTTGCCAAAGCCAGGGAAGCCACCTGGCGATCTGGCCTCATACCGGCCTATATGCCTGCTGGATACACTCGGAAAACTCCTGGAAAGGATCATTCTTAACAGGTTGACGAAATTCACGGAAGGTGAGCGCGGACTGTCCAAGATGCAATTTGGTTTCCGCAAAGGAGCATCGACAGTGGATGCAATTCGGACAGTGCTCGAGAGTGCTGAGAAGTCATCTAAACAGAAGAACGCGTTCAACAGTGCCAGCTGGGAAGCCATCGCTGCATAGAATGAGGGTTCCCGACTATCTATGCCAGATCTTGAAAAGCTACTTTCAGAGCGGAGTGCTGATGTACGAGTCGAGTGAAGGGCAGAAGTCATTGCGTGTCACAGCGGGCGTTCCTCAGGGCTCCGTTCTCAGTCCAACTCTTTGCAACGGAATGTACGATGGGGTCTTAACGCTGCAGCTGCCTAGGAAAGTAAAAATCGTGGGTTTCGCGCACGACGTGTCACTAACGGTGATGGGTGAGACACTTGAAAAAGTGGAGGTGTCGGTGACGGAGACAATAGACGCGATCGAGAGCTGGATGAACGGGGTCAAGCTGCAAATAGCTCACCACAAGACGGAGGTGTTATTGGTCAGTAACTGCAAAACAGTTCAACGGATGCAGATCGACGTCGGAGGGCACGTGATTGCATCGAAGCGTGCATTGAAGCAAGTGGGAGTTATAATTGACGACCGGTTGAGCTTCAACAACCACGTTGATTACGCCTGTGAAAATTCGGCGAAGGCAACGAACGCAATAGCGAGAATCATGCCAAACGTCGACGGCCCGAGAAGCAGCACGAGACGTCTGCTATCTACTGTTTCGTCATTGATACCCCGCTATGGGGTTCCTGCCTGGAGTGCTGCGCTAAAAACCAAGCGGAACCGTGAAAAGCTAAACAGGACATTCCGTATGATGGCCGTACGAGTCGCGAGTGCATAGAGAACAATATCGTCGGAGGCAGTATGCGTTATCGCCGGGATGATCCCCATCTGCATCACCCTGGCGGAGGACGTGGAATGCTATCAGCGGAGAAATGCACGTAACGCTAGGAGACTGGTCCGAGCGGACTCGTTGGCTAAATGGCAACAGGAGTGGGATAACGCGGAGAAAGGAAGGTGGACCCACCGACTCATCCCAAATGTGTCGGCCTGGGTACATAGGAAGCATGGAGAGGTGAACTTCCATTTGACGCAGTTTTTGTCCGGGCACGGATGCTTCCGGAAGTATTTGCATCGGTTTGGACATACTTCGTCACCCCTTTGCTCGGAATGTGCGACTGTGCAGGAGACACCGGAACACGTGGTCTTCGAATGCCCTAGGTTCGAAGAAGCTCGTAGGGGTATACCTGGTATGACAGTGGACAATATCGTCGAAGAGATGTGCCGTGACGAACATACCTGGGACGCTGTCAACAGAGTGGTCTCGAGCATACTCTCCGAGCTGCAGAGGAAGTGGCGAAGAGACCAACAAGAAGCCACAAATCGAGTTTCGAGCGAAATTCCGCCGCTGGGATACTCTCCGACTGTGTAGACTAGGTCCACCGCCGGGGACCAGTCGAGTAGTACGTGACGTAGCACCGAGTTGGGTTGTCGGGACGCCTGTGAACCGGACGTCAAGCTTCACCGGAATCGCCGAACCGATCTCGACACCCTACCGGCTAGCTCGTGAGTAGGCTAGATCCACCGCCGGGGATTAGACCGAGTAGACCGTGTCGCAGAGCTAGCAATGGGTCGTTGGGGCGCTGGTGAACCGGAAATTACGCTCCACCCGGAATCGCCGGATAGACCTCAGAACCTACTGGATGGCCCGTTGAGTAGGCTAGTTCCACCGCCGGGGACTAGATCGAGTAGATCGGGACGACGCGATGAGCTAAATGGCTCACAAAAACGAACATCGGTATCAGGAGAAATCTACCGCTCGGTTGCAGGAGAACAGGCTAGATCCATTGTTGGGGACTAGACCGAGTAGTTCGCGAACAAGTGAGGGCGGGAGCTGAATGGCTCATCGGGAAAGTAGAGCGAAACGGAACGAGAGGAAGTCAAAAGGCTCAAGAAATTGTTGTGCTAAAACAAAAGAAGAATCGGTATCGGGAGAGCTTCCTTCGCCGGGGAACTCTCCGTCGGCGTAAGCTAGATTCACCGCCGGGGACTAGACTGAGTAGACCGCGACGACATACCACCAGTCACAGGTCGTCGGGGCATCAGCGAACCGGACGCCCTGCTCCACCGGAATCGCCAACCTGACCTTGACATCTGGTTGGTTGGCTCGGTTTCAGGAGAACTTCTCTCGCCGGGGAATTCTCCGTCAGAGTAGGCTGGGTCCATCGTCGAGGACTAGACCGAGTACTTTGCGAACAAGTCTGGTGCTCAACGAGTAAACTGCGTTGAATGGTGCGAGAAGGAAGATGCGGTGCTAACTGGCACAAGGGAGCCGAAGGGCTCGGTGAGTTAGACAGTCTGAAGTTTGCCGCCCAGATTGTCTTCGTAGGGGAGAAGCACTAAGTCTCGACTCACAGCCAGCTTTCCGACTGCCATGCAGAAATTGCCAGTCTGTGTGGATGGTGGAGAATTGGTGGTGTGTCGAGGGTGGTGATGTAACCCTGCGGAAGAAACGAACTAGTAAGTAGTTGAATTAGAGTGTGTGCTATGCACATAAAAACCCCTCCCTGAAGTAATGCCGTAAGGTAGTGCCGGGGAGGAATCAGGTTCTGGGCAAGAGCAGTGGTTTTTAGCGGGTCGGGTGATGGAAGCCCAAACCCGTTCCCTGAGACATTGGGGTTTTTGTACGTTTTCCCTCAGGTCTCAGGGTTTTCCTGAAAATTTTATACTGCTCTAAAGAAACACGCACACATACATACGCACACACATAGACATTTGACGAATTCGACGAACTGAGTCGAATGGTATATGACAGACGGCCCTCCAGGCCGGGATTAGGTTGACAATGTTCAGAGTGATTGCATAACCTTTCTATAGGAGAAAGGCAAAAATACTGAATTCGTTGATTTTTTTTTGTTTAAAAAATAAACATGACAGAAAAAATTCTCATTTCTTATTGAAAACCCGTTAAGTAGGTTCATATGGACATGATCGAAAGAAAATGTGCTGAATCCTTTGCCTTCTGCTAGGTAGGAGTTGGGCGTCAACCGCATGGTCGTTGAAAGAACATTACTCATCATCATGATTTACCGCCGACGCCGGAAAAACCGGGCCTGATTTCTTTTAAAAGCTATATCGGGATACCGACAACACTTTCCCTTATTTTTTTATTTATTTAGTTTGTTTTTTCATACCGATTTTTATAATTTTTAATCAATTCGTCCATTTAATTCATTGCATTCTTTTTATTTTTTCATTCATTTTATTGATACTTAATTTTATTCATTTAATTCATTTAGTTCATTTAATTAATTTAATTAAATTTATGTATTTTATTCATTTTATTTACTTCCTTTTTTAGTTCATTCATTTTATTCTGTTTCTTCATTTTATTAGTGTTAGGAATTCTTTTCAGTCATTTCTTTTATTCATTTCGTCCATTTTTTTTATGAGCTGAGCTAATATGATTTATTTATTTTAATAATTTGATTTGTATTATTCATTATACTCAGTTTACGAATGCCATATTTTTTTTTAATTTTTTGCCTTATTTTTTAAATTTCCTATTTTAATTGATGTTTTATAATTTATTCAGGTTATTCGAGGTTTTATTCGTGCAGGACTAAAAACTCTATTCATGACACTTCTAGTTGGGTTCCTACTTCGTACGAGTTCTGCAACTTTATGGATAATCCAACAGTGATATGTATAAGAAATGTCTGATCACCCAGCAGTGAGATGAGTATATTTTTTCATTTAATCAACTCAATGATTTTAATTCACAAATATTGACCACTCTTGACTAGAAAACCACCAAAAATCCCACCGTGAAACCAACCCTTGTTAGTCCCAAAATTTCTCGTTCTCCGGTAAAGCACGTCACGTCGACTGTTTTACCCCCTCCATCACTCGTATCAAATTAATAAAACATTCTTCAATCCTCCCTCCAGTTGACCAGCTCCCCTTTCCGGGCCCCGGAAACAGTACCCAACATTGCCATTCACAGTCAGTTGTTTCCTCCGATGAGGCACCGGCAGCAGCAGTAGCAGCAGCATGAGCAGACCACATTCAGCAATTGCAATGGTATACAGACAAAAACGCGGTCCCTTTCGGCAAACTGCTCACAAGAACGCGGACGGTTAGCCCATCCGAAGACACACTCTGCGAGCCCAGACAAGAGAGCAACCAAACACCCGGCAGCAGGGCTCACAAATGAAGAAAATATAGCTAAATGAGAATGCTAACATTCAAATGAATGTCTCAATTTGATACCCGAGAACTGTGGATGCTGCGTTATTCCGTTTTCTTTGCCGTTTCCGTCAATCGCCAGCCACGGTTCGGTGTGACCATCAGCTTAAAAATCAACCCCGTTTCACAGGAAATTAGTCCTTAAAATGATGCGCACCATAGCGAAAGCGTAGGCCGAACCGTGAATCGCGGACAGACGATTGCGTGGGTGGCGGAGGCACTGCCGGGTGGGAGGACACGCGCCACGCACATCTTTCCCTCGTCGCTGTTCTTCATTAATTTGAAAATTTTAATTCAACCCTTCAATTTTTAATAAGCTTCTTGTTAAAATGACATAAATTTTTAATTAAAATTTAATTATCATTATTGTGTGCTGCACGCTCGCAGTCAGAGCTGACAGGCTGGCTTGGCTGATGTTTGAGTCAAATACATAGAAATACATAAACGAACGGAGACGGGGAGAAAGTTTCGAATCTTGGTGGAGGGGTGGGGCTGTAAATGAAGCAGTTTAAAGGATCTTCTCAGTCGTAGGCATCATCCTTCTGCGGCAACAGGGGAGAAACTTTTTTCATCAGCATGCCTGTCTGTCTTTTCCCCGGACGCTGGCTGGCTGGTTGGTGCACATATTGTCAGGGAAGATCATTGCCAGAGTGTGCAGGGAGAGGTATGCCGAATGTGGTTCAATTGCGTAAGAATGGGGACAGTAATTGGAAGGGAATTTGGATGGGTTCCAAATTGTGATACTTGTCAAAGTTGGTGTTGGATGAGCTGGATTGTGTTCAGCGATCCGTGGCACGAAATGGTGGTGGTTGTTATGATAAGAAGTTCTGTTTTACACGGTCATTTGATTTTTTTGCGTGAAAAAAATAAAGTTATTTTTCTGATGGCATGAATCCAGCACAAAGCTTGCTCGGACATGAAAATTGATCCAAAACCTTAAAAAAACTGTTTATTGTTTTATTTAATTGTTTGTGTGCCATGCGAGATACATAGAGCGTTCGGTCGTCGTTTGTTATTATACCGAGCTTCACATGATGTCGTAAGAGGTTGTTATTAGCATGACCCCGTGTTCCTTTGAAGCTGGGGGAAACTCAAACAAATTCATTCAAATCAGTAATTGGGCACGTGATAAGCTGGCGACTACTTAAAGCTGATGAGTTTCAACAATTATTTCGTCATTCGATTCCCCCACTGCAACATAGAGGAAGGGCAACCGTCATACCCTATTTCATCAGCCGCAATACAAGATCCATTTCTGGCATCCCGAGCCACACATTTTAATGAATCCAATTATTTTTCCGTTAATTATTTTCACGCCAACTTGTCAAACTTCCCTCATGTAGCTTTTTCCGCTCCACTCGGCATCCAACGTCCAGAGACCGGTGGAATCGGCTCCATAATTAAATGAGCACACAGCTTCCATCCTCCTCGAGCAACCGCTCTATCCTACTCCTGACGTGTTTCTTTATTCCCTCTCGCACCCACCCACACACCAGTCCGTCCACCAGACTGTTTATAATTAAAGAGAGAGAAGAACGATATTGGATATGAAAATACACATTTAACATAATTTTATAACTAATTATCTATCCTTTTTCCATTCGCTTGGCTGGTGCTGAGTGCCTGCTAGCGGGTGGGGGTAGGTGGACAAAAACCAGGTTCCGCTTAGTCCCGGAGCTCGCTTTTCCACGGAGGAGTCGGTTCAGTTTCCATTTCTGCGCCAGGCCAGGCATTCGCTATTAAATAACACCACCCCGCTCCTCGGCCGTGTCTTTAAAAAGCATCAGCAGCAGGGGCGAATTTAACCCTTTTTTCGCGCGGCATCATGGGGAAGAGTCACAACAGAGGGCGGATGTGTCAAGGCCTGGAACTGAGGGGGTGCTGGTAGTGGTGGTATCAGCTTTCTTTCTTATGTTTTTAATTAAAATTTTATCTCTCACTGAATGTCTCCGGTGCGCGGGTGCTTTCGCGGGTGACGTTACCCAAAAGTCCTGCCGCTTTTTCGAGATACGGATACTGTTCTCAGTGAAATTTTCGTTAGGGGATTTTTTGGGGAAAATTGTGTTTGTGTTTGATTTTTTGTTTTAAATTGGAGGATTTGAAATTATCAAAGTGTTTGGAACGACAAAATTTGTTGTCAAAACTAAATCGGTTTCCGCGTATGTCATGTGCTGGATTTTAGAATACTTAATCCTCAGGCTCATTATCACATTGAAATGAAAAAAATCTCGCTACCTGCATCCCCAGCGTCGTTCCAAATCAAGAAAAAATACACTGTCTAAATTTTTAGCGGAACCCCCAAAGAGCTTAGAGTTTGGGTGGGATTTTCGACCAAACTGTATGAGAAACATTCTCAGTTCTCAAAATCGCCGCTAGAGGTCATCGAAGTGTTTTAAAAAATTTGATAAAGACGTTCGTCCTTCAATAAGAAATGAACATCGTGTCATCCGTTGAACAGTATCGTAGTTGGAGTTGCGTTCATTTAGCTCTCGATCGCGTCTATTGTCTCCGTCATCGTCACCTCCACTTCTTCAAGTATCTCACCCATCACCGCTAGTCACACGTCGTCCACGAAACCTACGATTTTCACTTTCCTGTGCTTTTGTTTATTCGCAAATCGTGGGATTCAAATGATGGTCATGTCCCTAATAACCGTTTCGGGGTTCGCTATAGGCGATTATAAGCCAATGTGTTTGGTATCTTCTAGTTGCTGTACAACAAGTGCTGATGATGAAATGTGTAGTGCTGTGATCGAGTATGGTTGGAGTAGCTCAAATTAATCTTCAGCATAAACGTACAGCAAGTATCCCGCCTTGTGTACGAAGGAAAAGCTTCCACAACTTTGGCTCACGAACGGTATTTTCATAAAAAAAAACTTTTGTGTTGGAAAGCTAATTAATCCCGTCTTCGTAGCTTTCAACAAAAATGGCATGACAAATCCACGAGAAATGCCTCGTGCATGTATACTTGCGGATAGTACTATTGACGCGTGTCTTATATCCAACATTACAACTTGCGATATTTGTGTTGTCGCGATCAATACGATTATTGATAACGTGAACAATAAACACCTCTATTGTTAGGCATATAATAAACCATCACCTTCTGATGAGTTCAAAAGCGTTGTATCATACTGTGGCAGAAATTGGTTTCCCTTCATAATGGGCGTTGATGCAAACGCCCACCACGTAATTTGGGGCAGCTCAGATATCAATTTGAGAGGTACCGAATTGACGGAATACGTAAGTAGTACAAATCCGTCCATACCTAACCTTTTGCGACGCCCCGGGACGTATACGTCTCACCTACTTCTCCTAAGTTTTTATTGGATTCCTAGCTAGCGTTGCATTTTAAAGAATTCTTTCTGTTAATCTACTCATATGGATGTAAGGAGTACAACTAGCACAAACATTATGTGAACTTGTTCTCGTACAGAAAATCGATTTGTTTATGACATGGCGGAAACCGTGACTGAAGTTCACAAAATAAAAACAAATATTTTCGCTAATAAAAGCGTTATGCAAGCGTTACTGAAGGGAAATTGAACATATTTATAAAACACATGATTTTCGGTCATGGTCCTGTTTTCGTAACGTAAAAACGTCATTGTTCCAACTTTCATGGTACTTTATTCACGATTTTGGGAACAATTTTCTTCCGTGTAGCTCTGATGCAAAGAGCGTTTTTTATTCTTCTCTTTATTTGCTTTGAGGTGCATTGTATCCCTGACCTTACCATTTCCCCAATCCTTCTCAATGTGTGGTGCGATGAATTTCCAGCAAATTTCTTTGTCGAAGCACCAGTCGAAGATCTGATTCCGGTCAGACTCCATCATGCAGTATATGCGGTTATGTGTACTCGAAACACTTTTGAAAGCGGTAGCGTTGTCAGAGTGTAACCCTACCGTCTTTCCTCTGCGGGCGACCAGACGACGGAGTGCAGTTTGAAACGCAGAAGTAGGCAGGTCCCTCACTAGATCGATGTGAACTTCCTTCGTAGAGAAGCAGACGAATAAGGCCACGTACACCATCGTTAGGCCACGGTTACGGACAGCGGACTTCAAGTAGAACGATCCGCAACAGTCGACTCCCCAGACGGAGAACGACCAGATTGGAAAAACTCTCGATGCCGGTAGATCTGCTTTGCTCTGTTGGACTGTTGGAGCAAGTGTGCCAACAATGACTTCACGAGATTTCTGCCGCCCAGAATCTAAAACATCTGGCGGAGAATGGCTAGCAGTAGTTGAGGGCCTGCGTGCAGTAGCTTTAAATGATAAAAATGCTTGGCAGAAAGAACGATCGGGTACTTCTTCGCACCGATCAGCACAGCATTACGAAGCCGACCACCGACACATACGGTGCCTTGGAATCGACAAACAGGTTCAACCACCTCAGCGTGGAAGACATTGCAGCACGTACGCAACTAGCGAGATCGGAAATCTCCTCAGCGAACAGTTCACGCTGCGGGAGATGACATAGCGAAGCTTGGCGTGTTGGAGTTCTTGTGCGGTAGGCGGAAGGACTGGGTGTGGGTTGATGCTTGAGATGCCGAGTGCCTTGTACATTTTTCCGTGCGCCGTTATGAGATTCGTTCGCAAAGTACATGCAGGTAGCGCTGAACGAAAGCTATGACTCGGTGAAGCTCTGGATAACTGGATCAGCGAGCGAATAGATCGATGTAGAAGTTCAGCTGTGTAGTGCTCATGGCGACTAGCGATATCTTGCATCCTTCAGCGGAAACTTCAGGAGATTCTTCTGCGGGTATCGTCGAATTTGGTCAAAATTCTGGAGAGCTTGGTAGCCACGGTGTCCCAGTTGGGAATGTCGGTAGGACTCAATACTCGGTAAATATCATCAGCAGGGTTGTCGATTCCAAGAATATGCTTCCAGTGGTTGAGATCGGTTGATAGCTGTATCTGCGAGACCCGGTGTACGGCGAAAGTCTTTCAATGACTCGGGTTCCCGCGAGGCCATTGGAGGACAGTAGTGGAATCTGTTCAGAAAGGGACATTTTTACCTTTTTTTGTTAACCATTTTTTGTTATAGACCTATTGAGTCAATTTGTGTCAACTGTTGTTACGGCATTGAATTAGCAAGGGACTAGAAGGTGCAGTATATTTTTCAATATTAAGAGCCATAGTACTCAAGGGAGAGCAAGGAGTTGAAGGGAGAAAGTTTAAAAAAGCGTGGAAGGGTCATATTTGCAAGCTTAGAGTTTACCGGCGACTTTACCTTTTGTTTGCTACCGTAGGAGTCAAGATCTTTTGGCATTGGAAATGCGAATCGCCTGAGTCTTCAGCATGTCGCCAGTAAAATCTAACCTTGCACATATGAACCTTTCACGCTTTTCTAAACTTTCTCCCTTCAACTCTTTGCTCTCCCTTGAGTACTATGGCTCCTAATATTGAAAAATATACTTCACCTTACAGTCCCTTGCTAATTAAAAGCCGTAGCAACAGTTGACAGAAAGGGAAAGTTGCAGGAAACTTTAGCGTTGCGTTCAGCTTCTTGTGCAGCCCGGACAAATACGCGACGCAGAGTTCCAGTCTGGCCATTGTATGGCGAGTAGAAGGCGGCTACCTTGAACTTAGAAACCAACAACTGGACCGAAGTTGTACCGTGTGTTACGCTTCTAACGTAACAGCATTTCCCATATCCGCGCTTAGACGCATGTCAGAAGAAGTGAAGCTGGCATCGAAATGAAGCAAGGTCCGCGGACTTCACTTAACAGGTGGAGTGTGTTATAGAACAATTTCCATTCTTCTTGGCATGTTGGTGGGAGCGGCGTGTCTCATTAATATCTCATTCTGCTTCAGAGCCCAGAATGGCTGTATGAAAAGTTTTTGTTCTGGTGACCGTTGAACCCACGAGTCCGAGGGGGTAGTGGCAACTGAACATCAAACCGGAGTTTGTCCAACTTCAGTTCCCAAGTGAGGTCGAGCATGGATACGGCATGGTCATCCTGAAGAGTGCGGAACGGCAGAATTACCAGATCATCAGCTTAAGTTCCTCAAGAACTTCGGAAGCAGTAGTCCAGCGGAATCGAGTGTTACCGATGCTTCACGGCTCAGCTTAAGGGCGGATTCTACGCCCTTCGCACCAGAAAGGAAGTCGTCGACGTAGAAGTCTTCCGTAACCGCTCCACTCGCGAGTGGATGCGACTGCCTGGTATCCTGTGCAATTTGCTACAGAATACGCGTAGCTAGATACGGAGCGCTTGCTGCTTCGCACGTTACTGTCTTCAGCTCATACGTAGCGATGCATTCGTCTACGCTTGTACGCCTGAGAATTCGGTGAAACGGCTCATCATCAGGATGAAGAAATACTTGCCGATACATCTTCTCGATATCCGCAATCAGAGCGATGTGATACGTTCAAAATCTCATGCTGAACTACGGGTTCCAGCAAAAACGTGTCGTTCAGCGAATATGCTTGCGCCGTCTTGCAGGACGCGTCAAACTCGATCCTAACCTTCGTCGTGGTACTCTACTCCTCGAACACGGGATGATGTAGGAAATAACAGTGAGCTTTCACGTCATCTACAGGCTCGTTGAGCCTTCTCATGTGATCGAGCTGTAGGTACTCGTCCATAATACGATTCCATAATTGCTGGATCTCATTGCAAACGACGCTCCTGGCTGTGAAAACGGCGTTCTACGATAGCTCTGAAGGTCCCTAGAGTGACTTCTGGATCTTAGATACGAGGAAGGCGTACGTCGTACCTTCCAGTCGAATCACATGATTTTTTTCGAGAGAATGTGCGAGACCAGTGGAAATCGCTTATAGCTCCCAAAACTTCTGAAACGCGGCTTCCAAATCTTCATTGATAATGGAGAGATTGCAGATCCGGGGAATGAAGGTAGATCCATTGTACGCGGAACCAGAGACCATCCATCCGAATGGTGTCTCAACCACTCACGGAAGACCGTTACCGGGCGAGATCTTCCTACAGGTATAAAGTTTCCTGAAGGCTCCACTTCCGACGAAAACGTCAATCCTTCCTGGGGTATGGTACTGTGGATTGAACGTGCGGAAATTTCCCCGCCGACCCATTGACCGGTATGGCCGGCATGTCTGCGGATGGCTGTTTCAGAATGAGAAACTCGATTTTCGTGGAGAATGGCTGAGTTCTCGATTCAATGGAGGCGGTGATGGAGTTTTTCACCCTTTGCGTTGAGAGACCGATTCTTGTGAAATATTTGATGTGCCTGAATGGTGAATCGTGATCAATTTACTACTGCAGTGAAGACCTGTTTTTATTAATTCTTTCTTTTTTATAAAACGAAGCTGTTGAAATATTTTTCTTTAGTCCCTACCAAAGTCTACTGATGCAAAAATTTAAAAAAAATGCTTTTTTAAATATCTTACGTGGATCGTTAATGTAAGAACAATATGCCTAAGAGATGGTTTACTCTAATTTGACTGGGCTCCCCCACCTAGGGTTCGTCGCGGTGCGGATGTGGGCGGTAAATGGATAGTCCGCACCGCAACCGCAAAAAAATAATAAAACCGCACCGCTTAACCCAACCGCATTGCATTTACCGCACCGCACCGCGCGGTAATGCGGTAAAATTCACGTATTTTTAAAAATGTTTATGTGGAAAAATTATTCATTTATTTTGTATAACGATATATAATAAAATGTTATTCTTATTTACACGGAAATTAACTTTGACGGATTCCTCAGAATGTAACATATATGAAAAAATTCAACTCTTGCAATTTTTATTAATAAAATGCCGTACATTTTAAGACAAATACTTTTGAAACAAGGTAAAACATCGTCATTCCTCTAGTAGTAGCATAGCACTTTGAAATTTAGCAGTATTTCATCTTTTTACATACAAAACCATTCTTCCGCTGCAATTAATAGGAAAACTTAATTTAGTTATCCTTAATTAATAGAAAAAATGGATTAATGAAATTACATATTTTTTATTTTCAATTTTCATGTTTGCAATGATTTCGACACATGCAAATGAAATGAACGTTTTTCGCATTTACGTAGTAAAAATCATTTAATTCACACAAATAAAATTAAAATACAAACACCAGTAATTCTATATAGTAGCGTTTAAATCCGAATACAGTGATATAAAAAATGTTGAATTTCATCAATAAGAACGACGCCATATTTGACAAAAAATGGTTCTACGTATAACTCTAGTTAGGAATCCATCGAATCTTAACTGGTACAGAATTGTTGAACATTAGAAAAACTGCAAAAAATGTATGATTTGCAGCATGCAGCAAAAAGAGTTATTACTAATAAGGGATTTTAGGAACACTATATCCCAAAACCCTAACCTCTTATTTTTCAAGAGACTGATGTATTCTTATTAAAATACTAAGATTGCTCCCTTGAAAAATGCATAACTGTAATTTTCTAATGGCTAGTTTGAAAGTACTAACATTTTATTATTTTTTTTCCAATATTTTTCCATAACTCCAAAGGCATAAACTTCAATTAAAGCTGGCAGGGGTCATAAATTGTTCAAACTAAGCAAACTTTTGCATCTGAGCTAACTTTGACAATTGTCATAATATGATGGGAGGATTTGAGAATTACAAAAAAACGCAGTTCCCTACACTATAAAAACACTAACTTCGTAAGCTTTACTTTCAAAAAGTCACAGAATGCTACTAACTGAAAAATATTAGGAAATATTCCCAGTTGGACAACAATGGACGAACGCGAAAAAAAATTATGTAGCATAGCATACTTTTTGAGAAAGAGTCTTATAAAATGGACTGCAGAAAAATTCATTATGAATTTACACAGGTATCAAAAGAGATAGAGATGCGATGTTTAGGAACGAATGAGAGGATAATCAACCTAATTTGGACCCCTCCTTTTTTAGTCTCTTTTCATACATTTGTCTCCTTTACTGCTAATTCCTCCAAATTTGTTTGGTTTGATGAGGATAATTATATTCTTTGGGTTGTTTTTAAGTCTCAGTTCATCTCAATAAGTATTAGTTCATCTTTAAAATTCTCCAAATTAATCAAATTTCACAGTTGAAAAAATATCATCCAAAACGATTCATAATTCCAATTGCCAAGAGGAATCGGGAGAAATAATGCATTTTTAATTTTTTTGACAGTGCAATTCAATTGTTCTTCAAGGATTGGATTCTGCATTTTATGTATTTGAAAAGGTTCGTTTGTAAATTTTTAGTTTGAAGTATAAAATTAATAGTGTTATGTCGTAAAAATAATTATATTGGACACAGCTTATATATTTTCTTTATTAGTAACAATATGTTTCATCATATTAGAATAACCAAAATGTTAAAAAATCGAGTAGCGATAAGTCGAATACAGATTATATTCAGATTTCTTTCCATATCGTTGACAAGTCTATGGAAATTAGAACAATTCAATGTTCCTTATGTTTCTCTATTGTAGGGTAATAAGTAAAACTCATATGTTCTGATAGAGGAATTTTCCTGAAAATGACATTTCTACCCAAGTAACAATTGAAGTTTTATAGCATGCTACAAGTTCATTTTTACCATTTTTTTGTTAACCATTTTTGTTAACGACCTATTGAATCAATTTGTCAACAGTTGTTTCGGCATTTAATTAGCAAGGGACTGGAAGGTGAAATATATTTTTTCAATATTTAGAGCCATAGTACTCAAGGAGTTGAAGGGAGAAAGTTTAGAAAAGCGTGGAAGGATCATATATGCAAGCTTAGAGCTCACCGGCGACTTAACTTTTTGTCTGCTACCGTAGGAGTCAGGGTCTTTTGGCATTAGAAATGCGAATCACCTGAGTCTACGGCATGTTAACAAAAATGGTTAACAAAAAAATGGTAAAAATAGAACTTACCGTGATGGGGATCCATGGGTGAAAGCTGTCGACACCGTGCAAATCAGCGCAACACATGTGACCATATATCACAGACGCTGAGACAGTCACAATAGTCGATAAAATAAAATCACTCAGGCAGGCAATTGGTGAGGGAACAAACAAAACTGGCTCATTCAATGAGTTTCAACGTCGCAAATGCTTAGTGTGGAAGTTTACCGTGACTTAACTTTTTGTCGGTTCCGACAGCATGAAGTAACAAGTTACTTTACGCTTGTCCGGACATGCCGTAGACTCAGGTGATTCGCATTTCTAATGCCAAAAGACCCTGACTCCTACGGTAGCAGACAAAAAGTTTAGTCGCCGGTGAGCTCTAAGCTTGCATATATGATCCTTCCACGCTTTTCTAAACTTTCTCCCTTCAACTCCTTGCTCTCCCTTGAGTACTATGGCTCTAAATATTGAAAAATATACTTCACCTTCCAGTCCCTTGCTAATTAAATGCTGAAACAACTGTCTACAAGTTCAGTCTAAGTTTTATGAGAAGCTTTAAAACTACCATAAAACCTCAATTGTTACTAGGGTAAGCCTTCGTTAAGAAAATAAATCTAATTGCGCGCTTCTCAAATGGTAAAAATCGTAGTTTTAATCCACTTTTTTATACAGACTGTAGACTTTACTAATTGTTTTTTGAAGTGTGGTTGCGGTAATACCGCGCGGTAAAAGCTCATTTCCCGCACCGCATCCGCGGGAAAAAGTGTCTCACCGCACCGCAGATTTTGCGGATGCGGTAAATACCACGCGGTTGCGGTAATTACCGCAACCGCGATGAACCCTACCCCCACCAAACATATTTTCATATAAGGCTTACAAAATCGGATCAAAAATCTGCCAAATGGGTAGTAGATAAAATCGAGGGTTGATAAAATCGAGTCTTCATTGTACCAGGAAATAATTTGCGAAGCAGGCAGGATACAAACGATCAATTTTTTATTTCGTTTATAGACATTTTATCCTTAGGATTATTCGTAGCTTTTTGAATTAGAAAATCTCTAACCCTTTGTGAGCGACTGCGAATCAAACCCAGGTGAGCTGCGTATAAGGCAGTCGATTTACCAACTATGCTATATTCACCCGATCATTTAAAGCTTGGTATCAGGTATATGTTGGTTTATTGTGATTGAAAGAAACAAGCTGAATCAGCTAAGCCAAACCAAGCTTCGATTTTAGTTATTCTCATCAGCTTAATCAGAACACCTTTTAAGGCGGGACATAGTAAGACAATAGTGTTATCGTTTTTTGGAGAGGAATCCGGCGCTAGTTTAGTCCTGTCACTAAGTTGGTGCCGGGTTCTGATGAGAAAAGTTGAATCAGTATTATTGTCAATTGCAAACTCCAAACTTATTCAGTCCGAAAATATTCCATAAAGGTTATTTCGAAGTAACATTAATGAAAACAGCCTATGTTCCATTTTCCAGTTCGCCTAGCTTTTGCAGATTATTTCGAACAAAAAAAAAACCTGTCACGTAAGCTAAAAACAATCTAAAACGACTTTTTAATAGCTATACGTGTATGTACCCCTACACGTGTTATATCCTGAGGCATATGTTCAATCTTTTGCTACAACAACAAAAAAAACTAAACTGCTGCAAGCCAACGAGAGGAAGGGGTTGAGGTACCCTCGTGTGCACTGATTACAGGTTTCTCCCTAGCTTGTTCCGCTCTTCTGCCGCTATCATTACCCTTCCTCTCGCAAGAACAAAGAAAAGGAACGAAAAGAAATTCTCCAACCCAAGGAGAAGAGCTTTAATTGCTATCTTTTGTGTGCGAGATGAAAACACTTATTAAGGGATCCGTTTGCCGAGGGAGCTGATTCTGGAATGGGGGAAACGGACGGGCGGAGAAGAATACCCTAATTTCAATTTAATTTCTCCTTTCTCCGCCTTTACCCACCGCAGCAGCACAGTACGGGGCTTAATTGTGTGTCGTGCAAGTGAGAGAGCCATTTACAGCCAGTGCGACGGAGCATGTAATGTGCTGATGATCGCACAAGTGACGCATTTGAATGTTTTCGAAATCTTATGGTATGGGAACGGATTTGGGTCCAAACATTTCATATGCCGTCCAAAAGCATGGCTGATTGTTGCACGATGCGCCAAAAGAATTTTCCTGCTTGAGAAAGCATTGAAAACTTCATTTCGATCCGTTTATGCAATCTGAGCTTAAAGTGTCAACCCATTATGTCGACACTAATTAGTGGTATGTTTTGTGTTGGTCACCAAATCCACGTGCTACTCCTATTGCTATTGATTCATATAAAGCTCTCAGCTGCAACACGTTCCATCCCTTGGTCACCATTGCTATCACTATCACTCTGCCAACAGCGCCGAAAACTCATACAGCACACTGAGAATATGTAGCTCTTTTGTGCCAAATGTATACCGTTAAATGTTTTGCATTCCTAGGAACCAGTGACGGTACAGTGTTTTGCAGATACAGGAAAGCGACAAAATTATTAATTTTTACAGTGTCTAACGCACCCAACATTCGCATAGGTAAGCACGAGTAGAAAGCGTAAAAGCGGAAGCGGATGTCGATCAGGTTCGTGCGCAGCCCTCGCCCGATATTCCGTGAGCGGCCAATTTCCCACCATTTATTGCTGGCTGGCACGGCCATTTCGCCCATTGCTACCACCATTCGGCGGGGGCTTTTTGCTTGTCTGATTTGATTGTTATTTATTTTAATTAAATTAAATTTTAAAATATTTATCCTCCGGCATTCTATTTTTGATTGATTTAATGCTGATGAAGGCTGCGATCCTGGCATGATACCTACCCGAGTCGGGTAGAGAAATTGCAAAGTTTGCGAGGTAAACTATTTTTCATTTGAAATGGATTGGTCTTTGATTGCGAAGGACTAATTTGAAACTAATTAGTTGGGTTGAAATTTCATAGAACAGCATTAGTGGTATACAATAATCAATTAACACTTGTTATGTTTTTTAACTGCATCAAAAACATCTGGTTAGCATTTTTGACAGTTTTGCCTTTGTATTTTTTTGCTTGTTGTCTTTGATTCTAATTACAATTTCGTTCTTTTGTCCTTTTACCATTTAAAGGGCGAACACTAAATTATTGCGACACATTCAACAGGGCATAACTTTTTTACCATTGGGTAAAAATCAACCAAATTTTGCACACTTTCTCATTGATGTGTATTGTTTACATGCTGTCAAACTCGAAGTTGTGTTTTTCGATTCAACGAAAATGGAGGTGAACCAACGCGAGTCGAGAGAACAAATTCTTTCCAAACACCTGGAATTTCCTGACCTGTCGCACCGGCAGTTGGGAAAAATGTTGAACATTCACCATTCAACCGTCTCCAGAGTGTTGAAGCGGTTCCAGGAGCGGTTGACATTGGACCACGGCAAAGGAGCTGGAAGAAACCCGGGACCGGAGAACAAAAAGACGGAGGGAAAGGTGAAGCGAATAATTAAAGCAAATCCTAACGTCTCAAGCCGTGATTTGGCTAAAAAGATCGGCATGTCGCAGAGCTACGTCCAGAATGCAAAGAATTGAGCTGGACTACATACATACAAGGTACAGAACTTCCCAAACCGCGATGAGCGGCAACAATCGACGGCTAAAACTCGGGCACGGAAGCTCTACGAGAAGATGCTGACAAAACATGGCTGCTGTGTGATGGACGACGAAACGTATATAAAAGCCGATTTTAAGAAAATTCCGGGGTTGGAGTTTTTCACCGGCAAGAGCAGGTTCTATGTGGACGACAAATTTAAGTAGAAGAAAATGTCGAAGTTCGCCTCCAAATATCTCATTTGGCAGGCCATCTGCTCTTGCGGACTGAGCAGTGAGCCTTTCGTGATAAAGGGCACAGTAAATGGCGAGATCTACAAATCTGAGTGCCTCGAGAAGCGCCTTTTGCCGTTCTTGCAGCAGCACGACGAAGCTCCGCTACTTTGGCCAGATTTGACATCATGCCACTATTCTAAAAGTGTCCTTGAGTGGTATGAGGCCAATTCTGTCCATTTTGTTCCAAAGGACATGAATCCGCCAAACTGTCTGGAGCTGCGCCCGGTGGAGCTGTACTGGGCAATGATGAAGCGGGAACTTCGGAAGAGCAAGAAGACAGTCAAAGACGAGAAGGACATGTTGAGAAAATGGAAAAAACTGAGAAACTGGTACCGGATGACACTGTAAAGACTTTGATGGAGGGCATCAAGCGAAAATGCGTTCAATTTTACACTTAAGGCTCCATCGATTAACTTTTCTTTTGATTTTTGAAGTAAATATATGTATAAAACTACCCTAAAGTTTTTTTTTTGATTTTAAACATTATAAGAATATTGGCATGACATTTTCGGTGTCGCAATAATTTCGTGTTCGCCCTTTAATTTCAGCTTCACTTGCTTCCGACACATGGAAGAAAACACAGCGCACTTACTTCTCCTTTTCCGAAGAAGATTTCTTTTAGAATTGTCTGTAAATGTGCAACTCCTGGTAATCCCAAAGTGTTTGTTGATCCTTACCGGCACCGGCCAGGCCCGATCGTTGATTGCGAAAGGGAAGGGAATGAATGTTAGTTCGATACTTGGTTTTACTACAAGCCGTATATACTATTGCGCACTCCACAAGTATGACGGGAGGAGGATATTTGTTGCCAAGTATAGAGGTGCGATTCTTCATGTTCTAGTTATTTTCCATCAGCCTGGTTCCGCTACGTACGAAGCTAAAGACCGACACCAGAGAAGTGACTCAACTATCTGGACTTGATATCGACCCGTCACAACTCATGGACCGGGAACCAACGGCTTTACCTCCCTTCCGAAGGAATACATGACCACAGATTTTTTCAAGTCAGAAAAATCTCAACGACCTCGGCTAGGGATTGAACCTAGACCACCTGGGATGGGTGGCGGTCACGCTTACCGGCGCCGTTCGTTAACATTGGCAGTAGGGGAGACTGAGGAGACTTGATCCCCGGGGAGACTTGATCCCATCATCGCAACTCAAATGCGGAATACTAATATATTATAATATACTAAAAAGTTGCGCAGTTTTATCTAAACATAAATTTCTTTAATAAAAAAAAGAAATTGGGCATGTGTAACCGAATTTTTACCGATTTTTAGAAAAAATCTCAGAGGAACTGAAGAAGATTTATTTTCTAAATTTTCAATCTTTTATACAATTGATAAAATTACCCACTACATGCTGTACTTTTGCATACAGAATTACAGGAGAATGTCAATTATCTAAAAACTTTATAATTGAGCTAACTTTTTTGTTCAGCTATATTTTTATTAAAGTTTGCTGAAATAGATGCTATGGGTTCACTTGATCCCTTCAAATTCGTGGAGATTTGATCCCCTTCGCCATGCTTCGTACACACCACTGAACATAACCAAATTCACATCAAAACAATTGAAGTCATTGTTGCCAGACCATAACAAAAATAATTTGTTGAAAATGAACGCTTAATCGTACAGAAACTTAACTGTAATTGTTTACTACAGTATACTTAGCAATCATGCATCCCACATTTGACGTTCCTCAACTATAACAACAGTTATCCATAACAACAGACAACTTTTAAATAATTGCACGGAGATTTGTGGAATTTGTAAAAAAATCAGGTGAGAGATGCGTAATATGTAGTAACAAAAATAACAAAATCTAATCAGAACAATCTAATCAATACCGCAATGCAATTATAAGATTGAATAGAGTAAGGTACCTATTTTTACCCTATTAAGGAGGGTACCGCATTATTTCATTATTTATTAATTTTATTATTTCAGCTTTTTTGTTTTATTATTAAGAGCCAATATAATAACAAAAATGTATTGAGAAAGGTAAAATTCTTCTGTTTGAGCGCAGCAAAAACTCTAGTCGAGTACCCCAATTATCACAATTCCATTTGAGCGATTGCGTTGAGCAAAGATGGCAGACGCTGCTCTAACTAAAGGCTTCAGATGGTTAGGGTGATAATAGAAACATGGCAAAAATGGGCTTATTACCCTATATGCTCTTTTAAACACGCTTTCAAAGAGGAATCAAGTGTCCCCAAGCTAGGGATCGAGTTACCACTAATCTAAGAATTTTCCATTTTTTGGTTGTTTTCCAGAAATGCTCATTGCTCATGTCCAGTGTAATATTTCCGTGTATTTTTTATGATTAGCAGTCATGCCTACAAACTATATAAAACGACAAAAAATACTTAGTTTTTTTTTATCATTTCACGAAGTTGGATTGAAAAATAAAAATGGGGATCAAGTTTCCTCAGTCTCCTCTATAGTTTGTTCGGAGAAGTTCTTACCTCTATGTTTGCGCATCTACAGGAATATATTGTTTAGTGATTAATTCGCCTATAAGTGATATACAAAATTTATTTCCTGAACTATTTAAGATAGAAACTTTATGCCTTCGGCAAAATTGGCTCTCAGTTTCGTGAGTATGATAGAATACGAGAAATGAATGAGTCTGCGAGAGCACGATGTACATAAATCTGTACGGTGCTCGATATGAATGTGCGATGCATTGCACAAAGGAGTATTCTCATTGAAAAGCTGACCTAGTGTATAAATATAATTTGTTCCACGAAAAAAAGATACGGTAATGAATGGAAACCAGTGTAGTAAGATGTGCCAAGTTGTTTTCACATGGAATTATATTGTAATTATGTTTGAATGCATCTTAAAGTGTGGTTGTAACTTTCTGTAACAGTGCCCGAATGATTTTAAAGCATCGTTTCGAGGAAAGGAAACCGTTTTGCTGCGCGTATTTCGTGTCCCGTTTGTTTCGTTCAAAACGCTCTATCTCTTACAATATTCGGAATATACTCAGGTTTTTTTTTACGCGGTTTTCTTTTGCGCGGTTTTTTACAAGGTTTTTTACGCGGATTTTCCAATTAACGCGGTTTTTTTTACGCGGATTTTCCAATAAACGCAGTTTTTTTTACGCGGATTTTCCAATTAACGCGGTTTTTGCAAAAAGTCCTTTTGAATTCAAAAGACTTAGACTTTTTGCTGAAAAAAATTCA
This sequence comes from Topomyia yanbarensis, assembly GCF_030247195.1. Taxonomy (NCBI): domain Eukaryota; kingdom Metazoa; phylum Arthropoda; class Insecta; order Diptera; family Culicidae; genus Topomyia; species Topomyia yanbarensis. Next base: position 48,010,613 of record NC_080671.1, on the reverse strand, counting down.
AAGATCTTAGAAGAATTTTGGCAGTTTTTATTTTGCACGGATTTCGCAATTAACACGGGTTTCGCAAAAAATATTCTAAGTCCTTTTGAATGCAAAAACTAGAAAATTTTCGGAAAGATGGAAGAGACGGGTCAAAAAATGATTTTTGACGCCATTTTGAAATCCAAGATGGCGATTTCCGGTTTAGTGAAATCGCTATAACCCAATCAATATGGATATTTTCGGAATGGTCTTGAAGGGTAGGTGCCAGAAATTGATTTTTGACGCCTTTTTGATATCCAAGATGGCGACTTCCGGTTTAGTGAAATCGCTAGAACGCAATCAATATGGATATTTCCGGAATGGTCTTGAAGAGTAGGTGCCAGAGATTAATTTTTGACGCCATTTTGAAATCCAAGATGGCGATTTCCGGTTTAACGAAATTCGCTATAACCCAATCAATATGGGTATTTTCGGAATAGTCTTGAAGAGTAGGAGACAAAGGTCGATGTTTGACGCCATTTTGAATTCCAAGATGGTGACTTCCGGGTTATTCACATTCACTATAACTCAGTCAATATGAGTATTTGCGGAATGATCTTAACGAGTAGGTTCCAGAAGTTGATTTTTGACGTCATTTTGAAATCAAAGATGGCGATTTCCGATTTAGCGAAAATTGCTATAACCCAATCAATATGGGTATTTTTGGAAGTTGAAGTTGTAGTACAAATAGTTTTAACAGTTGAATTTACTTAAATTTAAGCAATATGTTTAATTTGAATAAATTCAAACCCCCAACTCACACCACATTCGTCTCTTTCTTCTCTCTCTTCCATTCTCATCGCACTCTTCTGGATGAACACATAAAAATATTTTGCATTTTGCTGGTTTATGATTTGATCTTATATTTGAGGATGTTTTGGATGATTGCCCAGATTTTTCATGCGGGAATTTCGGTAAACCGGAAGTCGCCATCTAGAATTTTAAAATGACGCCAATCATCAATGTTTGTCTCCTACTCGTCAAAACCATTCCGAAAATACTCATACTGATTGAGTTGTAGAGAATCTGGCTAAGCCGGAAGTCGCCATCCGGGATTTGAAAATGGCGTCAAAATCAATTTTTCATGGAAAACCTTGCGGAGAAGTGGCATATTTATTTATTTCTTGCACGTACCGTAAACCGGGGTGACTTTGATCACACGAAACTTTTTTCGTAGATCGTTTATTAAACCAGAATAGTCGACCGAATCATTTTAATTTAGAATGATTTTTACTCTAAACTTATAAAATACTGATCTGTTATACTTTTTGAGTATATTGTTCGGTTTTTGGGTACAAAAACTAAAAAAACCAAAATTTGACTTTACCTTATTTTTACGAAGCTTCGTGAAGTGTCTATTTTTTATAAAACAAATAAATCTCAGATTTGAGTAAAAGTAATAAATTACAAGTGAGTTTTTATTTTTCTTTAGATTGGGAAATGCCAAATTTAGTTTTAAGAGTTCGTTTATTTTAAATACATTTTTTTGTAAAACTAGTTGGCAATTATTTCAAATTATTTTAAGCTAAAATTCATAACATTTTCTTTATTGTTCAATATTCTAATATGTTAAAATGAATGAAACTTTTTGTATATTGATAAAGCACTGAAATAAAACAATTTTTGGGGTTTTAAAGTTTTTCAGAATCTTTTATTCTAGTTGGACACAAATTATACGAATATTGGTTACTCGAATTTTAAGTACATTTAAATACTTTGTATAATACCAATTAATATCTATTTAACAATGAGTATCTTTCCAGAATTAGTTTAAACAAATATTTGAATGAAAAACATTAACATCAATAACTTAATGTGGATGAACATGCAGGTTATCAAAGTCGCCCCGGAACACGAAAACGGACTTCAACTTGAAATCATTTTTTAAAAAATAGCTGTAAGCGGAGAATTTTAGGTAAAACCATCCAATCTTGTTCTCCAAACATCAGTACATGGTTTAAAAATATTAAACTTGAAAAAAATGTGTTGCGTCTAAAAATATGTAATGATTACTTCGAAAAGTGATCAATGTCACCCCGGTTTACGGTATTCGTTAAGACCATTCCGAAAATACCCATATTGATTGGGTTACAGAGAATTTCGCTAAACCGGAAGTCGCCATCTTTAATTTCAAAATGGTGTTTAAAATCAATTTTTGGTACCTAATCGTCAATACCATTCCGAAAATATCCATATTGATTGAGTTATAGCAAATTTCGCTAAACCGGAAGTCGCCATCTTGGATTTCAAAATGCCGTCAAAAATCAATTTCTGGCACCTACTTGCCGTCTTGGATTTCTAAATGCTGTCAAAAATTATTTTCTGGCACCTACTCTTCAAGAGCATTCCGAAAATATTCATATTGATTGGATTATAGCGAATTTCGCTAAACCGGAAGTCGCCATCTTGGAATTCTAAATGCCGTTAAAATCAATTTCTGGCACCTACTTTTCAAGACCATTCCGAAAATACCCGTATTGATAGGGTTATAGCGATTTCACTAAACCGGAAGTCGCCATCTTTGATTTCAAAATGGCGTCAAAAATCAATTTCTGGCACCTACTCTTCAAGACCATTCCGAAAATACCCATATTGATTGGGTTATAGCGATTTCATTAAACCGGAAGTCGCCATCTTTGATTTAAAAATGGTGTCAAAAATCAATTTCTGGCACCTACTTTTCAAGACCATTCCGAAAATACCCATATTGATTTGGTTATAGGCGATTTCGCTAAACTGGAAGTCGCCCTCTTGTATTTCAAAATGGTGTCAGCATCAATTTCTGGCACCTACTCTTCAAGTCCATTCCGGACATACCCATATTGTTGGGGGCCATAAGGAGTCTTCTAGACCCGTCTCTTCCATCTTTCCGAAAATCTTCTAAGTCTTTTGCATTCAAAAGGACTTAGAATATGTTTTGCAAAAACCGTGTTAATTACTAAATCCGCGCAAAATAAAAACTGCCAAAATTCTTCTAAGTTCTTTGCATTTAAAAGGACTTGGAATTTTTTTTCAGAAAAAGTCTAAGTCTTTTGCATTCAAAAGGTCTTAGAATATTTTTGCAAAAACCGCGTTAATTGCGAAATCCGTGCAAAAAAACTTCCAAAAATATCCTAAGTCTTCTGCTTAGAGTTTTTTTACGCGGATTTTCCAATTAACGCGGTTTTTTAAGCGTTTTTTTTTTACGCGGTACGTATCCCCCGCGTAAAAAAAACGCGGTACGTATTCCCCGCGTAAAAAAACCTGGGTATAAAACGCATTTAGCACAGATATTGATATATTTTTTTATTTATTTCCTTATCTTCGGTATACACCATACAGACACATTTTAAAACTATATATTTCTTATTAATATCTTATATCTTTGCTTGGAAACGTTAAAATCATACACTGAAGAAGCTTCGTTAAATCTACGGCAAGATCTTTCCAGTGGATTATTTTGTCCATATGAAGTACGGTGTCTAGGGATCTGCAACAGAGTGGGGTTACGGAGAACACGAGGAGACGCATACAAATTAACGCCCGAGAGAAGATCGGGACTGTCGATATTACCTGACAGCAAGTCGAAAACAAAAACTCTTTGCAGGAAGAACACTTCTGATTAGGGCACAATAAAGTGCTTTTAGTGCGCAGAAATCATCGAAGTCCGCTGTGTTCCGCTTTAAGAAGCCCAGCATTCCGAAAGCCTTGGCAGTTGTCGCGGTGATATGGTCGGAAAAGCTCAACTTCCTATCGAAGAGCACTCCCAAGTCTCGGCTCGAGTCGACGCTTTCAACTGTTTTTCCTTTTAGGCTGTATTCATAACGTCCTGGAGTAAGCAAGCGACCGAAACTGATTACTTTGCATTTATTAACGTTGACTTCCATTCCGTTAAGTGTGCACCATTCTTGAATAGTACAGATATCTTCTTGAAGCACTACGACGTCAAGTGCAGAAGCGATAGTTCGGAAGATTTTGAGATCGTCCGCGTACAGCAATTTCCCAGACTTGATCCGACTACAGATATCGTTAATAAACAGAATAAAAATAAGCGGACCCAGATGACTGCCTTGCGGGACACCTGTGGGTGTTCTGAATGTGCTTGAGTGCGTGCTTTTTATACTCACGAATGCCGAGCGATCGGAAAGATACGCGACTGCAACCAGTTAGTCAGCCAGGTGGGAAATCCCAAACGCTTTAATTTCAAGATTGCGATGTTGTGCGGTACTTTGTCGAAAGCTTTTGAGAAATCGACGTAAATTGCGTCCATCTGATGACGCTTCTCGACGGCGGGAAACAACTTAGAAGTGTAAGCTATCAGGTTAGAAGTTGTTGATCGTTTTGTGGCAAACCAGTGTCGATACTCCGAGATAATGTGGGATGCAGCTGCATACGTGACGTTGTAGACCAGCTTTTCGAGAACTTTGGAGAGACAGATACCTCTGTAATTTTCGACGTTGTGAATATTTCCAGCCTTGTGAATGGGAACGATAGCAGCTTCTTTCCAGGCGATAGGAAAAATGCGATTGAAAATGATGCACACCGGAAGAGACAGCACGTGGGCGCAGCTTTTTATAAATTGGGGCGAGAGATGATCGGGGCCAAGCCCTTTCGACGAATCAACAGCAGTCAGAGCCTTCAAGACGTCAGCTCGGCTTACAGTGGGACGGGGGAGATCTATTTGTTTATTTTGTTTAATACATCAACAGGCATATCAAAGCCCAAATGATGTTGGCCTAAATACTAATCTTATTTCTAATAATCAAGTCGCACATAAAAACAATAGTCATACAATAATTACAAACAAAGAATAAAAAGGTCAAGTGTTGTTAACGAAATGATTAAACAATCTGGAGAAACGTATACGCAGAGTATGTCGAGAAACGTTGAAATCAAATGCTGAAGCTACCTGGTTCAAAATTCGTTGCAGACCAGTGATGGCTCCATACATACTACAATTTGTGCGTCGGAATGGCAACCGGAACATATTGTTGTTACGTAGTGCTCGAGGTGCGACGTTTATGTTGATTTGTTCCAAAATAGCTGGGGCATCTACACGGCCTTGCAGAGTGTCAGCGACAGTGCGGTAAAATTTCAAGTCATTCATTTGAATACGAACAAATCATACTATTCATTCACATCTGCCAACCTTTCTTCTCACTGCTGGTTCGCATGTGAGATGGAATGAATTGACAGGTCAGAATGAATCATTCCAGCATTTACTATATTCGCTCACTCACTCACACCCATTTAAATAAACATGCGTTCATTCCATATGCAATTCATGTTCGGTTGAATACTCTTTGCCTGTCAATTGAGTCACCCATCATTTCATTTGAAGCAGTTGTTCACTTTCAATCGATTTCGTCTGCGTTTCATCAAAGGTATATTTTCAAAATGGAAGGTTCAAAGCGTAAAAACGAGCACGGAAAAACCTTTTCCGAAATCGCTACTAAGTTTATTCGTCGAGACGGAGAGCGAGTATTCTGTCGGATTGAAGATGCGGAAGACAGTTGTACATACATCCAATCGAAATACGATATCGGAAACTTTATCCGCCATTTTAGAACTCGACATACCGCTTTGGCCATACAACACGGACTGGCTGTTGAAGAAGTTGTTAAAAAAACACGGAGTATCCCTAAAAAATCAGTTGCCATTGATAAACAATTGTTGGTTGATTCAGCCATAAAACTTGTTGCTTATCACAATCTTCCATTGTCATGCTTCGATTGGGAAGGACTTCGGCAGATTTTTGATCCATTGGGGGCAGCGGTTGGACTTACTCTGAATCGACCAAACGCAAAAGCTCATATCAATCAGATGGTTACGAAAATGGTACCAGCCATGGCGGCTGAGATGAAAACTCGTTTGCTTTGTATGATGATAGACTCAGCTAGCCGGTTGACTCATCATGTATTGGGAATTGGTGTTCAATATGTTGTGGGTAGCAAAATAGTAGTCAGAACTTTAGGTAAGTTTATTAAATATTGATCATAATGTTTCTAACAGCAATTATTATAAGGAATGAATGAGGTTAAGGAGAGGCAAACTGCCATTTATCTCAAAGATAAGGTGCTTGAGATATTGGCCCGCTACGACCTTAAAATTGAGCAAATATTTTCGATAACTGTCGACAACGGTGCGAATATGCTTGCCTGTATACGGCGATTGAAGGATGAGTTTGAATCGTCAATCATTACTCTGTATGAAGAGATGGACGAGGTCGACATCACAGGGGGGCGTGCTGATGAGGTGGCTGAGAAGCTTAGTAATGAGTTTCACGACCAAGCCCGGGACAATTTGAATATGATAAGGTGTGCAGTTCATACTCTGCAACTTGCCATCCTTGATGTAGTAAACAAAAGCAATGACATGATCAAGAATATTACGGAGGTTGCCAAGCGTTGCAAAAACGTAAAGTACAAAACATCTTTCGATTATCATCAAGCCAAATATCCTCCGGTGTGGTGCCAAACTAGATGGGGAAGCATTTACAAAATGTTGGAATGTTTTATGGATCAGAAAATGTTCTTCTCCCAACTTGCCGAAGAATTCTCTGAACTAGGTAAAATTTACCTGATATACAGTGCCCAGTGGTTAGTGAATTACTAAAATGTTTGTTTTAATGTTTCCTAGATCTTTCGTTGAGCTGGGATTTTATCCAGAATTATTTGGAAGCCTTCAAGCCATGCTATATCTGCACGAAAAAGCTGCAGGAAACGCACACATCACTGAGCGACTTCTATATGGAATGGCTGATGACCATATGTTCTGTTGGAAAGTTGGAAAATAATCCGTTTGCTCGCGAATTAACAGAAGCTTTAACATCCCGACTTGAAAATCTCCGAGCTTCTATGGCTTTTAAAATGGCCATATACCTCGACCCCCGTTTCAATTATGTCAATTCGAACATATTTACTGGTGACGAGAAAGATCACATTCAGGTATTTAATTAACCATTCATTATTTAAAATTGTCATTTTATATAGTTTTCCACTACCAGAGATTCGTTGTACAAACGTGGGAGAGAATTGAGAAACTGGATCCTCACTATTCAGTTCAGCCGACATGTTCTAGAAACACGTCTGTAGTGTCCGATGAAAGCGATAATTTTATTACCGCGATGTTTGGTGGGTCGCTTACTACTGTTACTTCAAACACAACATTCCAACAGCAGTTACAAGCACTCCAAGCTGAGCAACGTCAATGTACCAAATACGACGTATGGGATCATTGGATGAAGCGAAAAACGAGCCACCCTGAACTATCCGCTGTAGCATCTGTGGTGATGTCCGTTCCCGCCACCCAATGTACAGTAGAGAGATCGTTTAGTGCCTTGGCGTTAATACTTTCACCCCATCGTTCCACATTGGCAGAGGACACGCTTGAACATATTCTTCTCATTAAATTGAACAAGGATATATATGAACAAATCATTTCTACTTCAAACTGGAACACATCCTTCCAAGAAATAAATACTCCAAAATCGCAGTCGAGCCTACAGCTTGACTAAAGTATTTCATATCGCCACACGTCGAAACTTCTGCACTTCTTTTTTAGTAACCATGTTAAAGTGAATTATCCACAATATATTTTCGTTTCAATATGAATAGACATACAATAGAGAAAAACTAATAAAACAATAACATCACAGACACAATTTTATTTTAATTCTATTCGCATCATCACTTGAACAGGTAACACTCTCTACTATTCCTCTTAAGGCCGATTTCTTTACCCTCGCTTAACGCTTAAGCCAGGTTTAAATATACTGGTGTACTGGGTTTAGAAGTTAAGCGAGGGTGAAGAAATCGGGCCTTAGAGTTCAAAGAAAACAATGCTCCGACCAAAATATCATATTTTTTAATTTAAAAATATTTCTTTAGAAACATGCAATAAACGGCCAGCTGCGCCTGATTGATCTGAAAAAAAACGTATAAAACAACCCGTTAACATCGCTCTTTCAACATATCCATGACATTCACTACTAACCACAACTCCAAAGTCGTTCAAATCATCAATCGAATGAACCCCCAGCGGTATTTTAGGCTCCTTTCAATCCTTTTGGAAAGCTTCGTGAGGTACCAGTCTCCACAATAAACGCTTCCGTTGAGTTTCGCTTCTGGGTATAGGGCCGTCATACCGGAGCACTTGGCATCGACAATATTTCCGTCGCACATTGCATTTATTTCGCGAACTAAAAATCAACCCCGTGATATGTGGCATCACGCCTATCTCATTCCCGTAGTACATATGAGTTCAGCGATAATTATTTAGACCTCCAGCACGGTACGCGAACAGTAGGTCAGCTTACGAACAAAGTGCAGAGCATGGTGATCGTATTACTCACCCTCGAGAACATCTTCACAGGACACTTTTACACCGAAAGTTCGTTTCAGCTCCAGCATGTGTACGCGTACTGCTTCGGGTAAATGTACTCGTACGGAAAGTACAGAAGTAACCGATAACAAAATACTCACTCGCGTTTGTATACATTTTAGTAACGAAGTTCGACTAGGTGCAAAACTTTTATACTTCGCTTACGTATCTGCACTTTCTGCACAGCTACCAGCTGGTCAATTTGACAGATACATCGGGTCGTTATCAATGTGGCGTATCCGCAATAATTCTGAAAAGTGTGAACAGGAAAGTTTTGTCGGTTTGCAAAAATAACTTCAAACATCTTTAGTAATCAATTATAATTAGCTAAATTAGGAGGACTTTTGCGATTTTTTAAAACACATGCACCAAAAACTCGCTTTGTTTACATTTGGTGACTTACACCTGATTGAAAACCCACTCGAGATTTGACCCACACAGAGAAAAAAAATATTGGTAAAAGTAAGAGTGTTCCGCTCTTAGCAAAAAACAAACCTACGCCTACTTTTAGATTGAAAGTAAAACTGAAGCTAATCCAGAATAATAAATGAAATAAAAGTTTGACATTTAATCTATTGAAGAATAATAATTAAAACAAAAGTTGTATTTTCAAATAAAGAGTATATGTGTTGGTTGTTTATTGCCAACAGCGAAAAACTCTTACCAACATTTTTTTCATTGTGTAGGCATAAGTTTGTTTACAATCAATCCTCGAATGCCAATACTGTTACAAAACAGTAATTCAAAATGAAAGGTGAATCCTAAAAAAATCATTGAATTGAAATCAAGGAAAACGCTTAAAATCTGCGTGCTACTGCGTTAATGTGATTAAACATTTGGGTTTGGAGTGAAGTTTTATTAATTTAAATGAAAATGCTTTGAAAACATTATTTAGATATTTGTACATCAACACGTGTGAAAATTCTTGAACAAACCATATAAATTTTTATTAGTGCATTGCTTCAGTTCTCATCAAGATGTATCAGATGTGCATACTATTGCTGTTTTCGATGGCAGTGCACCGGTGTAGTGGATTGCACTGGTTTTGCACTTTCTAGCAGAAGTAGCAATAGAACATACCCAGTTTTCTGCACTTCTGCTAGAAAGTGCAAAACCAGTGCACTCCATTACACCGGTGCACCATCAATTGAAAAGCTCATATATGACATTCAGTGTCTGTGCAAGGCCTTTACCCTGTATGTATTTATTATCTTGGTCGGAGTTGTTCTCTTGTCAGGGAGTGTTCATTCATATTCATTTGGGTGTGGTTCGGTGGAATGGTTCACTTCCATAAGCTGAGACCGTTCTAATGAGAGGTTGGTTTTCAACAGAAACTAAACAGGCAAAAACGTCAAATGACCAGAAGCTGTTATTCAATTGACAGTGAACTCTGAGTGACTCAAACGAAGATGGCAGCAGAAGTCAACTGATATAGTGGTGGTATGCTTACAGTGAATGACTCGCAGTTTCACTTGAAACGTATATTTTCGTTTGAAATTGACATTTTACCGCACTGGTCAGCGATGAACAAAGCTCTTGCGGTATTCCTTCGAACATGTAGGGGCTCTAGTTGAATCAGTTGACATCGGTTTTCATAGCTAGGTAGTCGGACAGGATCTCTCCACGGCAATCTACGGAGCGCGAAATGTAAAAAGCATCGCTGCACATTTCAGGGCAATATTCTAGAATTGATCGGGATAAAGAGCAGTACAGCGATTTGAGACAATAAACATCCGTAAAGTTTTTAGCTATCTTGAATATGTATCCCAGTGCTCGAGACGCTTTACCAATTGCATAGGATACGTGTTGTTTAAACGTAAGTTGGGAATCCAGAATCACTCCCAGATCCTTCTCGTGACTGACACATTAGATTTCTGTCTCTAGTACTGCCGCTCTAAGCATAATTGTCCCATATATATAGGGAATCCCATAGAACATGGGACAAATATGCTTATAACGGCAGAGTAGACGGTAGTTAAAATAAATCGAATCCTTTTTCCGTGAAAAAGATATTACCGAGCACTTCTTCGGGTTTACATACATGCAGTTCGTATTGCACCAATCAGCAAAGACTAGAAGCTGCTGTTGGAGAACTCTGCAATCTTCAATTGAACGAATTAGGCGAAAAATTTTGAGGTCATCTGCGAAGGATAATCGTGGAGTCTTCAAAATTAGATGCACATCATTGAAGTATATCAGAAACATCAACGGTCTCAAGTGGCTTGCTTGAGGTATTCCAGATGTAGAAGAGAATGAAGGGGCCTGGCATTCTCCTATGACAACCGCTATCTCTCGGTAAGTGAGGTAGGATCGAAACCATTGCAAAATACTACCATTAATTCCAAATCTCTCCATTTTTGCTATTGAGATATCGTAGTTTATCTTGTCAAAAGCGGCAGATAAGTCGGTGTAAACAACGTCGGTTTGAGCGCGATGTTCCATACTCTCTGTTATGAAGGATATTAAACATAATAGGTTAGACGCAGTTGACCGTCCAGACGTGAAGACGTGTTGATCGTCACTTAGGTACTGCTTACAGTGAGCCTGAAGAGGTTCCATAATCACAAGCTCTAACAACTTCGAGACAGCACTCAATGAAGTTATTCCACGGTAGTTATTGACGTCTCGCTTATTTCCCTTTTCATGTACTGGGAACAGATTTATGTTGTACGATGGTAATGTTTCCAAATACTCTTCCGAAGAGACGGTATAGTCGCTTCTAAACACTCCGCGAAACAAATCAGCAAACAAATTTACGGTATCAGCTGGAGATTGCACGCTTGCGTTTCCAAGGAAAACGTCAGTGGGAGTACTACCAGATCGTTTTCTGCTGCTAACGAATTTCAAAAATGTTGCGGGGTGATCGCGAAGGCTATTTTGCACATGATTCAAATACTCACGAAAAGCCGAATTTCGGGCCGCTTCGTATTGCAGTTCTATCCGTCGAAGAGTAATTTCGTTTTCGTCTGATTTATGGCGGAAATAACGCTTGCGTTGTTTTCGCAGTGCATTACGCAAACGGCGAATCTCAGCGTTCCACCATGGAAATTTGAAATCCACCCTCCTGTTGACTCGTTTCAGTGGAACCTTTAGGCGGAATATGTCATATACTTTGCCATAAAACAGCGCAACTGCTTCGTCAAGCTCATTACAACACATTAAGTCGGTCCAGTCGACAGTGGCAATCAGTGCGGAGATTTCGTCAAAGTTGCAACGGTTAAAGTCAAGCTCGTCAATCGAATGAAATGAATCATCTCCAGTGTTGGTACGTACTTCTAGCCGCAGGACAAACGGTTTGTGGTGAGGATCGACTTTGAGAATAGCAGTCGGAGGTTCAAGCAGCTCTACGATATCCGTGTTGTTTACGAATGCAAGATCGAGGATCCTCCCGTGTACATTCGTCAATGAGCAGATCTGGTACAGACCGCCTGCAACTATAGACTCCGTTACAGCTATTTCTTGTTCCGAAGAGGCATTAATAGGTAGGTAACATTTTAGATCATTATCGAGCGACCATTGAAGGCGTGGAAGATTGTAGTCTCCAAAGACGAGAACAGTGTCGGTGCTGCCAGCATTGTCTAGAATTGTTTGAACGGCATTAGCGTGCGTGTGATACAAATCCGGATCACTATTTGGCCTGAGATAAACACAGCTAATATATACAGATTAATTCAGGAGGGCGGTACGCACGGCTATTTGCTCCAGGCGTTCAATTCCAGACAAGCTTTGCTGCGAGCCTACGAGGTTGATCTTTATCGCTATTAGGACGCCACCGCCTCGACGCAGATGACTGGTTGTTGAGTTGCGGTCGCAGCGATATATTACGTAGTTCGATGAGAGCTCAGCGTTTAATATGTCTTCGCGCAGCCAGGTTTCCGTAAGGACAATGACGTCGTAGTCACTAGAAGAAAGCGCTAGATGGAATTCTTGTGTTTTCGTTCTCATTCCTCGCACATTCTGGTAGTAAACGAAAAGAAACTGCTCGGAATGTGCGGTAACTTCGGGAACAGGCAATACAGGATGTGAAACAGGCGATGTAACTAGTTGGGAGGAGGGCGAAGAGCAGTGGAAGCAGTCATTGTTTCTGAGTCGGGCGCATTCGGTTTCCAAAAAACCTTTCTGGAATCCGACTTCTCTTCAAACTCACGATAAGCAATGCCCACTGGCCATGTAGACGCCGTCATAGCCTTTTCTTTGAGATCCGTGGGCATGCCAACTTTGTAGGAGACAAAATTCAGCGTTCTAGGATCTCTGCCACGAGGGACCAACTTGACGACAGTGATGTTCGAATTTCCGAGTTTATCCGCAGCTAGCCTGGTGATGACAGGGACATCGGGCATTCTCGAAAGTAGAATAACGGATTCAAATAATTGAAAAAGCAGCCATTTTTAAAATTGCGCAAATAAATGGTATGAAACTGAATAAAACTTAGTTTTGTAAAATGCCTACTAAACATAATATGGCAGAAAGTGGCAGCAATTTTACTCTTGATTCACATAGTGGGACACTAAGTTATCAAATGATATTGAAGTTGGAGGTGAGAAAAGGCGGGAACATAAACAAATATAATTTTATGATACCAAAATATTTGAGAAATAGTGTACAATATGTTCACCTCGATTATAACTGTCACATTCATTAAAATATGTGGATATTTTCTATTTTTGAATATGCATACCAATGAATTTAGCAGATACTTTACGACTAGCTGATAAATAATAGTGGTTCTCAGATACAGATACAGATGCAGATTCAGAAATATCTTGATTTTCTGGTTGTAAATGAAATAAATAAATCAAATAAGGCTTCCAAATTGTGTAGAAGTTATCTCAAATGTATCACAGTAACGTACTGAAACTATGGGACAATTTTCACAAAATTTGAAAAAAAAAATGATTTGCGCCTTTGAGGGTTAATATGACTCCCATGTGTGAAAATAAAGTAATGTGATATAAATTGATACAAAAAATATCTATTGCACATTTTTAGAAGACAAAAAGATTGTTGCCAAATACGGATCCCATTTGATGCCAAAATCGGAGTGTTCCAAAAAGGGAGCATGCCAAAGACGAAACGTGCCAAAAACGGAATCTTACTGTACATTCATTTTCCTTTAAATAACTAGTCAATAGACCTTTCTATTGTTAGTCAAAAAGAGTAACCAAAATTAGGAGCGGGCTGCAGGCTTCATCTTATCCCCTCGAAACCAATTCGCTCCATGGTTGTCCAAACCTAAATAAGAATTCCAACATTTTAAATTGCGCGCGCTTATCAGAATATATTTTATCGAATTCCTATACTTACTAACAAGTATCCTCTTCCCGTGATACTTGTGGAGTGCGCAGTACTATAGGGTAAAAGGGTATAATACACCCCACCGGGGCAAAATGCCCCTCTTCGATTCCCAGGATTCCTGAATTATCTAAAAAGTAAAAATGACTGATAACAGTATCGTTTCATGAAATCAACGTACTAAGTTAGTTTGGTATTTTTAATATGTTGCAATACAACAATATACACAAAAGTTTCAAAAGAGCTACTTTTATGTAAGCTTCCACTTTTTCCAATAGCATTACAACCAATTAGAAACAGTCGGATTCGATAGAACTATTTCAAGTAGCTTACTATAATATTATAGTTACTATCTTAGTTTTTAGCTTGGCTTAAAACTATGTGTGTGTGGAATTATTCATGTATTCACAACAGCTCATCACCGACCAAAACGCCCCACCCATTGTTGTGGGGCATACCGTCCTCTTGTGGTGGGGCATTTTGCCCTGGGTGAAAGAAAAAACTAGAATTTAGGCATCTTTGAAAAATGTTTAATAGTACTTGTATCAGGATGTTTTTAATAAAAAATGAAACGTGTACTAATTTCTAACTAATATGACAATAATTTAAAGTCGTTAGGGAGAAGATCATAGCGAAGACTGGTGAAATATAGCTATTTTTCCTTAAGGGGGGCGTATTAGACCTGTTTACCCTAAATGGCCTCTAGTAAAAGCAAGTATCGGACTAACATTCCTTCCCTTTCCTTCTGCGATCTACGTTCGGGCCGGTATTGATCAATAAACACTTTGGGAGTTGCACATTGAAAGATGTTTCGCTACTGATTCCCTGTGTAACTTCAGCTAGTCCAGATCGATAACGGAGTAGCACCCAGGGATGGTCGCACAAGCTCAAGCTCTTTTCAGCCTTTTTTATATTCCCGAACTGAATCACTGACTCGATCAAACGAGGCGATACATTTTTGTGAGTTCATCAGATACGATTCATTCCCAAATCTGTGTCCGTTCCACTGTGGGAAGGAAAAGTGGAAATGCCAACTCCTTGCTGTTGGCATGTTGCGTGCATTTGCCAGTTTGTCTCTTGCGCAACCGTGCTCCTTTCATAGACAATAGGCCAACAGTGTGCTGTACCGTGCTTAAGGCAGTATTTAATTAGTATCGACTGTTGGAGTTCGCAACAACGGGATTACAATCTGGCCCTGGTGCTTGCCGGGTTGGCGGATAGGGTTGGTTGCCTCGCATCGCGAACTGAAGCGTCCGTAGCACTTTGGGGGGTGTTAGTGTAACGATAGCTAATGCTACTGGGAGCTGATTTATAAATGGATATCTTCTCGTCCCGCCCGAGGTAGGGTGCGGAAATAACAGCGGATGTGAAAGACGAAGCGTAAACGATGGGAGCGGGAGCGAACTTGGCAGTGAGCATTGTGTGCGCCATCAGGAATCTCGTTAATTGTTTCCTCTGATGATTGATGATAGGAAAGCGGTGCGAAACAGCTCAGAATGGGGACGTAATTAGTGAATTATTTACATTTCCAGTAATTAGCAGGATTTCGCAAGACAATAGGTTGGATGCTGCTGCTGTCTGTGCCGGCAGTCGACAGCGGAGCATGGCCCGAGTTCTGTGAGTGAAGCGCTAGCTGTAATGAAAGGATTTTGAGCAAATTCCAATTAATATCTAATCAGGATGTCAAGAGTGCTCGTCGTTCCGAGTTACTGCTACCAACTGCCACTTGGAAGGGACGTTCGGTGCATCTTCAAAAACGCTCGGTTTAGAGACACTTGCATTCAGAAATCTGGTAGAAAGATTCAGCTACTAAGTAGCTAATTATATTTGAAGCTCCACGTCGCTCTTGATGCAACCCTTTTTCCGGTTTGATAGAATTCCCTTCTTTCCTTAAATTGGAGAATTCTTGTGTTCGTCTTTTGGATCATTCAGATAATTGAATCAAGGCGAGATAATTGAAAATTTCCTTGGCAACCAATTCGCTGAGCTATAACTGGAACTCTTTACCGTGACAGCTCAAGAAGGATACCAGCGCAGCATTCGCGTTGGCACATGAGTTCCCTGGAACTTTGCGAGTAATATTGCCAAGGAATTTATTTGCGAATGATTCAAATAACTTCAATTAACGAAGTACGATTTTTCGATGGAATTGAGCTTTATACAGTATATTTTGTGTTTCAAAACACAAGAAAGTGTAATTTCATTGCTAAAAGATTGTGATCTTATTATGCGCATTTTTTCTGATAGTTTGTTTCCGCTTAACATATCTCGGAATCTAATTAAACATCATTGCAAATAATTTCAGTCAAATAATTAGCGATATCTACAATAGTTTAACTGTACACACCGTGAAACTATTCTCCATATCAACGATTCGCGATCAGCAAAACAAACAATATCTCCAATCAAATCACGAACACACAGCCACGCAACTCCATATTATGTATCGCGCAAAAAAATATCACTAATTAGTTCATTAATCAGAGAATGTAACTTTTTTTCCTCCACTCGCACCGCAGTTTTTCCTGTTCGTAGCCGCTGCAGCCGTTCGGTGTTGTTCGTCTTCACATTTCCCACCCTCGAGCTGTGGGCCCAAGTGGGACAGCAAATACCTAACTAGTGAACAAGCTCTAGTGGTGAAGTGTTGTACCAAACATTCTTCAGTTACCTTTGCTGGTCCACTTTTAGTGTCCTCCCAGTCAAGCGGATAGTGGATCTGGTCCCGTTGGGATGCTTAAATATTACCGAAGTGTTTGAAATAAATTTCTATCTGTTTTCCAAGAATCAGGTGATATAAAAAATCGCTGCTAGCTATCCAGTCAAACTACTACTTGAACATCCCTGTCAACTTTCCTACATTCCCAACTCCAACAGTTGCAGTCCAAAGTCCCACTAATAGCACTCAACAATGTTCGTAAAAATGTTTCAATCAGTTCTAATTAAAAGCGCTGCGGATAACTCGACGAGTTGCAGCGGAAAAGAGTCCTACTAGCATCATCGGTGCTACTGAACCTGCCATTGACTGCCACCCCGCCCGACCCAGTCGCTAACCCGCTGTCACGGAGACCCAAAGCCAGTGTAAAGCTGCAGTTAATTAGGACTTGAAAAATTAATGAACTTTTCACGTGTAGACTAGCGGAGCGACAGTCACAGAGCAGGAAGAGAAAGAGACAGAGACGTACAACACACATACACACACACTGTTCGCCAATTCCTCGAGTTCATTGGAGTGAAAAAGATAGCGCTGTGCACGGGGAAAACCTCACCGTAGAATCGTAGCGTGCGCCCGAGAGTCGCGAAGCGCAAAAAGGAGATTTTTTAATTGGAAGACTTGGATTTTTAATTAATAAATAAATGCCATGCAATTTACATGTGCGCGGGCGTGAGAGTGAGTGCGATAGGCCACCGTGCGCCGCCCGCCACAGAAAAAAAACAGTTCGTCATGGGGGCTGGGTGGTGTGTTATGGTTGGGGCGATAGGAACGCGACCGGAGCATTTGACGACATGATGAAGTGTTCTGCTGGAGTGCTGCCGCTCTGTCCGCGAACGGTGGCATGCGAATGTGTCGCCAAACCATTGCCATTGACTACCAAACCAGACCGATCGTCGTGGCCACAGTAAACACGCGAGGTAATGATTGTGCAGTTGCATGCTGCTGCTGCTGCTAGATATGCAGTCGTGTGTAGCATTTTTTTGGTACTGCCAGTAACAACCATGTGTGCAGGGTTCAAGCTATCAATGGGCACTGTTCGAAGCCGATTTGGGGAATCGAAATTAATCGTTTGTTTGTTATCGAAATTAATCGTTTTGTTTAATATTGATGGTTGAAAAACCAGAACGCGGAACGATGATCTGTACATTGCCGACAATAAGGGAATAATATGGGATGAACCAACACAGTTACGTGATCTAACCTTCTGTAGCTAATCTAAATTAAAGTTTTCACTCATTCTGAGTATCTGGAAACTGTAACTGTTACTATATGGTGCTATATGTGGGGCTGATTGGTAAAAAACAGTAATTGATGATTGACGCCATTTTTAAAACCAGGATTGCGGTTTTCTGTTACCACAAAGCAGTGAACACCATCATCAATAATGGTGTCATTGTAAAGCAAGTATTTAGCAGAAGACGGATATCGGTGATTGACGCCATTTTGAATACCAAGATGATGTCTTACGGTTACAACAAAACAGTGAAAACCTTCAACAATATAGGTGTCATTTGAAAGGGGGTTGTCAGAAATGGGCCATTGCTACCATTTTGAAAACAAAAATAGCGACTTCCGCTTGGACATGTGCTGCACCGGTGATCTTTGAACATACACCGACGCCGAACGACATGCCGGCGGCGCCTGAAGCTTTTCCAGTATGCTTGCTTTTGCGTTGCTTTGCGTAAGCATGGTATACTTCGTAGATTCCAGACTGATGACTTTCATTTCCAGCCAGACTACTTGAGGAGCATTGTTTGGGAATAACAATTGATCCAGTCCAGCCAAGAACCATAATTGCGGGCCACGACCATCTTTACCATAACAATAACTTAGTACTTACTTAACGGAAGGCCCCGACTCAGTAACCCTCCCATAAGTACCATGGATTGGGTAGTGGGTAGGTTGATAGTCAGAACTCGCCTCAAGCAAGCGATGCGACTGAGAATATATTTTCGTGCATAAGGTGTTTGAATAGTTTATTAACTGTAGGATACATAAATGTTTTATATGTTAACGTGTTTAAACCGAGTAACCATTTATCGATAATTTGTTTCATCGAAAACAACTTGAAGGGATGTGTTAGTCTATATAAATTTCAGAAAATTGGAAAAATGGTTTTGATGACCATTCATAAATTATGTCACGCAAAGATTACCCAATACTAACTAACTAACTCTCTCTCTCATATTACCACGTTATTTATTCCCTTGGTCTGATACGAACCAAATGTTTTCAGTTTTTCTTTTTTTTGTGTGACGACATTACTGCCATTACATGCAAAAGTGTCCATGTTCTATGGAATTCCCTACACGGAAAAAAATCCGTTCATAAATTCATGAACATAAATTCGGTCACGATTTTGTGAACTGAACGATTTACGAAACCGTGACCAAGTTTCTGAAATAATGATTAATGAACCACGTATTCATGAAATTATTTGTGTTTTCTAAAAACCAGTTCGCCGCGAATATATACATGGCATTACATTAGAATGTTTGGTTGGGTTACTGTTGTTATTCCCTGGACATGTTTAGTTCTTGTTGTGATTCTTGTTCATGATTTGGGAATACAGAGGCGACAGTCAAACGTTGTTCATGATTTCAAGAGCTTAGTCGCGATGTTCGTAATTTCTAGTCACATTATCGTGATATTTTAGTCATGAGTAGAGTAATTCATGTTCATGATTTCAGTGTCTTTGTTACGATTTTAAATATTTTTGTCACGAGTTGTGTGATTTGTGTTAATGATTCCGGGATCTTAGTAGCGATTTCTCTAATTTCTTTTCAGGTTATCGTGATATTTTAGTCATGAATAGAGCAATTCATGTTCATGATTTCAGGATTCTAGTCACGATTTTAGATATTTTTGTTACTAGTTGTGTGAATTGTGTACAAGATTTCAGGATCTTAGTCACGATTTTCGTAATTTCTGTTCATGTTATCATGATATTTTATTTTAGAGCTTATTTACAAAGAGTAATGTAGTTAATGTTCTTGGTATAAGCAGTTTTATCATGGTGTTCGTAAATTCTCTTCGCCTTATCGCGATCTATTATTTTTTGGTTACTAACGGATTTTTTACTCGGAATAACGTGACAATATGAACTGGATCATTTAAATAAACTCATTCACGATATATGGCTCTGTGAGCTTTATCACACACTATTTGGGGTTCTCAGTGCAGTTTTCGTTTTCTGTCCGGACATCATAACGAACTTTATCAATTAATTTTTTTATATTACTCATTGCTAGCAGCTAGGTATTTCATGAAAAAGTGCATGGTACAAAAATGAATCTACGAATAATTTTGTGAGAGTTCACGTATTCCGGGGAAATTTCAACTTATTATCTTAATATTTCCATCGAATTTTTGTCTCTATATTATAGAGTCAATAATTCGATGAAAATATTAGGATAACAAGTTGAAATTTACCCGGAATAATTCACAATCTGACGTGCCCCTGGGGGTGAATTCACCCCCGGTTGAAAAACATTGTACTAGATAGATCGTAAATCATCAACTAGGAATCGTGAACCAGTTCACGAATACATGAATATTTTATGATTTCGTGAGCTATTTCACGAAAACGAATGGTAAGTTTGGACTATTATACTAGTTATCATGAACCAGTTCACAGATACATGAATAATATTTCATGATTTCGTGAACTGTTTCACGAGCACGGATATTGGATCGTAACTGATATATTAGGGATCATGAATAAGTTCACGAGGATTTAATGGATTTATGAATAAAATTTCGAATTTCGTGAAATAGTTCACGAAAAAATAGTCAGAACATTTTGATTTTGTGAAGTAATGTTCCTATATTTATTAAAAAAAATCATGAGTCAACATTTGGTTTTATGAATAATGTTCATAAAGTTGTGAACTAGTTTGCGTGCTGAAAATCAAACTAGAAATAACTTGGTGGAAACCGTGACTGAAGTTCACATGAAAAACAAATATTACCACTAGTGAAAGCGTCATGCGGGTGTTATTGAAGGGAAATTGAACATAAAGCCATGATTTTTGTTCATGGTCCTGTTTTCGTAAGGCAAAAACGTGATTGTTCCAGAATTCATGGCACTTTATTCACGATTTTGGGATCAATTTTTTCCATGTATATACATGGCACAATCATGCGTAAAACGGCCGATTGCGTCAAAACACGTGACATTCGCCCCAACCCATTTATGTAACAAATTGTCTTAGTTCTTCTCCTTAATAGCGTGGCAGAATTTATAAATGGTCCTTTATAGGTATTATCACAAGCATATTGTGATCCCGTAACTTCAAATTTTCACCTCGTTCGAGAAAACTTTGCAATATTACAATGAAGACGCGAAACAGAAAAAATATCGATGCTGCGTTGCTAAACGATATTAATATCAAGCACAAATCTCCAAATAGTACGTACTTATTCTTAGCTCTGTATAGTTGATTGACGATTTATTGGACTAAAAGTAAACCATTAAATATGACAATATACCATTTGTTACTTATGCTGAAATGATTGCCGCAAATTGGTAAATGATTTTGAATTGTCCTTGCGAATTGTCATTTCTCAACCCTTATACATAATGCAAAAGTAATCATTCACTCAGGCAAGGCCATGCGTATTTCCCACACGCACTAAAGATCTAGTGGATTCGTTTCCTTGTTGGTCAAATCAACACTAAACAAATATATAAATTAGTTTGCTCTGTCTAAAGAATTCTTAGCTCGATTTGCATCAACCGGCGGATACGTGTTCCCTAACAATGCCATCAAATCAAAGAACATTTAAAATTACATGCTACAAAATATGTGCAATTCAGAATATAACGAATTGAAGACTGCTTAATTATTTGTATTAAAAAAGATCGAAAAAAGTCGCATAACCGAGGTGGTTCATTTTCAAAGAGAGCACTGCTGATGAATCACTTTATCAAAAAGGGACGCAGACGAAAATAGCTGACCACCACCAATATGCTTGCTTTTACCAAAAGAAGACAAACTACCAAAATATAAGTTCACTTAGTTTCCGAATACCCGCTTTTCTTCTGTTGTATTTATGTTGAAGACACAACACGGAAAAAAAATTGTTCCCAGTTTTGCCATCAGTTCTGATTAATTTTTACGTAACGAAAACAGGACCATGAACAAAAATCACTTGTTTTATAATTGTGCTCAATTCAATTCCGTAACGCTTTTATAATGATTTTACTTGTGGTGATTATGTTTTTTGGGTAATTTCATTTGCAGTTTCCGCTATGTCGTTACCAAATCGTTTTTATGTCCGTGAACTAGTTTACAACTGTATGAATATTTCTCATAACCCAAATGTTCACGCATGATTATATCCATGAATCTACATTGTTTACGGTTCAACAATACAACATGACTGATTCATAATTTATTGCATCTTGATCGTAGTTTTCAATTAGATCACAAAACATAAACACTGTTGATGTTTTCTCATGAACTATTTCATGAAACTCGAAATGCTATTCATGGACTATTCATGCCTTATGCACTGGTTCATGATATGCGATCTTAAGGTACTTCCCAAAATCATAATCATCGAGCATTGCTCCGTATCCTATGTGATCAAGATGTTTAAAGGGCACAAAAGCGGCAGGAAACGAGGCAATGCATGACTATTGAACCAGCTCATACGTCAATCCAATATTTCGAATCAATTTATTTTTAACAACAGCATTAATTACATTTGCTACACCACATATACAAAGTTTGGAAGGCACCGAACCTTACCCAACCAACTAAGAAAACCGTGTTTGGCAAGCGATATGCAGATGTGGAAAAATATTTATTTCTACGTCACATCTGAGTTTGTAAATGGACATGGAAGCGTTCTACAATGATTGGGGTCTTACGAAGACTCGACACTTTTTGGCCGGAATTGGCATGTTTCATTCTGCCTGGTCAGATTGGCACAAAACGAATAATATTGTTTTGTAGAGCATCCGTCCCATCTTAAAAAATTTAAGCCGTCTTGGAGACAAACGTTCATGAAATCCTCAAAAAACTTTTAAAATGCGCTTTTGAATGTTTTTACCCATATCAACACTGGCTTTACACTAGATTTCATTAAATGATTATTAAATTAAATGTGCGTGCGTTTGAGGATATTTGAAGATCCTCGGACATGTGGTAGTGTAAATATGTTTATAAATTCAAATTTAAATGTATATTCTTGTATCGTATCCAAGCAGATCTCCTGGCTAAATTTAAAACCTCAGTTTTTGAACAAATGACGAATGCTAAGGAATATTAGGCGCGGCGGCAACGTGCACTCGGCGTCTCTTATGTTTCGATTGTTTTACATTCCTGCCATTGAAACTAATTGTACCGATCATATTGATCATATGGGTTTGTTTTTTGGAGGTAGCGTCAATCAGGTGCTTGCTTAGTCCTGTAACTAAGTTAGTGTTGGATTCTGATGATACGAAAGGCAAATTCCATAACTAATTTAAACGTGACAACTAATATATTGAACACTTCTTATATCGAATAGTGGACATGTAGGTGTCTTCGAAACGCCAATTTGCTGAATAGTGATACTGTTATTATTTGCTTTCTACGCCCCCCGAACCGCTCTTAATAAATGAATGCACAAAAGGTCTGTCGAAATATATAACAAAAATCTACCTCGTCATTCAATTCATGCAAAAAGAGACAATATTTCAAAGAACCGTTATTTCTATTTCGGCAGAAAGGAATGCGAACAAAATGAACGAATCTTGAGATGATTCGCGCGCTTAGTTTAAAAATAATACCGATTGATTTCAAAGCTTTCCAAATTCGGCCATATATAAGCTTAGTAGAATATTCATTGAAAGAAAAAATGTGACTTTTCCAAAGTCGGAAGTCGACTCCGTTTAGTTTCATCATATCAAGAACATCAAGAAATTTTCATACCAGGAATAAAACTAAATGAATATGTAACTGAATATGTGCAAACTACATAATACACCCAGATTTTTTACGGGGGGATACGTACCACGTAAAACAAACCGCGTAAAAATCGCGGTAATTGGAAAATCCATTTCTTGGCAGGGTTTTCTTCGGCATAGTGGCGTCGCACGCGCGTGGTAGAACAGCTACCAGCGCATCCCCGCTTAGACTGTCGGTGTTGGCCTCCAGTCCCAGGGCCGTGGTGAAAACTTTGCTGTCGAACTGATTGGTCTTCCACTCGCGTACCTGGCAGGGATTACCCGCTCTCGGATGCTGCACGCCATAGTTGATCCTAAAGCGTATTGCTAGGTGATTACTATGGGTGTAGCCCTCGTCTACCCTCCAGTCCACGTTTGGAACCAAACCCGGACTGACAAACGTTACGTCAATCCACGACTCGACCCCATTCCTACGGAATGTGCTAGCGGAACCATCGTTGACTAGCACTACATCGAGTTTCGCAAGTGTCTCCAGCAGCACTTGGCCCCTGCTATTTGTACAGCGGCTGCCACACTCCACTGCCCAAGCGTTGAAATCTCCCGCTATGACAAACGGCTTCCGACCCACCAGGTTGGACGAAAGCCTGTCGATCATTTGGATTAATTGTTCTATGGGCCACATTGGTGGGGCATAGCAGCTACAATAGAACACCCCATTGATCTTGGCAATCGCGACACCTTCCGTAGAGGAGTGTACTAGGATAGGAGGGCCACATCTGTACTCGATTCTGAGACCGACAGCCACAGCAGCTGCTGAGCAGATACGCAGTGGTTAAGATTCAGCTGTGTGACGTTCACGGCTTCTTCTTACCGGCCTCCCCGAAGGGACACACAGGTCCGCCCATAACATGGTTACGGCCTTGCCCTGTCGCATTTTTGCGCCTTGTGTCCCTCCTCGCCGCAGCGACGACACAACTTGCTCCTGTCTGGGCCCTTACAGTCGTATGACTTGTGGCCTGGCTCCAGACACCGATAACACCGGTCCACTGAAGGCGGCTGGGGTATGCTCACTGAGAATACTGACCAGCTGATCTTCAGCTTCCCTTTTTCGGTCACCTTTTTAGCTTCCGCGACCGGTAGCTTGAAATAGGCTACCTGTGTGCCAAGCATTCGCTCCCTTAGACGTACAGAGGTTCGCTCGATCTCTACGCCACACTGCTCTTTGACTGCCGAGACGATGTCGTCTGCGTTTGTAACCTCATCCAGTTGCTTGCACTGGAGGGTCACTTCCGCACCCAACGACCTCACCGGAGCGCCATCTCCCAAGACCTCTTGGGCCAACCTCCTATACGTCACCCCACTGGATTTTGCACCACGTTTCAGCACCAAGATCATTTCGCCAGTCTTGGTGCGTCTAACGCTGCGCACATCCTGTCCCAGTTTCGAGAGGCTTTCGGCCACCCGCATCGATTTAAGGACTTCGGCATAATTGTCCTTGTCGGTTTTCACCAACAGGGTCTCTCCTCTGTCTTTAACCTTCTTCGCGGGTCGAGGTACGTTCGACTTCTGCTTGGTTCTACTGACCAGCTGCCATTCGCCATCTTGTGGCGATGGCGCCGACTGGCTGGTACCTTGTGGCCCAACGCTTTGCGCCCGGTTGGTGACTTTCGCCTTTTTAGACTGAGAAGTCGCCTTTTTGGGTCACTGCCCTACCGGATCTTTCGCACCGACGTTTGGCCTGAGTGGTTACGCGTCGTTTGGCGTTGCCCCACTCCTTCACCTGGTGACTGCCTGGCCGCTTCGCAGTCTTGCCCTCCATTAAGCACTTTGTGGCCGATAAAGCGAAATCTATCGTCTTTTGCGCCATCGTCGCTCCACCGATGAAGGAGAAGGCCTCGGTTTGGACGACTTTATCGGCTTTCTCTCTTCCCGCTACCCTCTTCATATAGGCTTCCTGTTCTTGTCCTGCGACTCGATCAGCCTGGCGGAGCACCAGCAGGTTCTGTTTCAGCTCCTTGCTGATGTTTTACTTTCCGCTCGTAAACTCGATAATATTATCGAGTTGCTTGGCTACCGCCCGCATCGCGGGTAGTGGTCCGCCTAGCGTGTTGGTAGTGTTATCTCCTACCACACCTGAAGATCCCTCGGTGCTGTTGGTTACAGCCCCCGTCACTCCGCTGTCATCCCCTCTCGGGGGAGACCTCGCCAAACCCCCTTTGGCAAAGGGGTTCACCACCTTAACCATTTCCTCCTCGTCCCCTACTTTGCACTCATTTGTACCATTTTTAATTTCACTAAATTACTCATAATAGATCGCACGAGTTGCGCGAGAAAAAAGGTCTGCCACGCAAGAGCTCCGCATTAACGTGGTAAGGGATGCTTACTATGGGGGGTGCCCAGGTACTCCACATGCTCTTTTTCACCCCCCCCCCCCCCGACCACACATCCGTTAGCATGGGTTGCTTCACACCTTGGATTGTGGAGTTATTCCGTTTGGTGGGCTCCTACCATCGGAACGGGAGATCCGTAGCGCTATTCTAGGCCGGCCACTATACGGCATGTAACTTCGCCTGTATAAATTTATTTGTAAAGTAGTATTGTCGTTTGCATATTTTGTATGTTCGCGCGATAGGGTGGTGCAATTGATAGTATGTATCGAGGGTAGGGGCTCACGGTTTAGATAACAAATTAAAACGATAAATTCAAACAGGTATCAGGAATCAGGTGTCTTGCCGCGATTTGTCTTTTCATCATTTCCTGATGAAAAGGATTGGGGAAGTGGTAAGGAATAAGAAAAATAACGACACAGAGAACATAAACAATATAGAAGTATTCTTCACTCCCAAAGGAATAAATGACACTTTTCAATGGGCAGATATATCAACAGCGCCGAGGGGATATTAAGATAACAGAACAACAACACCTCCGAAGAGATAATGTGATTCAAAGACGGCTTAAATTATAGTTCTTTACCACATTGGGTTGGAAACAATAGCATATCCTTGAGTGTCAGCTCTCTGTACATAGGTTCATCTATGTATGGAGAACTGAAAATCCGGTTACGCAATTGCATTGCTACATAGCTGTTACATATCAAATGATATGAAGACCCGTAATCAGATTCACAAAGATCACATGAGTAATACTCAGCACGCTGAATAGTAGTCATAAGATAATTGAGTTTTCAATATCGAGTCAGTGCCCTAACTAGAATACTGCAATTATGTTTGGAAAAACGCAGCAAATTCTTTGACATTTTCGGACTCACATCCGGTAGAATTTTGTTTGTTTGAATGCAAGTTTGCAAGCTACGCCAATGATTTGCATATTCGGATGCAGCTTAAGAGCGAATCTTGTGTTTTATCTAACTTATCGACAATGCTAGAGCTGGTTCTGGATCAACGAAGTCAGTTGCAGGGCTCGTTTTGTCCGCCCATTTATTTCCATTAATGCCGGCATGATCGGGTACCCATAGAAGGTAAATAGCAATTGAAATGCTAAGTTCTTCAACTTGAGTTCGACATGCGATTACTAATTTAAGTCTCGAGTCTGTCGAATTAGGTGCGAACTAAGGCTGCTTGGCTGTCAGAGAAAAAAAAGATAGTGGTATATAGTGGTATATAGTGGTTTTATGCCCAAGAGTGCCTCTAGATCAGCAGTAGGTGTTATCGAGAACACACCAGTCATCGCCATCGAGACCACCCGCTGAAGATGGTTGAACTTTGATTGGATTGTCATAACTTCTCCCTTCTGCCATCACATAAGGCACCTGTATGCTAGTATTGGTCTTATAATTGTTGTGTAGATCCACTGAATGTACTTGGATTTGAGTCCCCAAGATTTTCTGAAAACGCGTCTACATTGGCCGAAGGCCATGCAAGCTTTCTCGATTCGAAATAGATGTGAGCTGACAAATTAGGTTTTGAGTCAAGAATTGCCCCAACGTACTTAACTTGATCTGAAACAATAAGTTCAGAGTCAAAGAACTGCAACGGACGAGCTCCGCTTGAAATCCTCCGTTGCGTGAAAAGCACCATTGATGTTTAATTTGGAATAACTGATAGTCCAACATGAAGACACCATTGCCCAACAACATATAAGGCTTGTTGCGTCAAATCAAAAAGTGTGTTAATGCAAATACCGGTGATTATTATATGATTATCATCGGCGAAACCATGTTTAAAGCGATAATTTTAAGCAGAGCCCTTACGCAAATTTTTCTTTGCATAGGAAAAGGTGAACTCGATAATCATGAATCATGATACAGTTATTTCTTTTTGATTTCTTTTCTATCTCGAACATTAAAATTGTTCTTAATGGTCAGGTATATAATTACAGTCAGCCCAATGCAGCCTTTTATCAGATAAAAAAAAACAATAATATTCATTCAATTTTCTATGACACCTAGATCATCGCAAACCGTGTCATAAACAGCACCAGTTTCTACCGACCAACAGCATCCCGAAACCATTTCAGCACCTATCCCACCATCAAAGGGCGCAACATCAGCCGAAGGGAACGACTCGCTCAATTTGTGGGTAACTTTAGAACACCACATCGTTAGCATCATTGTCATCGTCATTGCCGCTTCTGCTGTTACTGCCAACTGGAGGACAAGGGGGACGATGGGATCCCGCGTTGCAAACAGCGACCTTCAAACCCTCCACCGCCATCCACATAATAATCATCATTACGCGCAAACAAGTAACAGGAGCAACAATAACAGCAGCAGCAGCGGTGGCAGTTAACGGATCCCTTGATGCCAAGTTCCACCGAAAGCTTCAGTGCAGCACATCCACAACGGTCGTATGGCGCTCGACAAATGTTACCACCGCTCGCTCGTCGCTGTATTGCCCTTTCACCCGCTACGACTGCTGCTCAATATTTATATGCTTCACCATCTTTTCTTATCGCTGACAATCTCCTTTGATATATTTAATTCAAATTTAATTAAATTTAATTAAAGTTTGTTCGCCGTCACCCCTTTTACTCTCGTCGTAGAGTCCTATCAGCAGTGTGCAGCATATCACCGCACCGACCGTCACAGCCACCACCAACACTGCCTGGAGTGAGAACCGGACCAACCAACATGAGAAACGTTAAAATGCGGCTACATCAGCAGCAGCAGCAACAGCCGAGGACACAGTTCGAATACAAGTTTTCCATCGCCGTCAAAACTCTTTTCCCGGCTGTGTGAGCCTATGACCCCCCCGGTGGAACCGCTGTTTGTTTGCTCCATCGCCATCGTTGGTTGGTTTGTTACAATGATGCCGGGTCACATATTTTCTGAGCGACAAAACCTGATGGTGTAAGAGAGCACCAAGTGGGTGGTCGACTTACATCAACTTGTTCTAAAAAGAAAATTATCGAAGTCTATCGCACATCTCGACAAACATAAGATTAGGGCGTAAAAGCCAACTGTCGAAAATCCCTTTGAATGAAAATTCCCGAATCCCGACAAATCGTTACTTGCAAATCACAGATATTGGTAGTAAACAAAAGAAAAACGTTTTCTCTATCATTAACTGCTGTAAACTGCGAATGCCCACTAACGGTTTGTCCGGAATTCCGCTTCAAAAAGAATTTTAACAGTTAGCTTTTACGCCGTTAGCATATGTTTGTCGAGAAATGTTCTATTCATTCAAGGTCTAATTAGTCGAACCGGGCGAAAAACTCAATCGACAAAAACGTTTTTTGCGTCATATCTTTGTGTGTATAAAAAACTATATATTGTCCTGCATGCCGGGTTTTCTAAAATAAATTGATCGATTACCGTATTTTTTACAGCAAAATTATCCGAGAAAAAGTAACAGGGAATGAATATTTCTGCACAAAAAATGTTGGGACTAGTTTCACAAATAGAAAAATTCATATTTAAAAATTATTTGCCCAAAATCTTACATTTATCTTTTGTCAATAAAAACCTAAATATGTTGCATTATGGAGAAACTATTAGTGAAAAGTTGTCCAACGTTAACTTTAAACATGTTTTTAAATTTCATGCAAATTGACAGACATAAATATATTTTTTTTACAAAACATCATTCTAAATAGTAAATGTGACAGTTTTCGAGATATTTGGAATTTTGTTTCAACGCAAACAGTTAATTCGTGAAAATATGACCTTTTTATTTGCTATTCGTTTTTCTCAATCATGAACTATCAACAATCAAATGTTTATAGTGTTAAACATGAAAAACATTTTTTAATAATGAAAAAGCTATCAATAAGAAATAAGCTTTTAGCATATTTTTATAATGCACGTGATTCTAAACGTCATTTAGAATCAAAATTCTCTCAACAATTTTCGAAAATGTAGCAGTTTTCGAGATATTTTATTTTCTTTTCAACTAAAACAATTTTTCTATTGTATTAGAACCTTTTCATAAGTTATTCGCATTTCTCCATCAAGGTTTTTTAAAAATGCACATAAAATTTGCTATAACATTCCTTTTGACATCGAAGTGATATTGAGTATTATTTGAAAGCCACAAATCAATGAATATATGGTCGGTGTTAAGTCAGACTGGACTAAGTCGCAAAACATAAAAAAATAAGATAATGATAGCACTGGATAAAGAATTTCTTCAGCTACATTAGATTTTTGCCAGATTTGAAATATTTAACAATAGGCAGGAGTTATGGCGAAAATTAATTTCCAATTATAATGTAAAGAATGCTGCGATTCAAACTTCAAACTCGTGTTTCTCGAAATCAATAAATTGTCACTTAGCCCGGTCTGACCTAACAGCGACCATATGATTCAACTATAGAGTCTATTGATTGCAGTTTCTGTTTTTCGAATGCAAAGTATTCAAAATTTAAACGCCGTTTTAAAACGTTCTCAAAGTTTTTGCAACTTGGTTCTGTGCAGGCAGTTTTTTTGTGTGAACTCCGAAATCCTTTTTTGTTAGCGTTTTCAGTACAATTTAACATCGTCGGTTTATTAAGAGATGTCCCATTCGTTCATGATTCGGTCGCTGCTGTTGTCATGGTGATTTTAGGTGTTCTATTCGGATTTATGTTATCTTGAGACTTACGACTGCGAATTCATTTTCTTTGCTGTGTGCGTCTTCGATGGTATGTGTAGATGAAGAATGTTGTAACGATTTTGTTTAAAAGTTAGTCTGAAAGTTAAATTTTCACTATGGTATATTTCTTCTTGGTGGAGAAAAATTTGGGTAAAAATTATTTTTTTCTCCACTAAGAAGACCCTTCTATAGGGGGTACTTTTGCTCGAATATAGGGGATAATTTTGCTGAAGAAAGTGCAGCGACAAATGGAGTATGAGTTATTTAAGTTTTTGTTTTTTTCCTTTTTTTTTTATTTCGACTATATGTAGTCAAATTTTATTTTTTACATTTTAACGACATTCAATTAGCTAGAGATTACTGGGTAGGAAAAGTTATGAAAATTTAGAGCTATAGTATTCTAGTGAGAGCAGTATAAAGATCGGAAAACTAGAAGTGACAAGGTCTTTGAAACAGGCTTAATGCCTTACGGGCTTAACTTTTGTCTTCTGCTGATGGGGGTCGAGCTTAGGCATCATAACTACGAATCACTCGAGTCAACCAGCATGTCTCCTGGCAAAGACAGACTTGTTCCTCTTTACCGTGAGAACTGTGAGTTTTTGTTATATAACCTTTGACATTTTTCTTTATTTAATCAAAAATAATACTGTTCTTAAAATGAAACAATTCAAATGTGCTTAGACTACTTATTGTTAATAGAAAGAAAATTAAAAAAAATGGCGTTTTCCGTTTGCCTTTAGTACGTCAGGATCTAGTTTAATGATCATTTGATGATTTTTTTATGCTATCTACTATAAAAATGATAGGTTTACTAATGGCGCCAAGCCTCTAATTATTTTTTAAAGAGTTAATTCTCCATAATTTCTTCTAGGAGGGTTATTCATTAATATTATTGTATTAGAGGATGCGCTGTATTCTGTTGTAAAACTTTTTCGAAAATACAAGGCCATCAAAATTGACTATTTCAAAATATTTTTGTTTGATCTAAACCGGGAAGATCAGTTTTTCAACACTCACCTCACTGTTGTGCATTTTTCTTCGCTCTAAGGTACCTAACATGGAAATGAGACCTTGTATACGAAATCTGAGTACGCAATTCAAGTCAGCATTCAATTATTTGCCACAACTTGCAACTAACTCGACATATTTGTTTAATTTTCATGATTTTCAACCCCGATAGGTGGTTATTAGTATAAAATAAATAATTTAAAATTTGTCAGTTTGTATTCTGTACTCGTAGTAGCTGCTACGTTTTGTGTCAGCTCAAACTCTTCGGTTGGAATATAATCAATGACCGCCGCCAGCCATCATTCCATACAATGATGTACAGGAGTGCCAGTTTCATGCATACACTGATCAGCACACAGCACAGAAGAAACAGAACGCTCTTTTTGAGGTTTAATAAACGGATTTCAATAGTGTGCGAAGGGTTGGGTGCGAGAGACGCCATTCTCTTGCTCTTTAAATCTTGCGTGACGAGCTCAGATAAATTGAAGACTTTTTTTTATTAGGTCCAATCTGCAAATGAGAATCCTCTTTTTTCGCTTTCTTTTTCGATTTTTTCTGCAAAACCATAAATATATATAATAACTATTTATGTTTCGAAAGACTAAGGATTTTACTAGCTTATTATGCAAACAGTTGAAGGGAAATCAGAAAGGTGACTGAGTAATTCGCGGAAGATAAAGTAAACAAAGAGAGGCTCTCTTTTGCAGATTGGACCTATTGAAAAAAAGTCCTCAATTCATCACGGCGTGCGCTCTAAAGTGCACTACGGTTGGTGTATACACTGGAGTGTGCTCTTTGGTTAGTTTTCTTCTGGCAAGCAGTAGTGCGATCGACGATTTGATTAGCATTGGTTGTTGTGTTGTGTGAAGGAGATGATGTTGGCTTATTGGATACTGATATAATATGTTTCTGCTGATGATACTCGGGGCAAACTGGGACAACTTTTTCTATATCATCGTATATGCTGCTATAAACACAGTTTTATAACGATCCGTAGAACCAGATTAATTGTATAAGTGCTGCATGTATGTTCTGATTTGTACATCCACTTAAAGACCGGCTAAATAACTCAATGTTCATTTTACTTATTTCGCAGATCAACTAGTAAAATGCTCCATTAAAAATAATGTCTTGGCACTACATTCGTTGTCGGTTATAATAATAGGTGGCAATTGCAGGGTTATTGTGAAAACTCAGAATTAAAACACCAGCTTTGAGAAGGTTTGAACTTATTATGTATGGGGCATTTGCCTTAACTCTCTAATGCTGACATTCCACATACAAATGTCCTTCTGCTGGCTCTTAACTGTAGTGTGAGTTCAACTTACAGTTAGTCCAAAAACTATCTGTTATCCGATTTGGCCCTTAATTTACTATATTTGTACATGTCATACTTTAAAGTTGCATATTTCTTAAAATATTCAGCTAGACGAATGCATTTTCATCCCCCTATACATATGTGCAATGAAATAAATATGAAAATCGCAGGTGGGTAATGTGTGTAGAAAAGTTAGTACTATCCACTTGAAAATAACCGAGTTGGTAATTACCCACTCGAAACTTTGGAACAAATCTAACATTTGAATATTGCCACGCATGTATCTAGCATGATAATTTTCGAGATATGACAAAGATTCCATTTGCACAAACGCATCATAAATGATTTATATGAATGTAATGCAAGCGTATGTAGGGGTAGATGGGGTAAAATACACTTCTAAGAAAATATAATCATAACTTAGGTATATAGCGTCAATTGGGAGAATTTAATTAATGATATCATTTAACCAACATTTTACTCTGAAATCACAATCGCTTTGCAAAATATTCGGGAGCATGAAAAATATTCACTTTTTCAAAATCATTATAAATTGCTCTTTGAAAAAAAGGCGGGGCAAAACGGACCTATGCGGGGGTAAAATACATCATAAAAACGGGACATAATGTATCACAACAAATATCGAAATAATGCAACAATGCAGAAGATAGTAAAAATTGCAGCATTCGAATTAACATCCTAAGTGTATTCTACTTCACTTCGGTTATGTCTCTGACATTACCTACTTATCTTTTTTCCATTCTAATTTTTTGTGGCTTTTCCTTTTGGTAGTTTGTCTTCTGAAGTATAGCTTTAAACATTCTCTCGTTATTCGACTTTACGATATTTCTAAAACATTATTAAGCACATAATGAGTCTCCTGGTGGCCGGGTGCTCAGAGACTCACAAAATCTTGCATCGCGCGCGACTCCGGCACAATTTCCTATCATTATCATTACTAACAATCTCCCTCCTTCCGTTACACTTGTGGATGCGCAGTAGTATATAACTCCTCTGGTAAAAGCAAGTGTCGGACTAACATTCCTTCCCTTAAAGTATGGTTTTTGTGTTATAGTGTTTCGGATTCTCCTCGTCAGTAACTAGCACCATCTGGGTGTCCAGTTAGACTATTATCTGAACTAGTACCCAAATTAGCACTAGTTAGACACTAAATTCCAAAAAGTCACACGTCTTGCGTCCTTCCCTTTCCTACTGTGATCTACGTTCGGGCCTGCCCGAGCTGGTATTGATCAATAAACAACTAGGGATTACCAAGAATTGTACATCGAAGGATGGTTGGTTGCTCCCAGGCATTATCATTTATTGATTTTCTGTGCAATTTCAACTAGTCCCGATCAATAATAGAGTAGTAGCCATGCGTGGTCGCACAAGCTCAAGCGGCTGCCAACTTTGGGAGCCATCCACATGCATGCCGGAGGGTTAATGCGTAACATACCATTTTATTTTCAAAAAACTGAAAAAGTAATAAACTTTATCTAAAAGTAAAATTCCTTGAGAATCTTTCTCGAATATTTTCAAAAAGATCTGAGCAATAGATCGAAAGTTACAGCGATTTAAAGAACAGTGGTAGCTTGAAATTTTAAACTCGATTATATCGATATGTCGTTTTTCCAAAACTAGCTTTTCCGTGATCACGATTGCCGTAAAATTACTCAACCACTTTTCTTAATATTTTTCAATTATTCGGAAATAATTTTTCTCGTACCTTAACGATTCCTTTTTTATGCATAAATTTTAGTTTTATGGATAAGAATTTTTGAATACAATTTTACAGCCTAAGGAAAAAAAGTTCCC
The DNA here is from genome assembly GCF_030247195.1 of Topomyia yanbarensis. Classification (NCBI taxonomy): domain Eukaryota; kingdom Metazoa; phylum Arthropoda; class Insecta; order Diptera; family Culicidae; genus Topomyia; species Topomyia yanbarensis. The sequence continues at coordinate 47,976,156 of NC_080671.1, read as the reverse complement.
GTATGGAGAAAAAAATTATTATTTACTCTACTAAACGTTAAGGTTCGAGGAATACTCCTATAATAATGGAATTTATTGAGTTTTGGGGATTTAGTTGACTTCCATCGTGATCACCGCAAGCCTCTTAAGGGGTTACACCACTGTAGAAGTTTGGAAAAATCATTATTTTTATTTATTGGTCTAAAATGTGTCTTTGGATGTTAAAATGGTATTTCAAAACATGGAAGACGAAAACAATACAGAAATGTTCAAATTTTCAACTCTGCCGCAACGCCTCTTAAGTATACCCCGAGTGTACTAAACATTTTAATTGTTTTTTTTTCTCGAAACCACTTTTTTAGAGCTGGCCGGAAATGTAACTCAAACAAATGATTTTTGATCGATTTAAAATTTTCACAGTTTATTCAAAATCGATTTTTTCAGCGACGTACGCAGGATTTTATTTTTTTATTCGCTAATTTTTTTTTTTAAATTGACGATTTTGTGTCGATTTTTATGACATTTCGGCGTTTTTCACTCAAAAGTGTGCCATTTCCCGAAAAATCAAAATATCTAGAAAATCCTACGTCGCTTGCAATTGTAATAAGGAATCAGAAACAATAAATTTTTGGTTCTAGCTCAAACATTACGGGAGATGGATTTCCGTCCGTAGACCCCTTCCGAAATAACGCGCATGTTGTGAAATAACTCGAAAAAAATATTTTTTGTTGTTCAGTGCTTATATTGTTTGACAGGATCTCGATTTGTCTTTTTATTGCGTCAAGCAAAATTTCCGAAATATGTCTATTTTTTCGTTCTCTACAGTGGTGTAACCCTTTAAATAATAAAAAGGTTTCCGCGAAAAAGTCGCAACTCCGCCAATTATCAATATATTATTATAAACTAATTCTTGTTTTTTTATTGAAATTTTTTCTCGCAAAAGGTATGAAAACCCTTAAGCTTTTTTCAACACCGTTTTTGTTCAATGCTGAAGCATGAGCTTTTTGGCGGATTTTGGTGACGTTGCACAGTGGTCGGAAACGCCAAAAACGTGAACTAAAAAAAATTAACTTTTTATACTGACGAGGTAGAAAGTTGGTGTCTTCGACAAAGTTTTATAAATGCTCATAGGGAACAATTTTGTTGAAGTATTTGAGCTTGTAGGACTAAGGGATATCGATTTATAAGGCGTTTTCTACGGCAACACCCTTAAATCTAGTTTTTATTATAAATCTTTTTTCATTGTGACTTTTCGTGCAAACTATGTTTAAGACAAATGTGTAGGTATCAAAACTACATAATATTACCGAAGACTGTATGTAAAAACACTCAATCGTTTCAAAATTATTGAAGATTTTTACATTTCTTTACACCAAATTCAACTACGTATAAGAAAGAAAGGTGCAAACCAAATTGCACGGAGAGACACTTTCTTCACTGTCTAAACTATGCACAATAAAGGTAAGAAGGTTTAATGCGTGGCACTCTAGAACCCTATGAAGAGGGTAAGTTTACTTCATCATGTTTTTTTTACTTTTTCCATACAAAAAAAAAATTTCCAAGTTTTTTTGCCCCAGTTTTTGAAATTCTTGGTTTGATGTTCAATTACAAGTATTATTTTCACATATATCTGAATATTTCAGATTTTATGAACGTGGGAGCAAAAATGTGAAGTTTTTAATATCATTGGAGATCCCAAACTGATATATACCCAGATAGACATATCATAATGAATTTAATGCTTACAACAGGATGTCATACCATTAATTACTAAATTTTACGGAAAAAATTGAAGAAATTTTTTGTATGAAATAAGTAAAAAAACATGATAAAGTAAGCTTACCCTTTTCTTAAAGTTCTAGAGGGCCACGCACCAAACCTTCTTACCTTTATTGTGCATAGTTTAGACAGTGAAAAAAGTGCCTGCTCGTGCATTTTGGTTTGAACCTTTCTTTCTTATACGTAGTTGAATTTGGTGTAAAAAATGTAAAAATCTTCAATAACTTTGAAACGAATGAGTGTTTTTACATGCAGTCTTCGGCAATATTATGTAGTTTTAATACCTACACATTTGTCTTGAACATAGCTTGCACAAAAAGTAACAACGAAAAAAGTTATAGTAAAAAAACTAGATTTAAGGGGGTTTCCGCAGAAAACGCTTTATAAATCGATAACCTTTAGTGCTATAAGCTCAAATACTTCAACAAAATTCTTCACTATGAGCTTTTCTAAAACTTTGTCGAAGACACCAACTTTCTACCTCGTCGGTATACAAAGTTCTTTTTTTTAGTTCGGTCATAGTAAGCCATGCCTAATTTCAATGGTTATCAGATTGTGGGGAATATTCATACGAACAATTCCTCCAAAGACAACCTGTGAATATGTTCGATGGTTTGGCCTCTAGTGAATTAAGCTCACGCTTTTGGCGTTTCCGACCACTGCGCGTTGTGGCTGAGAATTCCAAAGTTTTATGTTTACTTAGTGCCTCATAACACCTACATTTTTCATCAGATTTTTGTGATTTTAATTCATCTGTCACAGATTTTATGTCCTTAGAATATTTTTTTTTGTAATCAAAAAAACAACTAAAAATGTGTGATGTGTAATTGGTAGCAAGTAACCCCAATTTGCAATTTCCATGTGAATTGCAAACCTATATTATAAATTTTTGGGAAGGGTAAACCTTTTGAACTGCATTTAGATTTTCCCGATCAGAATATATTTTTTGTGTGGATCCGAGTTCTGGTTCCTGAATTACAGCGTGATACGTACGATCACGCAACAAATCCCGATTCTAACGAATTCTGCGATGAATGTAAAAAGGTGAAATTTTTTCCAAAATGTAAACACAACTGATGAATTTGTAGATCTAGGTCACCAACAGTCATTCAAAGTCTCTTTGGCCACACTGGCCACCATCGACGGATCCGGAAGCATCCAAATTCAGAATAACGGTTATATTGGTTTCTCGAAAATGGCTAGACCGATTTGATCAACTTAGTCTCAAATGAAAGGTGTTGCGTCCCCGGAAACTGATATTAAATTCCATCTCCATCGGATTTCCGGCTCCGGAGTTACGGATTGTGGAGTGCGATCACATAGAAAACTCCGATTCAAACTGATACCGCGATGAATTCAAAAACGTGCTCTTATATATAGGGTGATGAGCCTATTTTGGCACCATTAGGGAGAGGATCGCACTATTTTTTGAACAACTTTAAAAGAAGCCATATTATCTATAACCTTTCTCAGTATAAAGTATCAGTGTACTGTTTCTTAAACATCTATATAATGCTTATTTAGCAGAATTGCCTCAATTTTCAGCATAAATGAAAATAAATGTTCCATTCTGTGCATCTATTCCCACCTCAACGATCCAATTATCGCCTCATGAGTGTGCCAATTTCCACCTCATCGAAAAACAATCTAGTTGAAACGCAATGCCTCATATTCCATTTGCGTCGATTCTAACTAGGTATCCAGATCATGGACGCCAACGTGTGATTTGTAAAACGAATCATTCTGCTTCAAAATCAAAACAAACGTAAACATCACGCACATCAATGAAACTCATCAGCTGTTAGTAGAAGAGCGCCCAGAATTGCGCACGCAGAAAAAAAACCATTCGAAGGTTAGCAACTGGAATGACAAGTTTCACATCACACATTGCTTTCTCCCGATCCGAATTGTATGTGCGGATGAAAATAAAATATCTGCAATCAACAATTAGTTGAATAACTTGAAGTAATTGATTACTTATACCTGAAATTGCATTACATTATATTTACAAGTTCATGTTTTGGTTTGGCCGCACTGGTGATTGTTTTCTGTATGATGGATACAAAAAGTTGGTTTTGATTGTGGTAGTGTATCAGCAAAACATGCCAATAATAGGAACCCCGCATTTAGTTTTATCCTATTATAACACTAGGCCTATTCTAGTGTTTGACGAGTGATTTTAAAGTAAAATTATCGTAAAAAGATTCTCCAGCTAAAATAAAGGTATGTATCAGTGCAATGTTTAGTATATTTGTGCTGGAATAACGAGATATGAGGCGGTAAATGCTGGCTCGTAAGTGTTTATTTTGCTAAGCGCCGTTGCATCCAGTTTCGGTTCACTACGTGAGTGAGGCGGATTAGTAAATATTTCAATAAGGTGATTTTGTTTTAATTAAAAGTTGGATTTAGAGGATAGTTCTAAATACATATGTGCACAACAAATAAAGAATATAACTTGAGCTTATTTTTCTCACCTGCTTTAGCCAAATCGATATTGTCATTATCTCATACGCTTGGTTCGAAACCAAGGGGTACGAAATAGGATCACAATAGGCTCTACTGCCATAATAGGCACATCACCCTACTTACCAAGTGTAATAAGAATGAAAGACATTTCCATAATGTTATATTGTACGAACCAGCTATTAAATCATAGTTAGGAAAAATGAGAAAGGCACAATTGCACCTCTAGGTGGATTAAAACAAGTTTTTCAGTTTAATATTACCGCGGCTGTTTTTTCTTTTACAATTTTTTTTCCTTTACAAAATTTTAGAACTTCTTTTCTTGTATATAGTTGTCATGTCATGTATAATAATAAAATGTAATATATGCATTGGAAAGCTTTTAACGAATATAAACAACGCAAACATTCTCGTGTTCATGATTGAGAAAGGCACAATTGCACCGCTAGGTGGATTAAAACAGGTTTTTTGAAATAATCTCGAAAACGCTTCTTTGAAAAATAAAATGTGTATTAATTTCGTGTTCAGCGACCAGTCTACAAAACACTTTTTTCTCGCAACATCACTTTTCTTGTAAACTAGTTTTATGAGTGAAAACCCATTACTGCCACAATATGATTCAACCCTTTTGAAATCATCCAAAGAGATGACTCATTATGCGGCAAACACGCCGGACAATAGACGTATTTTCTGTTTATGTTAATAACAGTCATATTAACTGTGGCAGCACAAAACACATCGCGAGTTGTGAAATGCGGAATTGGGCTCAATCCGGGTATTCCGAATCTTGACTAAAGCTATTTCAGGTTGCTTGATTTTGAATCGCAAGTCGAAGATTCCTTTTAAGGCTGTGCATCTCACTCGATGCCGCATAGCCAGCGATTGCGATGATTGCCGCAAATTCGGCGGCTTCTTCCAGGTTCTCTGCTGAATATAATCTTTGCTATTGCATATTCGGCCTAATAACCCTTCGGCTTAACTATCCGTTCAGACAAATGGTCTTTGGCCTAATGGCTTTCGACCTAACGATCCAGCACCTTCTTAAAAGGACACTCGAGAGTATTTTCTGTCTGTGCGCATAAAACATAGTAGGATTCGTTTCTACAAATTATAGAGAGGATATGTATCAAAGTTCGACTAGAAATATCTGGTTCGAAAGGCTATCTGTACCTGTAGTTTGAAAAGTAACATTTTAATTGCAACCAGGACCCTAAAGTAGTAGATTTACATGAACGAGGGTCTGAAAAAAGTTCTGAACCTGTGGAATGAGTGCTTTTATTGGCATAATACAGTTTGGGATTAAGAACATTGTTGTCTTGATACTATTAATTGAATGTTCCAATTCATTCAATTTGTAATATTCCACAATGTGACTTTCCTGATAGTTCAAGCCATACAACCAAGCACTGTTTATAATAAGATAAAGCCAATTGTATTCATTAGGTATATCTTCTTAATTTTTCTTGGGCAGCAGCCAGTAGTTGTTTGCGTTCAGAATGCTTTTACAATTCCGCAAACCCTTAAAAACGTTGATATGTGCGTAAAGAACGATAGAATTAAGTTCTCTCTGCTAGCGTGTCATCATTTGTAAGCCAAAGCAACATGCGGTATTCCTTTTTCAAGCGCCTCAAGAGATTAGCTTACAAAGCGCTGAACAAACTTGACAGTCACGAGAAGCTGACAATAATTAATTAAATGCAAGAAAACAGTATAGCGGCTGTGCCGGATGAAACCAGATTGAAAGAAAAGGATTCTGTATTTTTAAGTTAAATTAATTAACTTTAAAATACATTCACAAACACACACACACATCTATACATGAGACAGGAACCGTAGTTAGAAGAAGGTGCAGAAAAGGAGAAAGACTTTTTATGCCTTCTGATAAGCCTTCTCGTTACGGTCGCCTTTTAATTGCCCGCTTTCCGCGTACAGAATAGAATGACGAGAAGCGGAAAAAGGGGTAAGTAGATTTAATTAAGAAAAAGAAAGCTAGAGAGGATTATTAGCTTAATTCTTTGCCATATGTACATTTCCGCAAAGTCACTTGTAGGAGATTGTTACATAAGTGACAACAAATTGTGCCTAGGAACTGAAACTCCGTTCAAAAGACAATTGTTTGGACAATGTTTTTTATTCGAATGCTTCATGCATATTTGTTCATATTTTGGCTAAACAATACATTAGTATAGTCATCCCTTCGGTTTCTATTCTGTACGATTGATGATTGATCAATTAGTTAGAGTACAACTTTGGAACATTTGTCACAAGTCGTGTACTTACATAAAATTGAGTGTCCAGAAACAGAGATGAATATTAGAGCTGAGATGAATTCTGGAGCGTCTACCCTACTAATGTGATTCCTAACAGCTCAACCTAATGTACACGACCTTAAAATCTCCAGCAGCAGAAAAGGAAATGGGAAGCCGCAAATAGCCGTGATATGCGAACTGGCAAAATGGGCAGATAAAAGCGGAGACGATAACAATTAAGCGATAAATGAATTGCGCTCGCTTACTCACGCTGATTTGTTGCTGTGCTGCTGGTAAGAACGAGTACCCATTCGGGGTCGGGTGACTCAAAATCAGAGCATGCATTGGGATTTCCTCCTTCCGCTTGTGGCCCTACTTCCACTTGTGCACCTATTTGAACCCACTCGGTCGGTAGTGTGGTGACAAAATTCATTCTCTTTTGAGGCAAGTGACAAGCCCCAGATCCATTATAACAAACAATCCGGTGAAATCAGAAAGAAGGCAAACATCGCATCGCATCCGAGACGACATTCGACCGGGAGTTGCTGGTCCCTCATACGATCGGTCGACGGTTGCCGCCGCCGCTCAGTTCAGCACAGGGTGAAGAATTTGAGGTTCATTAAGATTTTTGTCTTCCCTGACGGCTCGGGTTCGAGTTGGACAAGTGAGCAAACAAATGAAAATGAGGAAAAAATGTACGTCCGACGAGCTGTTGATTTGGTGTTTTTTGTGTGGTTTAAATTTTTCCCTTTTCATTCGTTACAATCATATGAGGAATTGATAATCAGGACGCTCATTAAAATTTAATCTGGTGCGATCGTCGTCGTTGTCGGCAGCAGCTACCACTCCGTCGTAGCTTCCAACGCTGCCAGGGCCAAATAAGGCACTAACGAACCGAGATATCTCCGATGGGTATCTCTCGGTCTGGTCATAGGGATTGAAGAAACGTCGAAGTCCTGCCGATCCTGCTGCCGGTCACGTCCGAAAACGCATTGCGGCGGTAAGCGAAAAGAATTGCTCTAATGATGACTGTTTCGATGGCATGCGCTTTTTATGGCCAAATTAGGCAGTTTTAATGAACTGCAAACATCTTTTGAAATACCGAATTTTTCAAATGTCTATCAAACTGAGGAAGAATCGCAAAAAGTTTCTATCCGACGAGGAGGCCCACGAAAATAAACTTACAATACGGTCTGTGCCGCAAACGGTTCGTGGTTTCCTAATTGAAACAGACCTGCATTAATCCACTTTCCTTCCGCTAGCAACTGATATACTGACGTTCACAGCACTACCAATTGCTCCCCCCAGAGAGGGTAATCGGCAGCTAACGGTTGCAGTCTCAGCATCACCAATATCCAATCATCTTCACCCTTATCCAGTGTTGCATCGGTTTTCTTCCGGAAGGCAGGATTGGTGCCGTAAACCCGATTTCCTTCATCCAGAAATCCTGATTCATCACATCAAATTACACTTTTCAATTGGAAAATAGAGAAAGCAGTAACAGAAAAAAAAGAAATCACCTTGCCTTGGCTTCCTAGTTCTGCATCGCCTGCACGTTGTTTGGTGAACGTGTGAGGGTGCGTGGCGTGTAGATGTGTGTTTAAGAGAACAGGATGAATGCTGAGGGCTAGTTGGGGGCCATCCTAGCAAGTAGAAGATGTCTGAGCTGTCGTTGGATTTAGGATCGAGGTTCGATCAGGGGACGATGACGCAACCATCAGTGCAAGGCTACACCAATGACTACATTTAATGGAAAAGTTAAAATTATACAAGAGACAAAATTTCCCAAACGGGCCACCGAAATTAGGTAAAATTACTATTTCAACGGAAGGTATCTATTTTTAATAGTATTTGTCATTGGAAAATCAAATTCTCATATTACTCAGCGGAAACAAAAATCCAAAAACTTTTGGATGGTGCAATTGTGCCATTCTCATTTCTCAAAACTGGTTATGTTTAATATAATTGTGGAAACATTTATTACATTCTTATTGCACTTTGTACCCATACACAATGGCTCGCCACGAATTTGATGAGCTACGTGTCGACGGTGAAACAGTTGAAACAAAAAATATATAATCTTTAATTAGCTTAATCAGCATTAGTTCAATGTTGTTTTTCCAATAAATAATTTTGACATGCGGGGGAGGATATGTGAGGGGGATGAATGATGCATAACCGGACCATCCCTGAGCTCATATTAGTATGCCTGTTGGTATTGGTGGTTTGTGAGGGAAGGGGATATCAGTCTAAAAATGTGTTGGGATTAGGTCGACGATTTTTAGAGTGACTGCATGGATAACCTTTCTATATGAGAAAGGCAAAACTGTGTCAAAAATTCAAAAAAGTCAATTTCCGTAATTTTTTTTGAAGTTATGTTAAATCGTTTCAGTCTTTATTCAAACTCTGCCGCAGTCATACCTACAAACAGGTGAACAAGAGGCCTCTCGAACTAGTGTGCATTGTCTCTAGAACAAAGGAAACATTGGATTATTCTCGTCATCATGAGTAAAAGCTCTACTCCGACCCAACGCCGCGGTCGGTGACTTTAAATTTTCGCCAATGCGACCGAGTGTTTGTGAAATATACTACCTTCTGAAGGTGAAAATGCAGCTTAGGCGGAAGTCGCGTACCTTCAGTATCATCATCTTCGCACTGCAGTATCATTCAACACGTTAGCGCAAGCCGAGCGTTTTGTTTTGCAGAACAATTCAAAATACATGGTTGAAAGTGATAACGTTGGAATTAAGATTCCCGTGTATATTAAAAATGACAATATTGATGTAAGGCTACATGACCTATCATCTCGTACTTCTCTTGAGCTAATTGTCAAATGCATGTCGCAATACGGGGAATCAGAACCCGTTACACCTGATACTTGGAGAAACTTCTTTCCGGTTTCTCCTAACTGCGTTTTAGTGGGTCGAAAGACCTGTTTCCTCTTACTTGAAAATAAAACTCAAAACTCATGGAATTACGAACTACACTATGCACGCATGAGAGGCAAACTCCTACGTTCAAATATTGCAATCAGTCAGCATATCATGTACAACCTTGCACGGAATGTGCAGAGGAGAATGCATGTCAACAGATTGCCAGCTATTCTACGGCAAACCAATCATGAACCACAAACATCAAGTACCCCAGAATCAACTGTAAGCAACATCAGCAAGGAAGGTAATAAAAATAACGACGGGTTTACACTTATCTACCGTAAGTACAATAATCAGGGAAAACATCTGATCGCGGGCACCAAGACAGCTTTAACGAAGATGACCTGGCCGTGAGATAAACAAGAGACAAATGTTTCGCCCCGCGAAAGAAGCTCTTCGCTCGCAATAAAAAGTTGTACGCACGAGATTCAACAGATAATCAATAATAATTCTTTTTGTATTTATATTTTTACATATTGCAAACATATGTCAAATAAACGAATAAAATTTAAAAAAAATCTCGCCGTTTCATGCATTTTAAAGACATTTGGCACCAAAAATACAAATACGATTTTCAAATTTTTTTCTTTGAACATTATTCAGTTCCTGCTTTTATTGAGTCAGGAACCGTTGCACAGAGGAGTAATTGGGGTCGAATCCTGGCTAAAATTATTTGCTGCTGCAATTGTTGTTATTATGTCTTAATATGAACTAAAAATAGACCATTACTAGTTTTTGGAACTATTTGGCATCTACCCACCTACCAGTGCAGAGGCCAATTTTCTATATCCTTTCGAATAGTAGTAATTTCTAGGTGATCTTTGTGAATGCATTTGTTTTTTCAGTTGCATAAACATTTGATCAGTGGGAAAGGGAGAAGAAAAGGGACGCCTGAGAAACTGATGTGAGTTTGTTAATATTGAAAGAACGGGAAATGATATGAGCAGTGCAGTTACGTAAATAGTAGGTTTTTAGGTTTATTTCTTGTAATGTGTAGTACAACCGTTGCTTTCCACAATAAATTAGGAAGAAGATCCCAATCACGGGACGAAACGTCGGCGAAGATAAATTAGAATCGACGTAATTTTTACGTGACTGCACAGCCGAAATCATTTCCCATTGTTACAATTTCCACAATTGAAAAGAATCAATTTACTATTGAATGATTACCTTTTCCGGGACTGCCGGAACCTATTGTGGTGATCAATGTGACCAATGAGACTTGGTCAATGTTAATGTTACTAAAAGGACTGAGTTTATGCCGAGAAACAAATCTGTCTCTAATAATTTCAATCAGTGTAATTCAAGTTCAATAACTTTTCTTCAAGAGTGCCATAAACAAAGATGAATTTTTATAAGCTTGACAAAATCTTATTACCCTTGAAGCCCACCTTTGTGGTGGGTGGGACTATCTGAGTAGTTCGTAAAAAACTGTGAGCTAAATGCCTTAAGAAAACGGGCATGGGTATCGAGAGAAATTCTGCTGTCGGGGAACTCTCGGGCGGAGTAGAGTAGCTAAATAGTTCAAGGAAAAAGACCGAGCTGGGAACTAAACGGCTTAACGAGCACAAAGGAGCTTAGGGGCTCAAGGAATGCAGAGATGCACGAGCACAACCTCTCCCGAAGTAACGGGATCTAACTGTGGGCCCGGGAGGACGAGAATATACAAAAGAATAGGGTTTAGCCGGCAAGCATACTAGGGAAAGAATAATATGAATCCGGCAGTACCACATAGTCTTATCAAATGAACTTCGAACAAAAGCTCTGTGCTCACATTTCGTATACGAACCTGAATGCGCTATTTCGTACAAAAGCACGTGCACATGTTCGCGTGCGCAATAGAACCCATGTACATATGCGGTGTATGTACATCTGGCGTAGACACAGATTCGTAACGCTAGTTTTCTCTTTCTCTCATCATCACTAACGTTGACTCATTTTGTCTTGCGCGTATCTTTGGCGTGTACGTACTCGGTGTACCCACATAGATGTTTGAACTAGTGTTTGTACATCTTTCGCTTGGGCTCTATGTTCAAGGTGAACCTGTACATCGAGACAAAGCATGTTTGAGGTTGAACGCGTACAGGAAAATGTTTACACAGGTGCCGCTGTTCATGGGAATACTGATACCACGTATCAAGACCACATTGAAGATTCTCCCTCGATAAAAAAGATAAGCACACATGGAGGCAGCATGAACAGGAATTCAGGGGCTTAACGATACCCCTGACCCATTGCGAGTTGAATAGTCTTGCTTGGATATGGTGTGGTTTGGGCAGCATTGGGCTATTCAAAATCTCTAAAAAGGCCATAATTCCGAGGCGAGTCTGGGTTTGCTCCTTCTACTAAGATTAAGCTGACCAACTTTGACGAAAAAATCCGTACACCTTACGGATTGTGCGCCTGATCGTGGGAACGAAAGCACTTCGCTGCAGAAAGTTGTATGGATATTTTCGTCAGAGTTGGTCAGCCTAATTACGACAATATCAAAGACCAAACATCTTAGCATGAAAGCACCATAGCCCAACCGGCATATCAGGATCGACGCCAGTAACATCCTGGCTACGGCATACTGGTCATGGTAAACCTCATCGGACAGGACACGGATCACGAATGGGACGGCGGCTTTGCTGTCCTACTCCCCGAGTAAGATAGGATGACACCGACCTGAAATGGCGAGTAGGCTAAAAGTACGGTTGCCTCCGTCTTACTAAAGTCTTGGTAGGTCTCCGGGTATGTTCAAAACTCGTGAGTTGGTGGTACTAGATTCGGATGGACCATTTCCGATTTTACACCGATTTGGCACTGAATACTACTCCCCACGAAGGATAGTTTCAACCCAAGCATGACCTCTTTGCTTGCATAGATAACCATGGGATCACAAAAGGGGACTACGTAGAACGAGTGGAGATAGCGACCCGGCGCCGGGACTCAATAAAATGGAGAACAAAAAAACAAACTTACACATAAGGAGTAGGCGCGATGAATCTGTTCAACAGAGGGGGTTTGATGATGTCGCCACCACCTGCAGCAGCTGAAATTATTAAGCAAGAGTAGGAGGAGGAGAAGCATCAGCAACAGCCGCAGCAGCAGCAACAGCAGTAGAACCAGCAACCATCAGAGCAGAGTAAGACTCCACAGGAGTCGAAAGTATTGGCAGCGAAGTGCTTGGTGGAGGAGCTCCAAGCCCAAGCGACAGACCCGCGAGGACGCTCACTCAACAGGAAGTAATGAAAGGGCGAGAGAAAAGTAGAGCAAAAGAGGATATAAAAACCTCCGGCTCGTTAGAAAGTGCCAAAGAGAGAAGCCGTACTCGTCAAAGCTACTTCGAGAAAATCAGAGAGGATTCGCACCTAAAGGATTTGGCGGACAACATGGTAAGAACCAGGTGAGATACTCTTCGAGTTGAAGGAGAATCCCTCGATTAACAGCTCGACTATGCAGGTGATCATGGGCGAAGAGTCTGAAGATAATGCCTTAAGCCCGGAGACAGTGATTGTGTGGTAGAGCCTTGATAAAATCTCATCGGAAGATGAGCTGAGAGGTGCCCTGAAATAACAGTGCAACCTGGGCGAGGTGCATATGGCTATCCGGTTAAAGAAAGGGTACGGACGAACTCAGTAATGATTCGTCCATCGGTAACCGCTGCTAACATGGCTCTAGAGGCAAAGTTACGTTTAGATAGTTGAGATGCCCATTGAAAGCCTCTCCACGGGTAAATAAACGTGGATGAGGCTGACCTAACAAGAAAGAATCTGGTGGCTTGTGACGCCACAATGCAATAGACGGCGTTAAGCTTACTGGTGGAACGAGACGTTTAGTACGCTACGCACTGCTTGTCAGACTGCCACAAGTAGCTGTGCCTAGAAGTAGACGCTTGGACGACGCGTACCGAGTCGTGATGGCGCAAATGAAAACCTCTACGACACCAGCTGAAATGTGCCCGGGTAAGCTGAAGATAATCGTCGAGGGTCTTTTCCCGAAGCACGATACAACTACCTGTCCACCGACACCGTACTGTGAAATCAAAAAAAGCCCCCGGTCCAGATTGAATACTAAACGTGGTGCTCAAAGCTGCGATCCTGGCATATCCGGACATGTTCAGGATGGTGTTGCGGAAGTGTCTGCAACTTCCTAGAAATCTGGAAGGTGCTGAACCTGGTGTTGCTACCAAAGTCAGGGAAATCACTAGGTGACTTGGCCAGCATTTCTGCTGGATACACACGGAAAACTCGAAAAACAGTACTCGAGAGTGCTGAGAAGGCATCTAAGCAGAATCGAAGAAGAGATCGATACTGTGCTGTGGTCACGATATATGTGAAGTTGGTAAGCCATCGCTGCAGTGCTGCACAGAAAGAGCGTTCTCAACTATCTATGCCAGATCCTGAAGAGCTACTTCTAGAGAATATTGTTGCTGTACGAGACGAGCGAAGGGCAGGAGGCAATGCGAGTGACAGCGGGCGTTTTTCAGGGGTCCATTCTCGGTCCAACTCTTTGAAACGGGATGTACGCAGTGGCCTTAACACTGCGACTGCTCAGGAAAGTGGAAATCGTGGGTTTAGCGGAAGACGTGGCACTAACGGTGATGGGTAAGACACTTGAAGAACTGGAGGTGTCGGTAACGGAGGCAATAGACGCCATCGAGAGCTGGATGAACGGGGTTAATCTGCAAATAGTTTACAACAAGATGGAGGTGATGTTGGTCAGCAACTGCAAAGCGGTTCAGCGGATGCAGATCGACGTTGGAGGGTAAAGGATTGCATCGAAGCGTGCACTGCACTCACACTCAATTCGGCTCGGTAATTTCCCAACAGCTGTGTAGTCAGCAAATTTAGAAACTGATATCTCAGTAAAGTGATATTAGTTTGCTGATTTTCGGTGAAATATTTTCCGAGTCTCAGTACTCAAACGTCACTTTTACTGAGATCTCTGCAAAAAATAATGTTTGCTGAATCTCAGCTGTTGAGAATTCGGCAAAAGATGCAAAAAAAGCTGAGATTCGGCAGAAAAAATTAAGTGTGCTATGGTCCCAAAGCTGTATTTAGGAAGACAAAACTGTTTGCGCCAAAACCGTTGGTTTTAGATATATAGTATCTTCGGCAAACTTTGTTAGTACTTTCTTGCCGATTTTTTTATATTAGTTGAATTAGGGTGGTCCTTGTGGTTAGGGTGTTCAAAGTATCAACTTCTTAGATATGTAAAATTCAGCTACATAATGTTCTACAAAGTTATAAATCAATCAAATTGAAGCAACTTTTCTTAAGAAACTATGTGGCTATCTCTAATGGTTCATGTGCTATGATTTTTGCAATATTTAAGGTGTGGTGGCTCTTTAAAAATTGGTTTTCTATTAATATCTTTGTATGTGTTAATTTCTCGCTAATACTTTGTTTTAGAGATTTTTAGAACTTTTGTAAATACACATGTTTGCCTAAGCAATAAAGTTTCTATCTCTTTTGTTTGCATAGTTACAGGCGATTTTCAAAACAAAAAAGGTTTTTTTGAAAGCTTGTAACCGTCGGTTACCATTCCAAATTGTTGGCTCTGCCACAATGAAATGAGCCTTAGACTCGCTTGTGAGCTCCCACTCCCTAAGTCCGACCCTCACTTTGACTAGCAAATCCTCTCTCCATACCACCGAAGGTACTCACAGTCGCATTCTAGCAAGAGTGGTATTTGTTTACAGCGGGTTAGGGTATCGGTCGCCGAGGGCAATCCACGGGTGAAGCGACCAAATAACGGCTGCTGAGCGGAAACACAATCATTGTCAAAGTTCGGGTGATTTCGTTATTTCTCCGAATCAGACTCACTGATCGCGCTTTAATACGCTCAGCCAAAATACTGAACCTTCTTTCTGTCCGTGAATACCAACGAAGTTAGAAGTGCGCGACGGTTCTAAATTTTTCTGGTTAGGTTATTTGTTAAAAAACGTGGTGTACAGTGTTAATAATTGTCTTACTATTTACAGCTTAAAATATTTTTGAGTCTAAGAATAAAATTGTTACGAATAAAAGGAGGTGACATATACATACGGTGTTAAAAGTAAAAATTTACGAGGTAGTTAAAGTGCTAAAATATGTACAGTTTCGGTAATTAAAATTAATATATATTAAAATTTTATATCTAATAGTGTAAAATTGGCTAAAGCTAAAGGCACAAAATTTGTTAAAAGCTAATTAAAAAGTGTACACACGATAAAAAGGTAATTTATATGAAACGTTATAAAATGCTGGTATAGGTTAGGGTCGATAAGGAATGTGGCCGATTTTCTAATATTGCTGGGTAGGTTCCCAGTGAACCTTTTTATCTCGGGCTTCGGATCTACGTCCGTAAGTCGCTCTATTCACAGAAATTATCATCAGAGACTGTATCTGAATGAGCCATCTATCACGGCGAAGAAGACTCAACGCATATAAGGACCAGCGGACAGATTGTACACGGCTCTCAGACGCTATTACGAGAGCAATATCGCACCTGCTGATGGAATTCGGCCCTACACCACGTGGTCAATTCCGTCACGACAAGGCAGCTTTCACATCACATCCACGTGATTGCCCCCGAGAAACGACAACTACATCGGTTCCCGTAACGACACGCTAATATTCGGATCGACTTCAACTACTACAAGCAGTCGACAGCAGTCCCGGAAACCTAGCCCGAGATCACCCTAGCACACCAGCATAACTTAAAACCCAAACCGCAAGTAGAACGTAGTGACGTCACGTAGGATATAGAGTTCATGTTAGCAATTAAGAATAAATCCATAATGTTACCGAAGTGCACCGTGAGTTAGTTCAAATAGTATTGGCCCTTATTAGCAAGTTACACCACTAGCTTTAATATTCGCTTGCGAACTCAAAAAGGAGTTATCAGCCCTCGTCATTGTTATTCCACCAGAGTTTTGTTTCAGTGTAGTGCTTGTGAGCAACCTGCAGTGAGCATTTCCACTTTGCCCGCCTTATGTTGGTTTGCAACATCGGTGCTTGCATGTGTGTTGGTTGATCCCCCCCGCTCAATGAATGAGTTCCCTCTAGCGCATATGCGACTGCTACCAATTCATCCACCCCAGCATTATTTCACCACCCTGAGCAAGTCTAGGGGCTACAAGCTATATATCTTCCAACATTGCAAATGGATTTGCTATCTTTTCATTTCATTTGAAAGATCGGAACTTTTGAAGTTCTTGGTGAAAAAACTGTGAGAGCGTCATTTCTGTAAAATAAACAATTAATTTTTGAAAATGGTGTATTTTTCAACAAAAATCGTTCATAACTTTTCAAATAGACGAGATAATAACTTTGTTACTTCAGTAAAAATCTTCGCAATGCAAAGTTCTAAAAGTGCTGCAAACGAAGTATTTACGATAAATCAATGTATGAAGTGACAAATGAAAAATAGTGATTTTAAGAGGTCACGTTTTCATCGTTCAATCTCTTATGGTAAAATCAACTGAGAAATAGTCATTGAGTGTGATAATACCGAATGTCATGGCAATTCTATTGGATTTGTAAACGTTTTTAAAAGAACAATCTACCGTACATCTAAATAGTACAGTGAATTTACAGTAGTGTTAGCTGCAAACTTGTGGTGTTTTGTGCATATTTATCGCTGGCAACCCCTTCATGAATTACTAGAAGCTTCTAACCTACTATTGTTATTTATTTTGACTATGAATCGATGGTTTGTGTTATTTGAATAAAAATTACTAGATGGAACATTATCTACTCTAATTAGGATTCTGGTTAACATGTGAATTATACATGAGTCTTTCAAAAAAATATGAAAAATATTTATTTTTATTAATCATCTAAATATATTTTAATAAATCATTTCTCGACAAACATATGATTACGGCCTAAAAGCCAACTGTCAAAATCCACTTTGAATGGAAATTCCAGTCAAACCGTTACTAGTCGAAAACAGTTTATGAACAACAACAGTTTATGAAAGAGAAAACTTTTCTCTTTCATTTACTACCAACATCAGGGATTGGCGTGTAACGGTTTGTCCGGAATTTCCATTCAAAGTGGATTTTGACAGTTGGCTTTTAGGCCGTAATCATATGTTTGTCGAGATTTATAAACCAAATATTTTTCAATTAGTGGTGTAGCCCTACGTCAACAATTCGTGCGGTCCTATAGTCCTACATCAACAACTCGTGCGGTTCTATAGGACTGTCCCTTGTAGTTCTTTCGAGAACACGGCGCTCACCTGGGTGTGGGTGAATCGCTCCAAGTTCAAAAGGATTGCTTTTGGTTCTGAGAGTTTGGGCACACATTTTCTGGAGAGAATGTAGTAGACACAAAATCAAATAAACACGATTTGATTTAAGACATTTGTTACTAATAAGTTCTCATTTATGTAATTTTTTCGGAAACTTGACATTCGTTTATATAACACTTCAATCAAAAAGCATTCGGAACAGAAGCATTCGGTCTAATGATGCATTTGGCAATCTACCCTGTCGGTCAAATGACATTTGACCGAACGGCATTCAGCCATCGACATTCGGTCGATTGACCCGTTCGGCCTACCGGGGTCAAGTGATCGGACACCGAAGTATTTCTTGTGTCATATTGACTGAGACAGCATAATTAACACAAGTTGCGTGATCATAAGACAATACGTCAATAGTACCAATCGAAAGCCTGCATGCATGAGGCATTTCAAGTAGATTTATCAAGCCATTTTAGTTCAATGTTACCAAAGCGAATATATGCAGTTTTGCCACTGATTCTTTGCTATTACGAAGACAACAATTTAGTCTAATATGTAATGAGTAGTACTGTATTCAGTTTCAAAGGACATATCATAGAAGCCAATAACCTTCCGTCATTTCTTCATGTCGAGAAATCAAATTGATTAAAGTTCTCCCAACCCTTTGATAAGGTAGGTAGGTGATGACATCCCTTCTTGTCCGGCGTACAGCAATGCGGAAGCAGAATGAGAACGTTTGTAGTGATTCATACAACTCCATCCTTGTATCAATTCACCCTCCAACGCAGGCTATAGCCCCGGCTGCCCGGCGATTTGATGGAAATGGAAAGAACTAAGTGTAACAAATGATAGATTGAAAAAGGAAGAAATGACAGACGACCGTGAAATGGAAAGGTCAGGCAGACGTCGGAACGCTGGATAGGTACTATGGTTTCAGTGGACGGAGGAGTGGGAGAAGCTTAGCGCGAAAATTGGTGTGATGCTGTGGAAAAAAGGACAACGTGATAAAGTGTCATGGTTGGTAGGTGGTTGGGAGACGAACTCTGATGATGATGATGTGTTTTCGGAGGGAAGTAAATTCTGGATTTGAATTCTATTTGCGTTGAAATAAAATTTACATCTGAATAAATAGGCAATCCAGCTACTGATTGTGTGTGTACCGTCAGCTTCTCCAGGATGATGTGCGGTAGGATATTGCGTGCAGTTTGGGGGTAAATTGATTATGATGGAGTCTGTTGTGTGGGTAATCCCTGTCACAGCAATGATTTGCGGTATCATTTTTCTTTTGTCAAAATAGAACAAAATAAACCTAGCGTAGATTCTATTTAACTGCTCAAACCACTAATTAGTGGTACCGTACGAGTGTTGAGCTAGCGCCAGGCCAACCTAATCAACCGCGCGAAATCATATTCTACGGGATGACGGCGGCGGTTGAGCACCACAAAGCAAAATGAGTAACAATTAGCTACTCGGGTGAATTTGATATCTCGGCATTCTCCCCACCCCAGGAAAGGCACAGAAAAGTTGGTGCTCCATCTGTTCCTGTACCTACTACCTGAGCAGATTCACCGGCCTCGCACTAGTCGCGTTCGGAGTGTCGGGCTCAAATTTGTTTTCGCGCACTTGGGTTTTCATTTCGGTTAATTTAATTAGATTTTTAATTGTTAATTAGTGTTGCAAAAGTTTTCAACCCAAATTAGCTCATTACAACTTGACGGTGAAACAAGCCAACGGAGATTAAGGGACCGGCCGTGTAGCGGAGCCGTAAATGTTTAGCGCACCAGCTAATTGGCCAGTGATAAAAGTTGAACGTTTGCAAGGGTTTCATGGACGGTTGTGAATAAAAGGAGAAAAGCGCAAATCAAGAGTATCGGTTTGGAGAACAGCAGTCCCGGAAAACCGAAGCAACAGCCAATGAATTGGTGGTAAAAGTAAATGACGATAATCGTGGTATCCTTTTGTCCTAATGGCATTACAACGAACATTACCAACCGTCCGTGTTTGGTAGCACTTTCGGGTTTATCCTTTCCGTTTGTTCCAGTCATCTTCCCACTCAAGCACCGAACGACTAATTTTCGATAATTCTCTGCATTCAGCGTTTCTTTGGACCATCAATGCATGGCCACCGGAGACGCCTGGAGCTGCAATTAAATCTACTGAAGCACCAAACCTACTCTCCCGTGACATGACCAGCAGGATTAGACCATTCCGAGTCATGGCACATCTATAACATATCGGTGCCAAAGCAGACACCAGACAATGTCCATTCATTACAGGTCTACCTTTCTTCTTCCGAGATTTGTAGCATTCTCACAAGGACAGCTTGCTTTCTCACACAACCATGTATTCCAACTTTCCGACAATCCGAAACATCCCCACCGAACGGAACAATCGTTCATCAAATATACACCGGAGAAAATGTCGATTTGTTGATTGGGATTCAACTTTTGCCGGCTGTGCTTCATTTTGCCTCGTTTGGTTGGCCGGCGAGTAACGAAGGATGTACGAGTGGGGATCACAGCAGCTGTGTGTTTGGCTCATGTTGCGGGAAGAGCAGCGTTTCGTTCCGTTGCATATTGCATGCAGGGAAAACAGAGTGAAGAAAAGCGAATGACAGTTTGATTGGAGCCAGGATCATGATCCTCCGCCGGATTGGTTATAGCAAGTTTAACTTACGCTTAGCTGGAGATTTTTTGTTTGTTTGCGCTGATCAGAATGTAGTTTTAATTTGAAAATAAATTTATAAAACGTTTTGCTTCAGTAAAAATATTTCCGCCTACGAACTGAACGATGATTTCTTTTTGAAGGATCGACTTATAGGTAGGTTGAGATATTTTTTGACATAGGACTATGTTATTGTTTTCGTTATGAGAGTGCACTTTGTAAATTCAAAAAAAAAACATTGCTAGGAAAGACATCATCTTCGGTTTAGTTTAGTTTTTTAGTCAATACATATATAAGTAACCGAGTAAGGGGTCTTCAGCCATTCAATTTGGATTCTGTTAGTGGACAGTAGAGGTAGGAGCACTGAACGGTACTTGATGGAACCGGCTGCGAGAAGCGTACCATCAAAGTTGCTGGGAGAGTAGGAATGCCTCCCAGAGGTGTTGGTTCCGAGAAGGAAATCTATATAATATAATACCTAGCCAAAAGGTAAAAATTCATGTTGCGATTTTGAATTGAGCTTTTCATGGTTTGTGTAATCTGCTCCCGTAGCCCAACAACGTGTTCGAAACTTGCTCTATATGAATAGCTGATACTCCTTGTTGCTCTGTATCACTATGAGAAGAGATCATCGAAGGAGACAGACAATCGATATTCGATGTGTTAGAAAGAAGAATTGCGTTTAATTCTTGACGGCATAAGAATGGAAAATTTATCAAACGCATGAGCCACGAGTGGTACCAAGTGTACAAATAGCCTGTGTTAAGCCAAAGCGGACCAAGCACCATTTGGAGGTACCTTCCTATCGCAGGGAGGAGGGAGGGAGAGCAAGGAGTTGAAGGAAGAAAGTTTAGAAAAGTGTGGAATAGTTTCATATGAGCAAACTTAGAGTTTCCCGGCGACTTAATCCTTTGTCTGCTACCATATGAGTCAGGATCTTTTGGCATTAGAAATGCGAATCACCTGAGTCTGCGGCAACCGACAGCATGAAGTACAAAGTTACTTTACGCTCGTCCGGTAATGAGTCACCCATTTCGTAATTTCTATCCACGTTATCGTGATATTCTATACACGTTTCGTATCAGATTTCGCTGACAGAGTAGTGTGATTTACATACATAATTTCTGGATCTTAGTCACGATCGTGACATTTCATTTTTGAGTTCACTATCGAATTCAGTGCGAAAGTGCAGTGCAGTTCATAATACCGGTAGTTTTATCATGTTATTTGTTATTTCTTCTCGTCTTATCGCGATATGTTATTTTTGGCTACCATCGGATATGTGAACTCGATCACGAACACGATTTGTGGCTCTTTTATGTATTTTTTCTGTTCGGACATCATAATGAACAAAAGGGATTCCATAAATAATATTCCAAATTTTGTGAAATAGTTCTCGTAAAAATCTCTTAATCATGTTAAAATTAAAAATGATAAGAATATCTTCTAAATATCACAAACACGCAAAAGATAAAATTTGAATAATGTGCTATAAATCAAGAAACAGCCCACGAATCCGTATAATAAGTTTGTGAACTACTTCACGAGCACGATTTGTGAGTCGTGACCTATACACTAAGAATCATGAACCAATTTACGAATACTTGAATATTTTACGATTTTGTAAATAATTTCCTGCATGGCCAATCGTGACTATTTTACAAGGAATCATGAACCAGTTCACGTATCAATAAATAATATCTCATGGTTTTGTGAACTATTTTACGAGCATGAATCGTGAGTTGTGACTAATATACTAACTATCATGGACAAGTTCACTAATACTTGAATGATATTGTATGATTTTATAAACAATTTGACGGGCACGCGTGGTCAGTTGTGACTATTTTACTTAGAATCATGAAGCAGTTCACGTATCCATGAATAGAATTTCACGACTTTGTAAACTATTTCGCGGTGACGAATGATAAGTCGTGACTGACATACAAACAACCATGCAGAGATATTGAATCGTGACTAATATATTAAGAATCATGAATTAGATTTAGAGAATTAAAATGATTTATGATAAGTATACAGAGTTTCGTGAAATAGTCCACGAGAAGATATCCAGCCTGTTTTGATTTTGTGAACTAACCTAGAACCACGAAAACCAGATCATGATCAAGATGTAATAAATTATGAATTAGTTCATATCGTACAGTTGACCTCTGAATAATATTCCTGAAGCTAAAAATGAACCCAGCCATTTTTTGGCTCATCATATTGTTAACTTAACACTTACAGAAAATCGCGACTTCCAGAGTTCATGGCACTTTGCTCACGATTATTGGAACAATATTTTCAGTGTGGAAACCCTTAGTGACTACAGAGCTTACGCTTTACTCTTATGATACAGTACAACTCCGGATGCAGAACTGTAACTACGCATAGGCATTGTTGGGTATTCAAACCCATTAAGTCTTTACTGGCAAGCTCCTTCACCTCGCCCGGCCTTACTTCGCCCCAGGCCCGTGTGCAAGGGTAGAATTTTAGGGGTTCAAACCCCTCCCATGAGGATCTTGAACTACTTTGAAAACTTCCTGTTCATGAAAAAATTAGACTGTGACCCGAATTAACATTTAAAGTGTCGTTTGAGTTCGGTCACTCCAGAAACAAGTTGTTGAAGAAACCAAGGAAGAAACTTTGTGAGGGTGGCTGGAAAAGGATGTAAGTCAAATTGGTCGGCATCACTGGATGGGTTCACGTTTCGACAAGTTTCGATATTAGCAACAGTTGTGAGTAGACCGGACACACAGTAAAGGTCAGTCAGCGGAAGGTATGAAGGAAAAACAAAAAAGCAGAAAAAATCGGGATATCGTAATCTGGAGAATCGATGAACTCTCCGTCGGAGTGACTGACAGCTAAATGGCTCGCGATAATGGGCATCGGTATCGGGAGAAATACCGTCGTCGAGAAAATCTCAACACCAGCTAGCAGATAAATAGGAATGTGTAGCGCTGGATAAGAAACCTTGCGAATGTGGATGTGAAGAGATGTAAATCGCTATGGTGGACCCTTCCGGATCGGTTTGAGTATTTTTAGCAGACCTGAGCAGGTTAGATATACCGCGAATGTTGAACAGCAATCAAGAAAAAGCAGCAATAAAAAAAACAAGAACGATTATCACAAAGTAAAAATAGCCTAGCTAGTTAGCACTAGCATCACTCAACGTGAAGATTTTTGAACGATTTATTCATGGATATTCTATAACAAATACTAGCTTTTAAAGGCAGTGTTGCCAAATATGCCACCTCTTTGTTTTAAACTAAAACTACAATTTTCTCGTTATACACACAACACAAATTTACTGCAGGCTTGTATGACACATATAATGTCATTATTCTTACTTTGCTCGGTCGGTTTCTGGGTACCCAATCTGCATTTAAATAGTTTTAAAGTCGCTTTTGGAAAAATATACGGCTACATTACTGCACTGCCATGAAAATGCTTTTCTACTGCTGTTGTGCATTCAAAATGCTGGTTACTGAGAAGTTTTTAAATAGATTTTTGAAAGCTGAATAACGATTGTTATGCATACAAAATGCTAAGATGCTGCAAAAAGTTTCTCAAATGCAAATAATATGCTACTTTACTGCTTACGCTAATGCTTGGTGGTTACCTGTGTAATAATGATATGCTTCACAGTGTTCTGTTTGGATTCTTTCCAGGATTCTGATCGAAGCTTTCTTTGCATTCCAATGGAATCTATTTCAGAGTTTTGATTAAATCCGTATACGATTCTATTCTCTGAATTTTGATGCAAGATTCTAGCAAAAAGCTTCTTAGAGGTCTGGTGGAATCTTTCTCAAAATAGAATTTTACGAAGATTATGGTTCAATCACGATGCTCATAGGATCATGTTCCTGTTTTCAATGAAATCCGGTGATGAATATCCTGCTCTGAGTTCCAGTGGACTTTGACACAATATTGCTCTTCTACTATTATACCCTTCAACAATTGATTCCTGCTCAGAATTCCAATGGCATGTTTAAACCCTTCATGCCCACGTTGTTGATAAATAACCACGTTTCCAAACAACTATAATTTTTGGTTTACACAATATATTTTTACAACGACCAGTAAGGCTAATAACTGGGGGAACATACTGGTTCGGTTGTTCGAGGACTCATTTGATCTTGAGCATAGTGATCGAGTCATTCGATTCGGATCAATGGACTGTCATCTATAAGAGAAGGTGGGTGTTTTTATCTCCTAAATCGCTCTGTCGCTCTGGGTCGTGAAGATCGCGAGTAAGACTCATCTATAACGAATCGCATTCGCTGTTTTCAGAAACAGAGATGACAATCTCTTATGGATGGAACCTTCTCTTAAACATACTGTTCAGCCACTAGTTAATGCTCAACTAGAATAACTTAATAAACTGGAACACGTAGTTTTTGAAGAAATCCAATCCACGTGAACCACATCACCAAACACCTAAAAGTAGTTTAGATGCATGTAATATTTATTTTTTATCCCTCTCGCAGACTGATGGGATTGACGGTATTGTAAACATCATCAAGCCACAATAGATTCAATAGAGTTATCTAAATATAAGGACCTTCGCTCTTTTTAATTTCTATTTGCACCAAGTTCTACTACTAGAGGCTAATTAGTTCTCATGTTAATAATTCACCAATCATTATGACTACTCAGGATTTTATTTATATAAAAAGTCCGCTTCAAGATGTTGATTACAATACGCCTCGATAGTTGTGTATCGAGGAGGCCGGGAGGGCTGATATGAACCTTTTTTCTGTTCTATACCTTTCCTCTATTTATCCGCTCAAAACCAACAATCAACCAGTTACAAATAGATAATTGAGAAAGGATATGCTATGTGTGGTGGTTGGCTATTCAAGTATTGGTAGAGTTTGAAGTACTGATGTATGTCTTTCATGTGATGATCATTACTTCAGCTGTATCTTGTACCTATCTAATCTATTACGTCTCTCATATATTGTTTTTAGTTTCTTCTTTTCGAGTCCTATACAGCCATTCTACACTCCCCTTTAGCTGGGTCAGGAAAGATGGTGATAGGGAACGTTTTAACACTCACATTCTCAAACGCGGTCTTAAGCGGGAACCTACAAAAATGCCCTCGCACACGCGATAACGAATCGGTCACATCCGGAAGTCTATCCATGATCCTAGAATGCCTTCAGCTGGACCAATTAAGAAAATACGCTCATACCTATTAGACAACACGTCTCATGGCGACATGACCGGGAACCCTATCGATATAAGGGATTCCACTCTCTGCCAGAATTCTAACCGCACACCGAAAATTTAATATCAGACTCACGGTTCGTGCAATCATTCAAGAACACACGTAAATATGTTACAAAATCACATCAGCGTACAAACGTTAGAGCCCCTCGCGATTTTCCAAGCAACCTACGCCCATGAACTCGCAAACATGATTATATTCCGGTGATAAGGTGAACGTCTCAGCACTCATAAACTTACCAACGCGATCTCAAGCGTCAATCTACAAACTTCCGCGTTCGCGCCATCACGAATCGGGATCGTCCGGATGTCTCTATCCTCGGTACCAACAGTCTAGGTCCATATTAATTAATAAAAAAATAAAATTGAAAAAAGAAGAAAAAAGTAACTCCCATATCCACTAGACAAAACGTTCCATGTCGACATGACCGGAAACTCTAGTGATATGGGGTAACTCACTCCCTGTCAGAATGTGATCCGCACACTGAAAACTAAATATCAGAATGACGATCCGTGAATATATGAATGGCCGCAGGGTTTCAAAATCAAATTTATACATGCGAAGTCACATACACGCGAGCACACGCGACAAACACGTCAACATACGAACGTTTAAGCCCTTCGTGATCATCTACGCACACCTATGCCCGCGATCGCGCAAACTTGATAACCCTCCGGTAATTATGTGAACGTTTTAGTACTTACGAAGTTACAAACGCGGTCTCAAACGCGAACCCGCAAACGTGCGCGATCATGAATCGGTCACGTTCGGAAATCTTTAGCCTTCATTCTAGCAATTTAGGTCCATACATTCAGTTGGACCAGTCAAAAAAATAAAGCTCATATCCACTAGACCACACGTTCTACGGCGACATGACTGGGAACTCTAATGATATGGAAGAACCCACTTTCTTCTGAACCGTACACAAAAAATTATGTATCAGATTCACGGTCCACGCGCGATCATTCTAGAACACACGCGAATATGCGAAAGGCACACGGTTATGAAATAGAATTTATACACGCTAAGTTACATACACGTTAGCACACGCGACATACAAACGCACACGCGATCGATCACGTTACCGTACAAATGTTCGAGCCCTTCGCGATGATACACGCGATCGCAAGTCCCTACGCCCGCACATACCTGAACCGTACAATGAATATTACATTCAAAATCACGTCCCGCTACAACTGGCCTAAAGCAGTGTTTTAGTGGACGACATTGCCTGTCTCGTCTGCAAATTGTAGTATGTGATTCTGACGGGGAGCCCTTTCGAGAACCTAGCTCTTCAGCTCCAGTAGGACAACTCTAGAAAAAAAAATTGGACTAGATCGGAAGGTAAATATTAAGCAGCTTCTAGCATTGCAAAAGAAGCACCTAACTTTATTAACCCTTTATAGAGTTTGGGGCTATTAATGAATGTTATATTAATAGAAACACGGTTCTCTCACTTAGTTTAGAATATATTTGCATCTATTTCGTAATAAAAACTGTTTTGAAAATGTACTGCTACCGCCGTTAGAAAACGTCAGTCTGTGTAATGTTTGATGTTTTTCCATCGAGATGGTGGTGCAAATATAAAGACAGATCGAGCTGGATAAGAAATTCAAAATGAAATTAAGGTGGGCTACTGGATTTTACCTGCTCAACAGTAAATAACCCCTGGATTCTGAGGATAAGTTAAAAAATGAGACCACAGATTACAGACGTTCATTTATTCAATTTTTTTTTGCAATTTTTACCACTCATAAACCAAATTTTCGGATTAAAAATAGTTGTCTTTATAAATTTGCATCAGCAACATCTAGTGTCTAGAATATTTTTTTCAAAATCGAGCTAATTTTATTGTCCAAAAGGAAATCGCGGTATTTTTTCAAAAAACTCTTCACCAATCTGACACTTTTCACCTTATCTCAATAAAAAAGTAATGAGAAGAGTTGCCAAACTCCTAACAAGTAGATTTCATAAGATTGGAACACTTCTCACTTGATATTACTGCATTTTGAACGAAACGAAAAGGTGGCAATATAGTTGCCACTGCCTTATAAAGGGTTAACCGATTATAACCCAGCTATGTTAAAACTTTTGGTAATTTATAAAATACTTCGTGAGCCCTCATATTATGCCGAATTAAATATGGGAAAAATAAAATATCCACTTTGGAGCGTTTTTTTTTGCGAAAAAAACTAACGTATGAAATTTCATACGCTGGGCTGATAGGGTATCAAAAAATCATTACATAGAAAATTCGGCTAAAATCTTTATATTCAGCATAAAATCGAATAATATCTTCAACCTTGCGAGATCATTCATTTTGCAGCTTTTTTGAATGATTTTAACACTTCTCTCATCTGTCGTGCCGTTTCATCTCATGATTGGTTCATTGCATCAAACCATCTTTCCCTCAAACTTTGTAATTATTTTAAGAAAAAGAGCATTTTTTACGAGAATTTACATAAAAAATATTCTGGCTGAAACCAGGTATGAGTTGCTACTCATTAAACATTTGTTAGCCTTGAATGCACTGATTCAACGTTAAAATCAGCGAGAAAGTTGTGAATCCCCTCCTGGTCCTAAAGAGGAAATAATTTTACCCGAGGAAAAAAGATATCGGTTCAGCCTAGCGTATGAAATGTCATACCTTGAACTACCAGCAGAATTTTCGCAATTGTTACACCAATTTCTTCCATTTTTTCGCACTGACCCACATCTTTCACACCTCTTATGGCCATTAGTTCACAATCCGAAACAAGAATTAGTTACTTAGAAGGTAAAATTAAAAATATGTATTGTTCATATTTTGGTTAGAATTTTGTCCAACTTTGACATTCGAAAACACAATGGAATTTTATAAAAAAACATTATTGAGCATACACATTATAAACTATAGGGTATTAATTAACGTTCACAGAAGACCAGAAGTTTGAAAACTCCTTTATTGTATAACAAGTATGATCCTGAAATGTGTTGTTTTTGCGTATGAAATTTCATACGCTAGGACATAATGGGTTAAACCCGGTTTTTAGTGTTTGATGACGTCAACAGTTCTATGGAAAAATAGTTTTGGAACCGGTATAAAAAAGTTGGGCAAGGAAGAGTTAACAATTCTGATAAGAGAGGCGGTCGCTGGAGGCGATTTTATTTCATGGGTAGCTCAAAAAAAGCTGAGTGTTAGGCTATGTAAAGAGGGCGTCAGCAATACTTCGCGATCATCCACGTAACCTTTGGTAGTCCTTCGCTGGTGACAAACATGAATGGGAGAGTTTGCGAAGACTACATGTGCAGTGATCACCTGACAGTCCGGTACGACATTGGTCAACTAATTGATGCTACTACGACAAGGACGAGGATCTCTTCTTCTTTTCTAACTAGAATGAGGGTTAAAAGAAACGTTAGCTGTGATATGTGACATCACTACGTAAATTAAACTAGAAACAGACGACCTCTAGGTAATTAACACTTTTTTTCTAGCGCACGAGTAATCGAATCATTTACTCCGGAAAATTCGAAGCCCCGCGTAATCGACTTTGACCTGTATTGCAGAAGACACACCTTATTAAAAAGTTTGTCTTAGAGTTATTGCACAAATAGCTATTAACAACTAATACGTACCGTTCACTCGTTACCAATATAAATAATAAATGAAAATCAACTGAAAATACAAATCACACCTTGAAATTCTGACAAGTCGACTAGGGTCATTTACATTTACCATAATAGGAAAATTTAACTTGATCATTTCAATTCGGATTTATTGGCGAATTAAGCTTAAATTCATAAAATAAAACAAAAAAAGTTTGATTCGATTATCCGGGGGGAGATTTTTTTGAAATCCCCGGATAATCGAGTCCTTCCTCTAATTGGTAAATAGGAAATGATAAGTCTTGGAACTAAGGAATAAAGTTCAACCTCTCTGTTCTTTTGATGAAACAGAAAAACATGTGTCTCAATTTTGTCCGTTTCCCGACATTGTCAGTTGAAAAAACATTATGGTGCTGACAAAATCGCTGTATTTTATTATTCAGGGTAAAATTGTTTTAGGATGAAACTAATACACGTAGAAGACCAAGGGAAAGTTGAAAGGACCAGGTAGTGTCTTATACAAAGTGTAATACCACACTCTAGCTTACGCTTATAATATTAATCTAAAGTTTTCATAATAAAGGAAAACATCCTCAACCACTCGCCGCCCCAGACCACGTCACAAAATTAAGTGTAAACACAATCATAAGAAAATCAATTGCACACAAAACTGCAATTGCATTCCCAGCCTTCCCCACTTCAATCACAGCTACACACATGTCTGCCACAGAGTTCCTTTCGGGCAAAGTTTTGTTCCCCACAGCAGCTGTCACCATCTTCATCGACCGACGACGTTGACCTTAAGACCGAAACGGAATGCTCGAACCACTGCGTTTGCGTCGGAAATTGAGCAAACTATATTGCATTCATATTGTAGCTCTCAGAATCGTCCAAATAAGATGTGTCGAGTATAGTTATTGCAACTTCACAATTTTTAATACCAAGCGCAGGTGAGTAATAACGCAGTATTCTGTTCAAGATTTAACTTTTGCGATTGCTGTTCGCTGCAACTTTCTTTTCGTGCCGAATCAAACTAAAACTTACATTCCTACCAACCATTTACTACGATGTGTTCTTGTTCTACGCCTTGTTATGAATGTAATCACACTCGCCAGCGCCGTATGAATGTGCACGATATGGTGTAAAGTTGGCTCGAGGCTTCCCATCGCCGCCCGGCGTCCATCGGCTTCGGGGCTCATTCAGGAATGCTTTCGGGCTCCTGAACATGAAAGTACCGAGAGTGGAGAAAAAGGAACACGAGTACGATCGATGTTCCGAACTGTGTTTAACACATTCTTCCAGCTATTTCACTTCTTTTCATCCCTCACCCGTCACAAGTTTTCTTTCAATCCAACAACAACACAAACACACGTACGCTGCCGACGACTGTGTTCGATACCGGTCTGATGCAGTTTGTCTGGTAGTCCGATAACGTGCAGTTTTTCGCCGCGCCCGTTGTCCCCGGTCAATAGTGTGTGGTGATAATCGAGCTTGGTTCCGAACTCTAACCTTACTGCATGGTGGAACAAACCAAACGGCTGCAAGTAGCGATTTTGTTTTCTTCCTCGTCATTTTTTTTTTCGTTGTGTGCAACACCAACAGCAACAACCATTCTGAAGGATAAGCAATTTCCTCTTGTCAAATCAGGATGGCATCGAGGTGATGCGGGATTGACAACGATTCTCTTACTCGACTTCCCCGAACTGTGGCGAAACGGCGATCAGCAGTTTTTGGTAAAGTTGCTGAACGAGCCGAAAACGAAAAGTCAGTCTGTTTCCGATTTGGCTAAACATGATGAAATATTACACCATATATAGATTGAACTGTTAATTTTTTTTCAGTTATTGGTTTTAGATTAAATTGACAGATAAATGAAATCTTTAAAAATTACTCGCTCATCTCGTCGACTACCATGTTTATGAACACATGACAGCTAAACGCAATGGTTTATTATTTCCATTCTTTTCAACTCTCAAAAATGGTCTTCAAAAGCAATATCATGAACTAATTAACAGAAAAATAATCATCAACGTCCCAAACAAGCCTAGGCTACAGATTTTGCGGGAATCCAATTATCCTCTGGCTGTGCCGAAAAATATGCCGACCACATGCTTGCGCAAAGTTCGTCGAATGAAAGAAGAAGCAGAAGGCAGGGAGGATTGTCACTCGACTTTCCAGCCAGTGCACATCAGGCTAGTTTCACTTCCCGCACTTAGCAGCTATCTACGTACATTAATTAAGCCGAAGGAATATCTCTTACGCTCTCGGGGAACCACTTGGGCGAATACAATTTCCACCGCACTTCAGCTGGTTAGTTCATTAAAAATAAGCATCGCATTCATTTGATGTCCTCTGCACGTTTTCCCTCCCGCGCGCACACAGCATCTTCCACCTCGACACCGGTGTTCACCCAAACAATTTACACTAATTAAAAAGTAGCTTTATTAAGTCAACTTGATGTTTATCCTTTTTTCGCTCTAAACTCTTCCCAGCCGGTTTCCGCGTGTCCCACCTACACCAGCTTGGCATTTTATGTTGCCACCATCACCACCACCACCGCCACCACCACTGTTGCTTCTGCTGGTATACATGTGCTCTTCACTTTCAAGAAGGCTCCCCTTCCCAACTACTATCACCGTGGTGTCCCTATAGAAGCGGATCTGGAGCAGCAGCACTCGGTTCGGTCGGTACCTCAGAACAGCTGGAGCTCGTGGTATGTGGAGTGATGATAGCGAAAAAGCGGGACACTTGGGCGAAGATGGGAAAAGAATAGTGATAATGAGGCTCATGATGACCGTCCCGCTATGCACGTTCGGGTCACGAAAATCTGTTATTCTGGCAACATTTGCTTTGTAATTTAGCATATTTGCTACGGGTGAGCTCATTATTATCAAAGCTTAACAATAATCATTCGCCAGTGCAATGTTGAGGAGGCTTGCCAAGTTCAACCCTGTTCCGATCAACCGCTAGGAGCCTACATTACTGAGTGCCATCGCCCAGGAGCGACACCGAAGATGACAATCATCTAGATTCCGATTCTGTGCCGCAACAAACTCTCGACAGAAACTCATCGACGTCTGCTTCAAGATCCAGCGTGCTGAATTAACAAAGACACGCCAAGAGGTCCTTGCGTCACGTTCAATGCAACAGCGAAATTGATGATGACGGCGTAATGAGAGCGATGAACAATTGTGATATGAATTATGGTGGCTTCAGTTGGGAGGTATGGTTCCGCTGAACGTGCGTTGTGAAGAGGTACAAGCACACTGCAAGCCACGCGCGGTGACACGGGGATGCTGCAACAGTTGGCTAGTGCGAGAATTTTGGTAGAAAAAGTAGTGTAAGTATGAATGTGATGTGGAGAGGTTTCTATATATTTATTTCAGCTTAAAGTATCTAATCTGATCAAATTATGTGTCGGTGCATAGGACCTTTTTTCCCGAGTGGGTAGTAAGATTCGAAGTGATTTCTACCCGTAGTGACGATAGTTCAGACATGGTATGTGTAAGTGAAAATGAAAATTTCCGGATAATAGCTGGTGGCTAATTGGAAACAGCCTTTGTTGATGGGCTGTATGACCGACGACTCAGCGAAAATATGTTTGTGGATTACTGACACTACAAATGTTCCACAGTCCCAATTACTCCTTCCTTCTAATTTTAGTTGCATTAACTTTCCGTTCCCTCTGATAAAACCTTCTTTTCGCGGGTACTGAAGCCCGCATGATAGTGGTGACTAATGGAAAGCTATCTCCGACGACCGACATCCTCTCTGGCTCAATGGAGGTCGATTTGACTATTTCTCCGATGGCAAAAATAATGCCCACATAACGGTTTGTGCATTGGGCCCAAGAGTTGCAGGTTTGAATCCCGCCTCTGGGGAGTATTTTTTCACATAATTGTTTTCGCATAACTCACCATTTCGATCAGTTTTTCTCGTAGGATTCCGCCAAAAAAGTTCTAAATTAATGCCGATAAGTCTCTTTTCAATAGAAATCATATTCATCTAATACAACCGACCTCTGGATGGTGTACTTTTGAACCGAAGGTAAACCATTAAACATTATCGATATACGCGTGATCAAACTAAACAACACACGGACGTGAACGACGAAGTATCTTGTCTACGTACCCGCCTGGGAAGTAGAAATTGTTGGTGTAGTCTCCAACAAGGGCCTTTGATGCGAAGACGGGGTTGGCTCCTTCTGAACCCTTTGCTTTAATCAGTGAAAATTCTAGTTTGCAAGCAATTGCATACAGCAAAGGTCGACAAGTATTAGAGAACAATATATTTTCAGCCTCATTCCGAGCATTTCGCCGGATTAGCTCTTCCAAACTTTGTTCTTTTTAACGTGGCTCGTCTACCTGTATACATTTTTGTGCCGTGGGGTATGCCGTCATTGCAAACAATTGGCCATACAGACATACAGATACCTTTTGTCGAAATAAGGCACGGTGTAAAATGCGGAGAGAATCATAAAGCATTTTCTCCGCATGAACTCTCGGCATATCCCGCATATAAATTATGCGGGGAAAAATGAAGCATTCTTTTACGGAACGCCCCGAGAAGAAATGTCAAGGAGGGCTATGCCACCGGCCACGACTAATTTCTACACTCCAATGTTCACTAAAGAGCGAGAGTCTGACAATATCATTGAGTTAACATCTTCTTTCCTAAGCTTCCTCGTAAAGACCTGAGAGTGTCCCTCGGAAATCTTAGAAACTAGCAGAAATTACTACATGGGACATTGAAAACGCCAGGTGTCCCTATATTTCATTTCCATCATTTTCTCAGGTTTAACACAATGTATTTTGTTCACTTCAAACGTAGATCTTCTACATTCGCCTGGGCCAAGAAAACATTAAGGAGGAGCGTTTTCGGAGATCAGCATACCCTATTATTTCAATCTAATTAGCAGGTATTAAAGTTGTCGTTTGTCAAGTCCGAATGGCAGGCAGACTTATCGGCATTGTTTCCATATACATCGTCCCTCATCCGATTCTAGAAGACTGCAGCTAACACGGTATGTCATGCTGTTGTCTTCACGATTATAACCGATTTATCTTGCTGCATGATATTCGCGACAATTTCAATCTTGAATACGGTGGAAATGACACGAATTCTTACACCATCACAGCGGCTAATTGCGTTAGGTTTATCGTTGAACTCTACCTCAATTAGTGCGTCCACTATATCCGAAGCAATCCAATCAAAACAAGAAATTCCTCCGGTGGAAGCGTACAAGGTTTGGACTGGCTCGCTTCTGTCGCTACTGCGTTTAAAGGTCAGACGAAACCAGTACCGGCACGAACAACAGTGGACGGTCTCCTACTCCGTAATGGGCAGAGAGTGCTCAAAATTGTAGACCAATAGGTAGAAAAGGTCATTAGAAACGCAAATGAAAAACTAAATGTGTTATACCGAATTTCGGACCACACACGACACTGCGCAAATTTTCACTACTAATTTATTTAATTGCTATTCACAGAAGGAAGGACGCACATTAACACTGATCACGTAGACTGCTTATTTATTACTGGTGCCGATGATAAAGTCGTTGATCATGCAGTGCGATGAGAGCGAGAACAAGTTGAGCGGCGGGTAAAAGGCTGTGCTCACTGTGATCGACGGGTGGGTGATCTCCACTGAGATAAGGGAGTAATTGTACTGTGGGATCGTGCTGTGGGGTAAACGTACCGGTTTCCAACATACCGGCCCCTTTGAAATCTCTCCGATTTCAATCGAGATCCTATCCAGCCACTCAACTTCACTGGTTTCTCTGCTACGTACTGCTCGATGCTGCTGTGGTGGACCATCGGCGTCGAGGACGGGAGACTTGCACTCGACTCCGTCAACTGCTATGCAGCCGGCGTCGATAATGCAAGACCCGAGCGACTTCGCTGATCCTACCACTTCTACTGCTGCTGAATCAACTGCTTCGGCTGTTGGAACTACTACTTTGTTCGAACTCTTTCGATTCTCTTCGGGCTTCCAGCTAAGGGTACCTGTATGGACGGGGAAACAGATCACTACCTGATGGCATGAACAAATGGGATGCTACTTAACTTGGATGAATTTTGGGGTGACAGGCTCCGATTACGCAAACCAGAACCGCGTCACCCCGGATTGCTTCGTAGCTGGAACCCTGCTCACCACTTCAGACGTGTGGCTTGCTGAATGTTGTTGTAGTGT
Source organism: Topomyia yanbarensis (assembly GCF_030247195.1). Taxonomy (NCBI): domain Eukaryota; kingdom Metazoa; phylum Arthropoda; class Insecta; order Diptera; family Culicidae; genus Topomyia; species Topomyia yanbarensis. Next base: position 47,940,859 of record NC_080671.1, on the reverse strand, counting down.
GATATTGGAACGATGATGGTATACTAGTCAAAGTTATAGGCGTTAGAACGGAGGCTTCGGGGCTTCCAAATGCACAGGCCTTGATGATATGCTTCGCAGGTGGCCAGATGGTGATGAAGAGATGAATTTAATGTGGACAGCAGCGTTGAGAGTTGATTCCGAAGATCTGCGAAGGAATAGCCCGACTTAAGTCTAGAACTCGAGGGTAAACGGGTTACACGTAACTTAAATGTAGCCCCCTGGCTAGGTAATGGAAGTTAGTTCCACTCAGATGCCAAAGTTTGCCCCTTGGGGGCGTGAATACGCATTTGTTTCAGCGTAGCATCCTTTAAGAGTGCCGTGGAATTTTGTTGGAATGTAGTAACGGATGACGGTTCTACGGAGTCATCATTAATACCAGGACCGATTCTCTAGTTAACGGTTGACGACACATCACATCTGTTGGAAAGTGTAAAATGGTTGGAATCCAGACAACAAATTTGGATGTATAACGTAACTTAATTGTCGGCCCCCGTAGCGTGTGCGGTAGAATGTACCACACGCTGCCGACAGTTGCCCCGATAGGGGCTGTAGTACTTAATACAGTTGCCGTCAGATGACGAGAGTAGATGGGCATTGATCTTGCAATACTTCTTGCGCAGCGACTATCCCGGGAAAACTAAATAGATGCTCGCAACCCTACCGGAGGAAAAGCAAACCAGTATGATCCGTTGATATATTTCGGTGGGTTGAACGTAACTTATGTTTCGCCCCCTGGCATTCACGGCTACGAAGTGCCGCTATCTGCCAAATGTGCCCCAGTGGGGGCTTACAATTCATCGTTGAGAAGTGGTTGCGAGGCCTGATACTCATTGTCCTGGATGGTGCGATTTTGAGGATAGTAGACTCCAGTAGAATAGAATTGATAATTTGATAGTCTTATTGTTTAACTTAATTAAATTGTGTACTTTGGGCGGATGTTGGGACACCCAAGTGCTAATTGCACATAGAATTAAGTCTCCTCTGGGGTAGATAACGCTCTGTTATCGCGAATCGGAAGAATGCACACCTTAGAGATTCCTCTCTCATATACGCCGTCCTTTGTACGAATTGCCACCACGCGTACGTTGCCATCGGGGCCGGCGATGACGTTTGTAACCCGACCCAATCGCCATTTGAGCGGTGGTAGATTGTCATCCTTTATTAGAACCATTGTGCCTACAAAAATGTTGTTCCGTTGGCGAGTCCATTTCGTTCGATTGTGAAGATCGGACAGGTATTGCGTGGACCATTTTTTCCAAATCCGTTGAACGACATCTTGCGACCTCTGCCAAATAGTTAATCTGTAGTCCGGGATATCCTCCAGGCTCGGTTCGGGAACTGCCGTTAACGGTCGTTGGATCAAGAAGTGACCGGGAGTCAGAGCTTCGAAATCTGATGTGTCGTTACTGATTGGAGTTAGTGGCCGAGAGTTAAGGATTGCCTCGATCTGTGCCACTACGGTCTGCATCTCGTCGTGCTGAAGAATTCGATTACCGATTGTGCGCTTGAAATGCCCCTTGAAGGATTTCACTGCCGCTTCCCAAAGACCGCCAAAGTTTGGCGATCTTGGAGGGATGAATCGGAACTCTATTCCGTCGTGCTGGGCTCCTCGTGTTATTGTTTGCTGAAATTGCTCGTTGTTAAAGAGTTGAGACAACTCGTCAAGTTCACGTTTGGCGCCGACGAAGTTGAGAGCATTATCACACATCACCAACGCAGGTATCCCTCTTCGAGCTACGAACCGCTTGAAAGCAGCGAGGAAGGCTGCACTTGTCAGGTCTCCGACAAGCTCTAGGTGAACAGCCTTTGTTACCAGACATACGAAAATCGAGACAAAATATTTTCTTGGAGCAGTTCGTCGGATGGGGTAAACTACCTGAAACGGTCCGCAATAATCGACACCTACTTTTAGAAATGGTGGTGCAGGAGTAACTCGCTCAGAAGGTAAATCAGCCATCAGCTGGTCTAATACCCGCGGTCTGCTGCGGAAACACGACACGCATTCGTGAATAACTGTGTTAGTTAAACGTCTGATGCGGGTAAGCCAATATCTTTCGCGGACACTAGCAATCAAGAGCTGTGAGCCTGCGTGAAAATGTTTCAGATGATAATGTACCAGAATGAGTTTACTGAGTGGGTGGTGGTGACTGAGGACGAATGGATGTTTTCGGGATGTCGATACTGGTGCATGGCGCAGACGGCCACCAACTCGCAAGAAACCTTCAACCAGAGTGGGATGGATCTGGATTATTTCTGAAGATGATGATACTGGTTTTCCTTTCTGTAGTGCGGTAATTTCGGCAGAAAACGATTCCTTCTGCGAGAGACGAACTAGAGCCAACATAGACTGTTCGTGTTCACCATGACTAAGGCTTCCAATTTTTCTGCTTCCGTTTGCGCGTTGTTGTTGGATGTTGTGGATGAAACGACGAATGAGTGCCACTATACGAATGAGGTCGGAAAGCGATGATCGTAATGCAAAGATATCACTAGGTTGATTTGTCGTCGCCGGCAGTGCAACCGACTTCTCCTCCAACAATGAATGGTCAATCTCTTCATTTGGCGTCTCTACCTTCCAAGTGCTGCGATCTTGGAGCATCCACAACGGTCCATCAAACCAAACTCTCTGATACTGCAGCTGTGCCGGGGTCATTCCGCGCGAAATAATGTCGGCAGGGTTTTCAACTCCTGCCACATGATTCCATGAACTACCCTTAGTAAGGTGCTGGATCTCCGACACACGATTCGCCACAAACATCTGCCACCTGGATGGTAGTGACGCTAACCAGTACATCACAATCGTTGAATCGGTCCAGAAGTACGCAGTATGTTGAATTTTGATGCTGTCACGAACTTTATCATACAGATGACTAAGCAGCAGAGCGGAGGATAACTCGAGACGAGGAATAGTCTGTTTCTTCTTCTTTCGTTTCAAATCTTCTAGTGGTGCGACTCTGGACTTCGCTGCTAACAACCTAACCTCCACTTTGCCATCTTGAGCCGTACAGCGCACGTATAAACAGGCACCGTAGGCCTTCTCGGATGCGTCGCAGAAGCCATGTACCTCGACCGACAACAAATTTGCCCGAAACGCCACCCACCGAGGAACCGACAGCGATGACAAGGCAATGAGGTTCCTCCTATATTCCTGCCAGAAGGACTGCATTTCTTCCGGTAGTGAGTCATCCCAATCGCATTGATGTTTCCACAGTTCTTGGAGAAAGATTTTTGCTATGACAACCACTGGTCCAACTAAACCAAGTGGGTCAAACAAACGAGCTGCATCAGCAAGAACCGTTCGTTTAGTGATCACGGCGGCATTACTCCAAACTGGTGAATGGAAAAGGAATTTGTCGGAAGTAGGTTGCCATAATAAACCTAGCGTTTTAACTGGAGAACTCGACGAATTCAAGTCAAGAGTCGCACGATCATCCAATAAAGAGTGCGGTAAATCAGCCAAAACCGCAGGACAGTTAGAATTCCACTTCCTCAATGTGAAACCACCGGAATTCGTTAGCTCAATCATCTCCCTTGTCAATTCCTTGCCGTCTTCGATGTTGTCTGCTCCCGATAGCATATCGTCGATATAGAAATCTTCTTTCAGCGCACGAGCCGCACGTGGAAACGATTCCACTCCATCTTCAGCCAACCGCTGCAAGCACTTGGTTGCCAAATAAGGAGCGGATGCTGTACCATATGTGACGGTCGTCAACTGAAACATACGGACTGGTTCGCTAACTGAATCCCTCCATAGAATACGTTGAAGATGTTGATCAGCCGGTTGTACCATCACCATTCGGTACATTTTTTCGACATCGGCAACGACAGCGATTGGATGAAGCCGAAAGCGAATAATAATTGAAAGCAGATCTTCCTGAACTACAGGACCGACCATTAAAGCATCGTTTAACGAAACTCCAGATGAAGACTTGCAAGAGCCATCAAACACTACTCGGAGTTTAGTCGTTGTGCTGTCAGGCTTCAATACTGCATGATGGGGGAGATAGAACACGGGATATTTGTCGGTTTCGCTCGTAACCTCCTTCATGTGACCTAGTCGTTGATACTCGCGGATAAATTCAGCGTAACTTAACATCAAATCAGGATTCGACTGGAACCGCTTCTCTAATCCAGCGAATCGACGCATGGCAATCGTTTTCGAATCACCAATCTGCTGAACGATGAATTGTCGCTTCGGCAAGGACACGACGAATTTTCCGCTGTCGTCGCGAGCAGTAGTCTGATCGAACAGTCTCTCACACGCTGTCTCCTCAACTGACTGTGTGCTGTTTGTTCGACACGTCTCTAGTTCCCAGAATCTTGTCAGCAACTTATGAATATCAATCGTTGTACACGATAATGACACTACTGGTTGCAAATTTCTCGAATGATGTGAAACTCGTCCCGCAATAATCCAACCGAACACTGTATTTTGAAGGATGGGTCCATCGATTGAAATGTTCGACCGACCTTCCGAAAGCAACTCGAAGAAATGCTCGGCTCCGATGATCATGTCGATCTGTCCTGGTTCAAAAAACTGGGGGTCTGCAAGAATTAGATCCGCTGGGAGAGTCCACTGAGATACGTTGATTTTTTGAGTCGGCAGGGTTGTCGTAAGCTCCGAAAGAACGTAAAAGTTCATGGCTCCAATGAACGATGATATTTTCGATAATCGCGGATGGATGGTAGCGTGGACCAATTTCCGCGAAATGGCGGTGGCACCACCAATCCCTTGTACAGCAAGATTTTCTGAGGTGGAACGAAACTTCAATTTCTGACAGAAGTTCGATGTCATGAAACAGAATTGGGAACAAGAGTCTAGTAATACTCGAGCTAGTCGTGTACTGCCGAACTGATCTTGGACATGTACGACAGCAGTGGATAACAAAACCTCTTGTGTGTGTGTACGGGTGCTGGAAGGCAGGGCCACGGTGTTGTTTATTGTGCATGATTTACTTGTGGTGGGCAGTGGTTGAGTGTGCATGTTTTGCGATTGTGTAACAGGGAGAGAGTTTGTGGATGTTTGAGCTGTATTGCTGTGGGTTGGTTGGCTTTGGGTTGGAGGTTGTGTCTGTGGTTGCTGCTGATTGGCTACTACGTGTGTGTTCAGCGCTTGTGGAACGGAGGATTGTGATTGCAGGACAGACGACTGTAACGATTCTGGGTGCAGCAACGAATGATGTTTTCTTTGGCAATGGTGGCACGAACCTCTATTGCAGACACGAGCTTGATGTCCTAATGATAGACAGTTTAGGCACAGTTTTAATCTCCGAACTGCTTCGTTGCGCTCCGCGACTTCCATCCTTAAGAACTTGGTGCAGCGAAAGGCGGAATGGAAGGCTTCACCGCAGAATTGACACTTGCCATAGGATTGAACAACGGAATGACTAACGCCTACTCTTGTTCTCTCTTCTATAACCGAAGATGTTTGTACTGGAGTAATGGATTGAAGAACGGAACAGTGATTTCGCAGAAATTGTATCAATTTTTCATAACTGGGCACATCCTTGGAATTGTGATACGTTTCCCAGTGGCGTAGTGTAGAAGCATCTAGGCGTGAACAGATCATATGAACTAGAATGGTGCTCCAATTGCTTGTGTTTTCTCCCATCTTGTCCAACATTAAAAGATTCTTTTCAAAATCTCCGATGAGTTTGTTCAGCGTTTCGTAGTTTTCCCTTTTCATAGCCTCCACCGAAAACAAAGAGTCCAAATGCGCTTTGACGATAAGCTTCGTGTTTTCATACCGTTTTTCCAGCATACACCAGGCCACATCATAATTAACGGATGACATTTCCACCGCGCTTATCTCCTGCAGGGCTTCTCCAGCGAGTGACGACTTCAGATAAGTGAATCTATCCATGGTCGTTAGTTGATGATTTTCGTGAATCAGACTCCTGAACGTGTCGCGAAAAGTGACCCATTCTTTAATTTTGCCACTGAATGTCGGCAAACGAATATCTGGAAGCTTCACTCTGGAAAACCCAACAGCCGTATCTTGCGAGGTCGAACAGTGACCAGCTGTTGCACTACCGAACATATCCGCCTTCCAATGTACGAGTTCACTCTTCAAATGACAATACTGATCCTCAATATCCAACATTATACGCACATTCTCATCTTCTCTAGCTTCTGCCAACGTTTCTAGTCGCTCTGCACGCTCTTCATCCGACTCCTTCGTATCTGCTTCAGACAAGTATGAAACATTATCCGTTAGCAGCTCGATTTTCCTACGGACCACGTGGAACTCACTAAACGCCATATCTAGTCTCTGAAGACGAATATCAAGTTGACTGGCGTGTCTTTCTGCGTCGAAGGTATCCAGAAAGTGTTGAATAGCATCGAATGTCTTTCGAAGGTTCCGCTCCTGCTTCTTCAGATCTCGTAGTTCAGCCATTACAACTTAGAGTTTGGATGCACTGTAGCACAGACAAATTCTAAACAGACACTTTATTTGATTCTTAAATCTGAATAAAATTGCACTAGTTTTTTATACTGCAAAAAACTTTCACTCGACTCGACGTTCCGCGCGCGACTTGACTGAGCAGACGACCGATTGTGACAGCAGCGAGAGGAGCCAACCAAGCAGACAACCATCAATGGAAATTATCCGAAATATAATAAACCTTCCAATATTGAAAGACACAGCGACTCAATATGATAGACCACAGTCCCCTGAAGGAAAAATCGCATGCAGAGAAAAACTCGAATTTCTATAATCCACTTTATTGCCACACCGAATACATTTGTGGTCTCATGCAACACCACCCCAAGCATGCAAAATACTTCTCTGCTGATGGCGGCTGGAGCCGCTTGAAAAGTTTATTCCAAACGCCAACTACTTCGTCCCGCTCAGCAAATGCCGCAGATTGAATCCACTTAGCCGCACACGATTGTTGTCCGCACTGGTAAAGTCTATCCGACGGCGCGAGCTCCAGAGATAGCTTCAGCTGCAACCACACTGTTTGTGCGTCGGGGTCGATGTCCGATAGCCAGAGGTCAGAGAACCTTTCGCTTCTTTCTGCTAATCTGCTCACACAATTTTAGCGAACTTTGCGCACACTTTCACTGGTTCACTTTCTAAGTAAAAGTTCCTCGAAATCCGGCTCGAAGGACCAAAATGTTATACCGAATTTCGGACCACACACGACACTGCGCAAATTTTCACTACTAATTTATTTAATTGCTATTCACAGAAGGAAGGACGCACATTAACACTGATCACGTAGACTGCTTATTTATTACTGGTGCCGATGATAAAGTCGTTGATCATGCAGTGCGATGAGAGCGAGAACAAGTTGAGCGGCGGGTAAAAGGCTGTGCTCACTGTGATCGACGGGTGGGTGATCTCCACTGAGATAAGGGAGTAATTGTACTGTGGGATCGTGCTGTGGGGTAAACGTACCGGTTTCCAACAAAATGAAAGCTAAAAAAACGCGGTTATTGGCACCGGTTCGTCGACGGATTAACGAGAGAAACCATGTTTCGTCTGGTGGCTAAACTCTAGATTTTTTATTCGATTCAACCACCGTTCGATTGGTGCGCATGTCACAGTAACGTTCATCAGGTGATAACAGCTATGCATCGCTTCTATGCTAATTATTATAACTCTAGTGGTGAGGGTGATCATAAAAGAGCCTGTGCTGCAAACATTCTCACCACGAAACTGATAGTTTTATGTCTACCTATCAACGACCATGTCCACATCGGTACAGTTCCAAGGAGGCTCTTCGTTCGATGGAGCATGGAAAGCACTTCTGGGGAAAACTTGGGAGTTCCTGAGCGCTTTATCTAAAAAATCATACCAGATTACCTTATTTTAAGTGCCTTCGCTTTGTTCCGGGGTATTGAGAAGGCGTATACTTAGGCATTAGAAGGTGATATTTATGAAAGATTGCTTAGCTTCAACGAGTTTTTCAGTATTTCTTGTAAGAGGACTCTTGAAAATTGGCAAATTTCGTGGAACAAAGGAAGTGTATCAATCCCAAAGGATCAACAAGTCTTGGTTCAAGAGGATGGATAAGGGTAGTAACTTCATTCGGGTGATATCTCGGGCCATGTCCAGTCATTATACTGTTATCGCTACATTGAGCCTGTTGTCTGGTCATGCGTCTAGTGCCAGATCATCGTTCAACGAATCCCTTCGGCCTCGTTCCAATTTGAGATATGCTGGGCATCCTCGATCTCCTTATATGTCTCTCATATACATATTTTTAAACACGATAGATATAATAGTTCTTGTTTAAAAATAAATTGTATATTTAGCCTTTAAAAATATTTCTAATAGCATCCTGTAGTCTAAATGAAATTGCAATTGTGTCAAAATTAAAAAAATTGTGTATTAATATAAAAAAATCAAAATATCAAACAAATTTTGATTATTATCCCATATTTTCAAGAAGTTTAAATTGAAAGGCAAAGAAATTTGTATCTCAAAAAAAAATGAAATTGCTGTACATCGAGAACTTTGGACGCATGCATTTAGTATGCGAGACATATAGGTTTGTTCGAATCGTTCGAGTGGGTATTTTCGAGTAGGTAGTACTACCCATACTACCCACGTATTTCGCCGGCCCTGACTGCGAATGGTTGTAAGGGTTTCAGCATAAAAACACTTCCTTTTTAGAAATTATAGTGAAGCAAATTGATCAAAACTTTTGTAATGTATCATTTCAAAAATATTCTGTTATTTTTCTATGCAAAAATATCAACAAGCGCCTCGGTGACGAAGCTTTTTGTAGAATGTCTCTGGACAAACACGATTTGCGATGTTAACTGCCATTTATTTCTAAAGGTTATTTGACACGGCTCAACTGAGCCGCGGATCTTTTAAGTTTTGACACTTAGTTAAAATAAAAAAGTACTAAGAATGTCTGTCTGTCTGTCTGATCTTCTTGACGCCGTTTGCTGCTGCATGTTGAGATCTTTTTCCTTGGCGGTGGAGCATTGGTTGCGTTATCCGTCGCAACTAATGCTTCACCGGATAACGCAACTAATTCAAGTAATGCTAATCCGTTATCGTTCACGTCCATATCATCATCGGTACTGCTTTCTTGTTGCTTACGATCAGAGGTTCTTATTTGTTTCTTGTTCTTACGATTCGCCGTTGTGAATCCGTCCTCATCGGTATTTGTTTCATTATTAGAGATACTTGTTGTTGGTTTGGGAGCGATTGTCGTGGTCGTGATTCCTTCATTATTGCTTAATTGGGTTGTTATTTTTGGTTTATCTGCAAGTGTCGGAGTCTGTTAGAATTTGCAGTAGTGGCTGTGTTTTGACTAGTTGCTTCGGCGCACATTTTTCCGTAGTAGGTTGTCTGGTTACAGAATTAGCATGTTGGGATCTGCCCGGGATATGTGATCAACGTTGTTTGCTTATAGATTACGTCATCCTTCTGTGATTTGCATTTGATAGGCATGTAAGAAGATTTAGTCACTCGCAACCTCACAACACGCACCGATAAAAAATTATGCTCCATTTTCCACTTTAACTATATGTTCCACGTCGTGAACTGCGGGTCCAACACAAGTTTTATTAAAGTCGGTCGAAATAGTGTAGCATCAGGTAGCACGGGCACTTTTGTTTCTTTTAGAAAACTCATTTCACTGCGCAACCAGGGACAATGATACAATACTGTTTGTGCACCGAATATACAACAAAGCGCTGGCTTGCTTCACTGGTGCCTATAGCGTAGAGATTTTAACTTCTGCTTTGTGTGAGATCAGAAGATAGACTGAGTTCGAGAATTAATGCTTTCAACAATGTTTTCGACAGTGCTATTACAAACAAATTTGTTGAGGGAATGAATGATCCTGAGTATCGAAAAATATTAGGCTAGTTGGAGAAGAAAACCTTAAAATAAGTTATTCTGATATTACTGTATATGCTGAACGCTTTATAAACAATAAAATTCAAAATATGTCTATTGCGTGAATTTCGATATATTCCATATTTCCTTTGATTTAGATCACGCATATGATCGTGTTAGTCATTCTTTTTTACGACAAACGCTTCTCAAAATGAATTTCAACGTAGGTTTCGTACTACTTGGAACAATTTGGGAACAATCTTACTCAAAATTGCTTATAAATGGGAGCTTAACGCATGCATTTACAATAAATTGATCTGTAACACAGGGAGACCCCCTTTCCATGATGCTGTTCGTGATTTATCTGCAATCACTACTAGATATAATTAAACATAATCTACCGAATACTTTACGGAGCGCTTATGCTGATGACATATCAATGTTTTTTGGAAATGAGTTATCACTTATACAGGTCGTAGCCTTGTTTACGGAATTCGGTCGAATTGCGGGTGCAATTCTCAACATATGAAAAACTGTCGGTGTAAATGTGGTGGAAATGTGAATCTAACAGCGGAAACAGATTGGATAAATATCGAAAATAGTGTTAAAATACTAGGTGTGATTTTCAGTGATAACATACGACAAGCGCAAAAGCTAAATTGGTAATCTTTTGTTCATGGCTTGCGTACACGTTTATGGTTACATAAACCAAGAAAGTTGAACCTTATTCAGAAAATCATCCTAATAAATACTTATATTAGTTCTAAAATATGGTACATGGCGTCAAATATCTAAATTACAATAGGATTGGCTCGAAAAATTAAAACCAGTGTTTCAAATAAACCACACATTTCACATCAAGGAGCCTGTTTCCAAAGGAGCAGTGGAAACCAATCATTGTTATGCACGTTTCTGGTGAGTATAACAATCAAAGTAATCCAAGTGGGTTTTGACTCTTAGGTTTTCACTCCTGATTTTGGCTCCTCCTGTCCACTCCGGTTTGTGATTCTTGTTCTGTCGCCTCTTATAGATCGAATTTAATCACAAACTTTGATAACAGGTCTTCAAATTTTGTATGTTTAATTTCTCAATTATCGCAGCAGAAGGTGCAGGCTGCGCCAGCTGGATATATCCTTTTTCAACATTGAACAACTCCGCCATTTTTAGCCGTTTTCACAAGTACACAAATCTTTTTAGGATATTTTATGCCATTTATTATAAAACAGGTTTAGAAAACAAAGTTGATTAAATCACCACACCCATTTGATACACAAAAAGCAGCTCTTTTGCGGCCATTTTGCATGGCATTGGACAGCATTTCGGGCATAATCGCAGCAATTTCAGCTCGTACATTAGCTTTGAGTTCGTTAAGGTACTTAGGTTTGCTAGAATACACTTTACTTTTCAAGTAACCCTACAGAAAAAAAGTCTGGCACCGTTAAATCCGGAGAACGAAGAGGCCATTCCAAATCACCATTTTTTTGAGCCAACGCATCCTGCGCATTTGCTCTGCAAGAACTTGATTGCGGTATGGCAAGTCTTGTTGAAAATAGAAGTTTTTCAGACCTTTTTTCTGCATTTGTGGACAGACAAAGTGCGCAAAAATCCAGCGGTAGCGTGCGTTGTCGCTGCCTCTTTAAAAAATGAGGACCAATGATTGTTTTGGAGCACACTCCGGCCCAAACAGTTACTTTCTGGTCGTGCAGTGGTGTTTGATGTATAACGTGTGGATTCTGTGTCCCCCAAATTCGACATTTTTGTTTATTTACTCCGCCGGAAATGGTGAAGTGGGCCTGCCATATTTTTTACGATAAGCACGCAGTTTTCACTATTGAACGATCGTTTTAAATGTAAAGCGCTACGATTTCATTGCGTTATTTTGATGTAAATCGACTTATACCCTAAATGGTTTCAGAATTTTGTTTATCTGTCAAAATCGGCTGAAAAATGGCGGAGTTGTTCAATGTTGAAATAGGATACATCGAGATGGCGCACCCCGTATATATTGAAGCAAGTCATTTGTTTTCAATATATATATTTCTAACAATAATCACGGGCAAACATATCTCAAATCCGGTGTAAAAATGTTTCTGCTGAAGTGATGAAATCCAATAATTCAAATGCATAGTGGAAGGATGCAAAACAGGTGTACTATTTATTACTGTAATGGCCTAAGCCTAGCCTAGTATGTTAACCATTGAATGCTGACCTTCGAGGTCTATCGAAAAGAAGCTTTCGCCATGAACTGTACCAAGGAACTGTTTTGCTTTTGTGCTTGATAAAATGAAAATCTAAATTGAGCTCGGGCTTTTAAACTGTATGCTGCAATTATAATCTAGTAACCTGTTTTCACTCCTTGGCGGTTTTCACTCCTCAGGAGCCAAAAAAACAAGGAGTGATGAAATCATGGATTTTAATGATTTGTCAAACTATGCTTTTTCAACGCACGCTGATTGGAGTGATTTTTGAAACACACAATTTCTATGGCATGGACAACAGCTGCAGTGAGTATCTTACACAAATCTAATACTGCCAAAGGAACGACGTGGATTAAACTTACATTGTCCTGAAATGATGTCAAAAGCTTTACTGGTAAACCGACTTTTAAATTCTTCTCGCCAATTTCCATTTCTGGCCAGTTTTTTGGAAAATACGGATACACCGACAGGAAATGCAGCATTTTCCGGAAAGTGTGATTAATGCAGCATCATCACAAATGCTTTATCAACATATTGTGTCGCTATTACCAGATCCTGGCTTTGTTTCGGCCGAGCAACAAGACTGGAAAACGGTTTTTCAGCACCCTTCACTGCAAACTACTTAACTCCGAACAGCGCGCTGTCGTCTTGGTGTTTAGTGATGCACAAAATAATGAAACACCGTGATTTACTTTTTCGGCGGAACGTAATTGACAACCCTAACTGCGAAATATGGCCAGGAGAAACAGAAACTGTTATACACCAACTATTTCGATGTTCCAGAAGCAGGGACATTTGGCGTTTTGAAAGACAACAGCTAATTGCACGTGATAGAATATATATATATATATATATATATATATATATATATATATATATATATATATATATATATATATATATATATATATATATATATATATATATATATATATATATATATATATATATATATATATATATATATATATATATATATATATATATATATATATATATATATATATATATATATATATATATATTTATATATCCCAACTTCCGAAATTTCAACAGAAGCACCAAACGATATCTAGTAATTACAATAACAGATTGTGTTGTGTATTTTGTAAAAACCAGACAACCGGATATAAATTTAGGAAGCTATATATTTTATGTAGATAATCATTAAACTAACGCAATATACGATTTTATGAAAAAAAAAGTTTTTGCGACGTTTCTAAAATTTACAAGATTTTTGCAAAAATGTAAAAATAAACGCAGATGACTATGTTACTTGAAGAATTGCACACATTTTGTACAAAACAGATATTAGCCTTTGAAAACATCACGAAACACAAAAACTTATGTCCTGATAAATATTCTTATCTGCGTTAACGTCACAATTGCCAAAAAGTGCAGTTCAGGGAGGTACTTAATATTCAAGTGAAAACCTGAAATTTCAGCAAATCTCTACGTCCCTCTGAGATGTTCTACGTTCTGAAGTCTTTTAAGCTTCGAGAAGTTTCTACGCAATACTCAATGGTTCAAACTTGAAGGAAGAACTGCTAATGTCTGCAAATTGTAAGAAATTTATTTAAAATTTAGGAAATTTAAACGAATTTCAGTAAATTCTAAGAAGCTTAGAAAAGTTCTGTGAACTGTAGGGAAATTTGGCCAATCTAAGAGAAGCTCAACAAATTTAAGGGCCTCCAGAGCTTCTCAAAAGCTAATAAAACTTCCATAAAGTTCATGGAAGCTTGCAGAACTAGCCTCATAACTGATCGCTAAAGTTCTTATAAATTTGGTCAAGTTAGCAAAACTTTCATGCAGTTTGTAAAATTTTCCTAAAGTTTCCTGCAGTTTGTAAGATTTTCCTAAATTTCGCAGGATTTTCGCATAGTTCGTATAGTTTTCTCCGAATAATTTTCCGCAAATCTACAGAACATTTCATAAGATTACAGTACGTTTTTGAAGTACGCAGCTGTTACTTGCAATACGCTGAAATCATATTTTTTACTTTTTAATGACATTCAGCAAACTAAAGATTGGGTAGTGAAAGTTATGAAAATTTAGTACTCAAGGATGTGAAGTATACAGATCGGAAAACTAGAAGTCTCAGGGTCATTAGAAATGGCCTTAAAATCTTACAGGTTAATCTTTTGTCTTCTATTGGCAGGGGTCGAGCATAGGCAGCATAACTACGAATCACTCAAGTCTACCAACATGCCTCCTGGTACAGACAGACTTGTCCCTCTTAACCGTGAGCTTTAGCTTTAGCTAATTGAATGTCGTTAAAAAGTTTTAAAAAAAAGAAATTATCAGTTCTGTTGCTATTCCGTTAGTCGCTTGTCTTCATTGCGCTAGGTCGGTCACCGGTAGGATTAAAATTCGTAATTTGATTTTTCACTTTTGAATTTTTCTATTTCCCACTTCCTATTTTGAAAATAATAGTAATTGATAAAAAAAAACTCTTCATTAATATTACATTTTACAATTTTCCTTTATTCTATTATTTTTAGATTTCAATCAATTTGTCAACATAGTGAAATGAAACGAAATACATTGGACATCAGAGGGTTGAACTTTTTTTTTTAATTGTACATTCAATGTTTAGTTGCAATTTTTTTTAAATTCCTTTTTTAATGCTTTTCAAATTCTATTTTTTATTTTTCTTTATTCCCATTTTTTAATTATTCATGGTTCAAGTATTCAAGTATAAAATTTTTTGGTACTTTTTACATACCAAAAAATAATGAAAATTAAACGACATGTAAATCAATACGAATGTAAACATACAAAGCTGGAATCAAAAATTTGATTGAAAATTAAGTTGAATTCGATGCACTCATTTTACATTTATATTCATGCTCCAAATATGTGCATGAAAATAAATTTAAAATTACAAAATATTTTTTTCTGTATACTTTATCAACACTAAATAGAATGTGAATTTTAAACACTTTCAAGTAATACATCCTTATCAGAACTTTATAACGAAAAACAAAATGTGTACCATTCAATCAGCTGCTATTTCCCTCCTGCCAGGGAGGTCCTTATTCCTACCATTCCATCAGTTTTTCGCCTTGTTCCTGGGGCTCTTATTTGGAAGCGACCAAACCAGCCACGCGTTTCAAAACCCTAACCTAGAAGAACGTAGCAGTACTATGCAGAGCGATGTATATGTACCTATTGTGAGCCAACGATTCTTGAAAATTATGCTCATATTACCGGAAATTATATCGTCATTGACGATAACAGCTAACACTCAACAGCAGCAACATACCCTCGCCTCGTTGACGGTCTGGAAAGTGGGGTTGATGGAAGAAGAGAAATAAGGGAAATTCAAGTGTTGTTATTGCAACTCGTTGCGCATTCTCGAACAACGGTTATGACGACGACAATCAACCTCTTCCCGGCAACGGCCGCTTCCTCAAACTGGGTTCCAAACCCCCCGGCAAGGCACTTGAGAGGTTCCAGTCGATATGTGCATGAATAATCCAATTCAAATTGGCAATATAAGTTTTTCGTTTTCTTCGGTGAACTCTTTACGCGCTGGGGTTGCTTCCTGTCCTTTTTTTCTGCGCGAACTCGATTTTGCTTGTGTCGATAAATTTGAAATTAAGAACCTCTTAACGTTAACCCGTAATTGAGGGGAAAAGTCAAACTTTGATTGGAAAAATTTCTACAAGTCAGGTATGCCTCAATTCAATTCGCTGTCGACAGTAAATTTTCAAAACAATTAAGATCGGTCAATCATCCTCCTCTGAATCAGCATCAATCAATCAATTCACCGAGACGTCCCCTACTCTCCGTCGAGTAGATAGATAGAATCGATAATTAGCAAACGCTCAATTTTCTCTCACACAAATAAAACTAATTATTATTACCAAACTTGTTTACGATACTTCGTATTCGCCTGGCCGCTTCCGACCGCAGGAGGAGAGGAAGGAATTCCAACACACTGAGTGTATGGACAAAGAAGACGATTATCACCCATCCCCGCTCACGGTACCCAGCTGAACCTGTCTCATGGCAGGCGGCGGGCGGTAAGCACATTTGCTAAGCGATTTTCTCTGAATATCACATGTGACCAACCCACGGTGGTGAAGCGCACCTACCCTCCGAGGGATGGCTGTATTGGTAGTTTTCCTTGTGGATTTGAAAACGGTGCTTGGCAGCAGGGAAAATTGGAAATGAATCATAACGTCGTGCCAGAAATAATAAATATTCAATTTTGATAAAAATCTAAAACTTTCGTCATCAAAATTTGAATATGATGTAGTTTACAACTAACTTACGGATTCGCAGAAAAAATCAAATTTTCCAAATAATCCTGACCGAGTGCGCCGCCACAACAAACACACTACCCAAAAAGTCATTACAGCCGAGGCGCTTCGCCTGCGTCCTCCTTCTTCATCTGCCGGTTCCTCCAATCGACGACGTTAGAGAGATGGAAAGTTGGAAAACTGATTGCATCCCCATCCTAGCTAGCCGGCAGTCTGTTCAAAACCGGCGTGTCGCTGGCCCAAACGGCAGGCAGCCCCAGGATTGAAATTAGCGAGGTGTGCGTGTGCACATTTTCTACGAAATTTAATTCCATTAGAAACATTTTCATATCAAGCCGGATGATTGATTACCTGTTAACGAATATTAAATTGAATTCATTTGCTTTGTATACAGTGCACCCACGCACACGCAAACAAACGCGCACGCACCGGGGAGAAGGAAGAAATTAGACACGTGGATGAGAGAGTATTGTCCTTCGGTGAAACACAGCTGTCACTAAAAAGTGAAGTACGGATAATTTTGGTCAACTTTCCAAAGCGAAGAAGTATCAGGAAAATCTCATTGTTTCCGCTCCTTTAAACAACAGTTCCCGTTTTCAGGCACTGTCATCAATATCCCATTCGTTTTTGTCCAATTAATGTGGAAAGCTCCAGGTGCCACCTAATCTATTAGGCGGAAGGCAAGGCAAGCCACCTTTAATAGATTGAAATCTCTCGTTTCCGTGATAATGTGTTTTAGGCCTCGGGGGTGGATGGTTGGGAGACCAGAAAATATTCCGCACTTCACTCCCAGCCCCGTCGCGATTCGAATCGACGCATTCATATTAGGCAAAGTGCTGTCGAGGTTAGAACGTAACTGCCGAGGGTGGGTTCCGATTGCTTCTCGTTACAGAGTATCAGCAAATTAGATCTCGGGAAAGATTAGGAACGTAATTACGACAACACTTGCGCCTCCTTTTTCGGGTGACGACAGCGATCGGGACATAGGCGTGTGTGTATGTGCGCATATGTGTGCGTGTAGATGAGATCGTATCACCCAGTTGAATGGATGAATGAAATGGAAAAAGGTGGTTCCCCATTTATGCGATGAGTGGTAACTGTAAGTCTCGGTTCCACAGGCTGGCTGAGATGGGTGGGCTCTCCGTCGACGAAGGCGTGGGAGTTTCCCGTGGGTGTGACAGCGTGCTAATAAACTAATGAAAGATCTGATGGCGGGTATGATAATAGATAGCGGTTTCCCTTGAATCTGGGAACGTCAACACATTGAGGAATTAGACGGATTAGGTGGGGGCTCTGTAGCTAACGAGGCTTGGCTGATTGAATAATGCGAAGTAATTGGCGTTGGATGTTGGAATACGTACATGTAATGAACTGTGGTCGGTATAGTACAGTGGTTGTAAACCTTTTCCATCCCATCTTTCCTTCCACACGGAAAAAAAAGAATGGGTGGGTAATGTCGGCGACATAACCGGAGAGATGTAGAATACATAAGGAACACGTTCTTCAAATATGTTGATACTCATTGGAATTTTCGGACAAAAGGTGATTTGGGCGAGGAATATTTCAAATTATTCTTTACAAAAATGATGGTGGTCCTGAAAAGGATCATTTTTGTTGGTGTTGTTGGCCTTGGTGAGGGAGATGGCTAACGATGAAATGAATTGTTAGCATAAGGAAGTCGCATAGTACTGGCCAATGGCAGAACAGATAATAATTGATTACTGAAAATCAATTTTTCTTTATTCATGTAAATTATACATACTTACAAATCTAATAGAAGATTCCTGGTCATATTTCTGAATCATTGGTGCGAACATTGTGTAATTTGGTTAAGTACAATGAAAGTTACAAACTTTCCAAACTCGACCTTCTGTTCCTTCCGAAATATTGAAATAGGGTGTCTATATTAAACCGTTAGTCGTTGTCAAAATAAAAAAATATGGGTGGGTAATGTCTGTGACATAACCGGAGCGTCGTGACTTCAATTCGAGACGTTTAATTACGGCTGAACTTTATAAGCTTAGCTCGACTTTGAAATCCTGCACAATCTCACGAATCAGACGCTGGTAGGGCCATTTTGTTTGCTACTAGCACGGAGCTGCACAAAAAAATCATTTAATGCAGTTAGTTCACGGAGGGTGCCAAAAAGCTCGAATAGAAGCATGCGACTTCAACGTTTCTCTTAAACACATGCAATTGAAGCAACATTGATCACTAGAGGGATGGTGAGGGAACACGCACATTCGTTTTGGTTATACTGATAATAGCAGCAGAAAGGAATGGAAAAGCAGTGCACGAAACGAGCGAGAGGATAATTTAAATTTTTGTTCCGTGTGCAAGCTAATTCTTTCCACACAACGTATTATGTTGCTTGTTGAAAATTTGTTACACATCTTAAAATGAAAGTTTCAGTTTAACACTAGAACACAATTGATTGGTCCTGAAAAGAACCGTTGCTTTTATTGTAATTTACGCCCACTCCCAGCGGACACTGTGAGCCAGTATGATTACTTTTTCGAGAAAGTTACATACTTGGCGCACTATTTTGTATCCTCAAACAAACCGAGCAAGTAGGCATCACTGGCTTCATTACGGATGAGTTTTGTAAGCGTAGCTCGACTTTGAAGTAATACACAACCTTACGAACCAGACGCTGGAATGTTAGCCAGCGGATTAGTTGCTCCGTTGTCCTTTAGTTTGGGCGAAATACTGGTATGGCGACAGTTCCTGATCGGTAGTTCGTTGCGATGGGCCACCAGTAGCTGGGGCACTTTTTCGGACCGTCACCATTGCCAACTGCTTCTCTCCGGTGGACTGGCTGCTTGCTAGTGCTTGAACGAATACGAATGATGAGAAAAACCGACCGTCCAATATTCATATATGAACACACGAGAAAGCACTACTATCGCTCTCTCGCTCGTTTTCGTGCCATTCCTGTGCCTTTCCTTTCCGTTCGGCTACCAATACTAGCATAACCAAAACGAATATTCTGTCTTTCCATCGCCTTCAATCTAGTGGCCAGTGCTAGCAAACTTGCATGTTCAGTTTTTCAATAACAATATTCCAACAATATTTTCAAAGAATGTTGCAGATTTGAAAAGAAGGAAGGAAAAGATTTTCACAAATTTAAATTCTTTTGTCTTATTTGTTAGCGCTGATACTGGCCATGGGATGGTGGGGGAACACGTACATTCGTTTTAGTTATGATCGTTGGCTTCTCGAGGCATCATTACGACTGAGCTTTGTAAGCGTAGCTCGACTTTGCAGTCCTGTACAATCTCCCGAACCAGACGCTGGAAGGATAGTCTACAGATTAGTTGCTCTGTTGCCCTTTAGTTGGGGCGAAATTCTTGCATGGCGACAGTTCCTGATCGGTAGTTGGTTGCGATAGGCCACCAGTAGCTGGGGCACTTTTTCGGTCCTTCGTCATTGCCAACTGCTTTCCTCCGGTGGACTGGCTGCTTGCTAGTACTTGAACGAATACGAGTGATGAGAAAAACCGACCGACAGATATTTATATAATCGCGCTAATATGCACTACTATCGCTTTCTCGCTCGTTCTCGTGCCGTGCGTGAGCCTTTCCTTTCCGTCCAGCTTCTAATGGCCTAACCAAAGGAAGATGCCGTCTTTCCCCCACCATCTGCTCTCGTCAAGCAACCCAATACGAATAATCATAGGAACAAACATTTAGTGGACCTATATATAAACTTTTCATTATTTTATTGTTCGATTGGTCCACCATATTGACGGCTCTGTGCGGGATGGGCTGAAAATTTCCACTTTTCCGAGTCGTTTTCGAAAGATTTTTCAAAACACAATTTTTTGTTATTAGTGCATGTTATACATACTTCAAATTTTAATACAGCATAGAGGAACATATTTTCAACAAATTGGCCTAAAAATCAAATCATTCTGTTAAGTATGATAAAAGTTATTAACGTTCAAAATCTGACACGGCGCCGCAGCCGATATTTTGAAACGGGACCCCTATATTGAAAGCTTAAATGTATTCTACATTAAAATTGTTCCCAAAATCGTGAATAAAGTGCCATGAATTCTGGAACAATCACGTTTTTACGTTACGAAAACAGGACCATGACCAAAAATCATGGCTTTTATAATTATGATCAATTTCCCTTCAGTAACGCCCGCATAATGCTTTCATTAGTGGAAATATTTGATTTTGTTTCGTGAACTTCAGTCACGGTTTTCGCCAAGAACTAGTTCACAACTTTATGAACATTATTCATAAAACCAAAGGTTGACTCTTGTTTTTTTTAATAGTTATAGGATTATTCACAAAATCAAAATATTCTGGCTATTTTTTCGTGAACTGTTTCACGAAATTCGAAATTTTATTCATGAATCCATTCAATCTTCGAGAACTTATTCATGATCCCTAATATATCAAATATCCGTGCTCGTGAAATGGTTCACAAAATCATCAAATATTATTCATGCATTCGTGAACTGGTTCATGATTCCTAATATATTAGTTACAATCCGATATCCATGCTCGTAAAATAGTTCATGACACCATGAAATATTATTCATGCATTCGTGAACCGGTTCATGATACCTAGTATAATAGTCACAACTTATCATTCGTTTTCGTGAAATAGTTCACGATATCATAAAATATTATTCATGTATTCGTGAACTGGTTCATGATTCCTAACATACTAGTCACGATGCAATATCCGTACTCGTGAAATAGTTCACGAAATCATGAAATATTATTCGTGAACTGGTTCATGATTCCTAATATATTAGTTACGATCTAATATCCGTGCTCGTGAAATAGTTTACGAAATCATGAAATATTATTCATATATTCGTGAACTGATTCATGATACCATGTTTAATAGTCACAACTTATCACTCGTTTTCGTGAAAAAGTTCACGAAATCGTAAAATAAATAAATTCACGTATTCGTGAACTGGTTCATGGTTCCTAGTAAATGATTTACGTTCTTTCTAGTATCCATTGGCGTGCTTGTGATATTTAGAAGATATCCCTAAACATTGACTATTTCATGCAGCATGGTAATGAAATTTTTACGTGAACTCTATCACAAAAGTTGGAGTATTATTCGTGGAATCATTTTTGTTCCATGCACTTTTTTATGAAATACCCAGCTGCTAGCGACCAGTAATAGGTACGAGCAGTAGATATAAAACAAAGCTTTAAGAACCTCGAACATCGTTATTTATTTGATAAGGTTCATTGTGATGTCCGGACAGAAAACGAAAACTGCACTGAGAATCCAAAATAGTTTCCGTGATATAGTTCACAGAACCAGATATCGCAAATGAGTCTTATTTTGGTGATCCAGTTCATATTGTCACGTTATTCCGAGTAAAAAAAAGATTAGTAATCAAAAAGTAATAGAACACGATAAAGCTAAGAGAATTTACGAATACCATGATAAAACTGCTGATATCATGACCATTAGTTACACTACTCTTTGAAAGTAAACTCTAAAATAAAATATCATGATAACATGAACAGAAATTACGAAAATCGTGACTAAGATCTTGAAATCATGAACACAAATCACACTAGTGACTAAATATCTAAAATCGTGACCAAGATCCTGAAATCATGAACATGAATTGATCTATTCATGACTAAAATATCACGATAACATGAACAGAAACGTCATGAGTATTCACAAGAATCGCGAATAAGCTCTTGAAATCATGAACAACGTTTGACTGTCGACTGTGTATTCTCAAATCATGAACAAGAATCACAACAAAAACTAAACATGTCCAGGGAACAACAACAGTAACCCAACCAACCATTCTAATGTAACGCCATTAGAGATGGGCGAAACAGTTCACTTCGAAGAACCATTCCAGACTGAACAGTTCTATAAAAAGAACTAGTTCAGATGAACCGTTCTTCCGTTCAGCTGATATTTTACTTGTATCTAGCGAATGTCTCTCAAAACATTCGATTCTTGGAGAGGAACCAAACAGATGCTGCCCAAACTATTATCTGTATGCTTAACAAGTTCATCAAGGGTGGCGATTTCTTCATTATGTATAACTAGAGAAATAGAGAATGAGATGAGTCGTTCGCTTATGAGTCGTTCTTCGCCGGTTTTATTCTGGGAGAGCACAGAGAGCGGTTTGTGGGACGGCAAGTCAGTTCATTTTCATTCGTTCGCCTAAAAATCGGTCCGAGAAATTCGCTAAACGGCTTTGGGTCATATTCAGTTCATTCGCTTTGAAGAGAATTGAGAACTACCGTTCTTTTAAAAAGAACTTCCGTTCGCTCATTCTCTTCAAAGAACCAGTTCACTTCAACCGTTCGCGAACGAATTGCCCATCTCTAAACGCCATGTATATATTCGGGGCGATCTGGTTTTTAGAAAACACAAATAGTTTCATGAATACGAGGTTTATTATTCATAATTGTTCATTTCTATCTCGCTATTGTACATTTCCGTGTCATCATCGTAGTTACTGCCTTTGTGTTCGCGAATATCTGATTTCTTCCTTGCTTCTTGCCCTTACGAGTGTGAACCTCCTCAATGATGGTACTGGTTGTAGATTTTAAGGTACTTGACGCAGCTTTTGACGTTGTCAATATTACCCGAGCAGCTGCCACAAGTTTTGCAATTGTTTATATTCAGCAGTTTCTAAGCAGTGTAGACCGTAAGCTGCCGTCTTTCCACAGAACTGGCACTTGTTAATTTAAACTTATTATGTGCAAAGAATTCTCTGTATAACGGTGCTATCGAATTGTGTTTTGTACTACAGGGTCAGGTAGGATGAAATGGATCGGTGCACCGACATTCTCACCACATAAACACTATTTGAAATACCAGAAAGCAGTTCCTCCTACAGTCCATATCTCCGAAATGTGGTATGAATCTGCAAGTAAGTGCTGCCCGATCTTGTAGCGGAACATTGATTTTCTCATCGTCCCTATATAGAAGGATCTTTATTATAGCATTATCACACATAACCATGTGTTTTAAGTTGTTAGAAATGAATGATTTCGTTTAGGTTAATTTCGTTGCTGTTGTGCTATCGTAGGACAAACGCCATTTTGGGGTAAACTGAGTTAGATATGCCACATTATTTGTCTAAAAAATCTCTACAAAGTGGCGTTTTCAGAATTTTAACATTTTGCTTGGTTACAGAGATATAGTGAGAAACGTGCTGAGAAAATTTTAATTTTAGGCTTGAAATGTTTGTGTATGGGGATTGGCTCAAGTTATCTTGATGTATAAGATGATTTTATGTGTAAAACTATCTGAGAAACACAATGGCATAATCATTTTCATTTTTTGCTGCTTTTTTATGGAAAATTTCCCATGCATGATTATGACACGTTATACAAATTTTGTCACCATAACGCACCTATGACACGTGTGAGTGCGACTTTTGTTTACATCTTTAGTAATAACACGCATCATAGTCAACCAATCTTCGTAATATTTGAGTGATTAATACAGAATAGATAGAAAGATCAACTGTCTTCTTTGAATTGTTCATATAATTTATATGTTTCAAGATATTTAATCTCAAACTTAAAAAAAAATGTTTTTTTTATCAAAATGTGCTGAATGACGCTTGTCATAAGATAGCACAACAGCGAAAATTTGTGGTGCGCAATGAGCACTGAATGCCTGAAATTGTAGAACTCGGTAAAAGCGGCTTCCGAAAGTCTAACCTCCAATTACACCGTCAACAAATGTTTCACATTATAAATACTCGATCCTGTGCAAATCATCAATAATTTTATAATCACCGTGTTTGGGCGGAGCACCACTTCTTGCTTCTACTGCGCACTCGTCTCGACAGATTTCTATAGAAAAAATTATAGTAACAGTTTCTTTTGTTCTTCAGACAACCCAAACAATACCAAAGTAACTATTTCTGTAGGTCGTTTCGCACTGGCTCGAGCAAAAGCATCGAATTTCGTGCCAACTCGAACACATATTTGCAGCACCCTCTCAGTTTTCAATTAAACTTTCTGTACATGAGAACTTTGTCACAAAAACACTTTGCGTATTTTTTTTCAAAAATGATCTAGACTCTTTTTTGAAAAGGGTCAAACTTTTTTTTTCAAATGGCTAGTTTAAAAATGGAAAGTCCTACAAAAAAGGTTGTAGGAGTGATTTTCACAAAATTAGTCCAATTTTTGAATAAAAATATTGAAAAAATTCTTCATCGACTCCTACACTGAAAAAAATCGCTTTTAAAAATTTAAAGTCGATTTACAAACAATCCCATCCTTGATTTGGATGAAGTTTTGTTCCAAGATAGGAAATTTTGTTCCCACCTACCGTAAAAAATTAAAGTTGGGCACATTCAATGGAAGGAAGTTATTTGAAAAATACTTTTCCTTGCCCAAACTGAAGTTCATCTTAGAATCCAATAAAACTCAGTTTGTGAGAAGATATTGCCTAATTGCAAGTCCGTCCCATGTAGATAGGGAATCCCATAGAACATGGGATTGACTTTCGGTTATGGGCAGTTCAGTCTACTGAATATCGTGACCATTGTTTTTGGTGGTTGAAAATAGCCTACTTCAACTTTTTCTCAATAAGTTGTTTAAACCAAATGAGCTACAAAGTCGCCGAAAAAACACTTTTTTTAATTTTATTTTTGAAAACAGTCGGAGGGGGGCTTTAGTCCCCTACTCGCCCCCATTTGGTTACGTGCCTGTTTTCGACACCAGTAAACACTGGAGTCAAGTGTTCCCTGGAACGCACACCTTTCAACTTGCATCTGTATCTTTGCAACTATTTTTACGCCTGCTTGCTCAATCCATGTTGTAAGTAGTACTTAAGTAAGTTTCACTTTTCGAGTTTGTGTTAGACATAGTTAATAGGTACTGAACTTACTTGTATGTTCTATCATTGTATATTATTTATATTCTGTGTATTATATAGTAATTAGCTTATTTGTCATTAGGGTTAGCATATTGCCTGTTGACAATGAAAAGATGAGAAGGTTTTATGCCTACTGGAGAAGAGGCGAAAATAAGCTTCACTCCAGCGGGCTTTTCCCTGCTCCACAAATAAACAAATTCCAGAGCGCGTGGAAGCGAATTAATTTACTCGTTACGCATCGCAGATAGCTACTTGGCTTATGTGTATTGAAAATGGTGAGTCCAAGTTATCCCAATTTTTGAGCGTAAACATACTCATTACATTTCTCACATCGAACCTTATTGCTACAAGGGGTGGCTGCGTGTCCAAGATGTTTTCAATTACTACCCCAAGTAGCAATTGCAACTTGTTGAAAGTTTTAAATGTTGCACAAATGCTACACAATATTTTTTATTGTTGGATATATTTGAAAAGAATTTCCACGAGTTTTTAAACTGATTGTGCAACTATGTAACTATAGAGCTGGCCAATAGTGTTAAGTATGCAAACATCAATAACAGTTGTGAAACTAATCAGAAACTTTGCTAACTTGCACAAACAGTCTAACAAGTTGCAAATGCCTCTTTGTTTGCCATTCCACCCTAAAACAGAACTGTCCAACTACCCAGTGCTCGGCAAATGGCATTATTTTGCTGCAATTAGGAACATGTTGCACAACATACAAACAAAGTGCGCTTTTTCAATAACATAGTTGTTACCAAGAGAGTTACAAATACTATACAGTAACAAAGCGTGTTACTTGGGACAGTTCATGACCCGCGGCACAAAAAGGCGAACCTCGGCAAAGCGGAGGTAGGGCAGACCCAGCAAAGCTCAACCTCTTTCCCTCTCTTCCTGGGCTAAAGCATGGGGTCTTTAAAACATCCATCCCCATGTGTTAGCAAATCCACAAGTCGGAGACGACCCCGTCAACTTAAACCCGACTAGCTGGTACATATATTCTGTACTCCTTCGTAAATAGCCCGTAACCACCAATATCATTTGCCTGGTTCAAACTATTTATCACCAGCCGAAGCTTATGAGAACGAATTTTCGATATTTCTCGAGAAATTTGCAATAGATGTTAACAAATTGAGTTTGGTTCGGAAAACGATCACGAATGGCCCAGTTGAAGAGGGTGTGGATACAATTTCAGTCGGGGAGTCGATTTCATTACGACATACTTCTCACCTCACCATCAATTATTGTCAGAGGGGTAATTTTTATACAGGACTATTACCCAATGCTCAGTGGCGGATCCAGATGGGGTCCGGACGCCTCCCGAAAATTTTCAACTTGTTGAGAAATTTTAAATTGATTTGAATTTTATATTAGTTTCAAACTCAAAATCTTTTCAAACAAAATTTGACCACCAATACTGATTATTATTAAATGAAGTTTTTATGTATTACGTATTGTACAATGTTCATTTTAAAATCGAAATTTTGAGCCCCTCCCGATTTTTTTTTCTGGATCCTCCCCTTCCAATGCTGGATGGTAGGAGAGACAGGAATAGGTAAAGAATGGGGAATTTAACTTGTATACCGATAGCCAGGCTGCTCACAGGAAACGAAACACTTCCATTACTCTGCTGGTCGAATAACACACACCCCTTTGCCCGGAATATGCGAAAGTGAAAGAGACACCGGAACATGTGGTCTTCGAATGCCATTGATTCGAAGAAGTTCGTAGCAGTATGCCTGGTGTGACAGTTAGCAATATCGTCGAGGAGATGTGCCACGACGAGTATATCTGGGACGCTGTCAACAGAGTGGTTACGAGTATACTCTCCGAGCTGCAGAGAGTGTCGAAGGGATCAACAAAGTAGCGCCATTGGCTAGAAAGTCGCAGTGAAGCCACAAATCGGGTTTCGAGAGAAATTCCGCCACCGGGGACTAGTTAAGTAGTACGCGACGTAGCACCAGGTTTGGGTCGTCGGGGCGCCAGACGTCAGGCTGAATTCACCGCCGGGGATTAGACCGAGTAGACCGCGTCGAACATCGCTTTTTGATTATTATATTACGTCGGTCGTTCGGGCACCAGTGAACCGGATGCTACGCTCCACCCAGAATCGCTGGATGGACCTCAGTACCTACTACCTGGCTCGTTGAGTAGGCTAGGTCCACCGCCGGGGACTAGATCGAGTAGATGGGGACGAAACGGGAAGCTAAATGGAAACAAACATCGGTATTGGGAGAAATCTACTTCTCGTTTTCGGGAGAACCTCTCACGCCGGGGAATTCTCTGTCGGAGTAGGCTAGATCCAGCGTCGGGGACTAGACCGAGTAGTTTGCGAACAAGTAAGGGCAGGAGCTGAATGGCTTATCGAGGAAGTGGAGTGAAATGGAACGAGAGGGAACCGAAGCGCTTAAAAGAATTGCGGGGCTAAATGGACAGGGAGCCAAGTAGTTCGCGAACAAGTCGGGAGCTAAACGAGTAAGTGGTGCTGAATACTGGGTAATACGGAATTGAATGGTACAGGGAAGCCGAAAAGCCATCCAGATTGTCTTCGTAGGGACTTAGTGCTCTTCAGTCTCGACCCACAGCTAACTCTCCGACTGCCATTGTCTGTGTGGATGGTGGTGAACTGGTGGTGTGTCGAGGAGTGGTACTGTAATCCTACTGAAGAAACTAACTACTAATAGTTGAAATAGAGTGGGTGCTATGCACATAAAAACCCCTCTCCGTAATGTCGTAAGGTAGTCCCGGGGAGAAATCAGGTTCTGGCCAGAAGTAATGGTTTTTAGGGGCCGTACACAAACGACGTAGCTTTTTTTTTGTGATTTTTGACGTCTCCCCCCCCCTTAGCATTTGGTCACAAAAGTCTAACCTCCCCCTTGTAAATAACGTAGCACTTACCATTCCCCTCTCCTGCGTAATGCGGCCGGGGGATGGAAAGAATTATATATATTTTTTTTCAATTCTTTTAAATACATGTGCTTACAAAATGTTTGACGACTTTTATCAACATTTTTATCATAACAGCAAATTGCGTACAAAATAAGCACATTTTATGATAAATCTAGTAATAGTTTTGTTTTGAATTTTATATGACACGAGAGCATGAAGAGAAGTTCTCTTAGTTCACAATCCGGCAGCTGCCAATGATTCTAAGAAGCAAATGTTCATCTGAATTACATACTAAATTTTGTTTGGTTGAATCTAAAGAGAAAATTTAATTCAGCTACCAAACGAAGTCTACTAGTTAGCAACATTAGCTAACCAATGTAACAAGTTAAATCCACGTACAAAATCTTTTCGTTTTTTGCGAGCTTGCAATTCCGCTAATCGTAAAATTTACTATATGAAAAACCGCATGAAAAGTAACTTGTGTGAATTTAAATTTATTTCTCTTATGAATGGAGGAACATTAAATTGTTTCCTCTAATCAATGGGTTTTGAGGCCCGTCAAAAAAATTAAACTTAATGCTACGTCGCACAACTTCTGACCCTACCCTCCCCCTCGTCACACTTCGTCTCAAATTTGGTATACCGCCCCTACCCCCCAAAATGCTACGTCATTTATGCATGGCCCCTTAGCGGATCGGGTGGCATGCGCAAACCCGTTTCCTGAGACGCTAGAGTTTTTGTTTATTTTTTCCTGCAGTCTTAAGGTTTTTTTTAGGTTTTTAATGCTCTATAAAACAAACACACACATACACAAAAAGAAGAAGAAAAAATTCCACAACCTCGAAAAGCGGAGAACGCACAAAACCTTAAAAGCTTAAAAGCAGAATAGCGAGCGTCTCACTATACACTGCTCGGGTTATGAAGAACGTCTTATCGGTTTGAGAGTCACCGTACGAATGAGTGCGCCTGGTTGCTCTATTCTGTACCAATGCAACGACATTTAGTTTGGAACATAACACTCGGGGAGTCTCGGTTCGACTAATATTTGTACCGTCAGAGGAAAGTAGACAGCTAGTACTTTCAATGTTGCTTGCTTCCTTTTGCTCATTAACGAGTTATTAATAGTAAAAGTAACACTAAAGTTATCGGAATATTATGAGTATCATTTTAAACGGGAAAGAAAGGCGAATACATTTATCATGAAACGATTAAATCTAGAAATACATAGTCCTTAGCAATTTTGTTTGTAATAACACAAGTTATAACTTTAATGAAGACACAAAGTCTCTATCTAAATTAGTATGAAAACTAAACTTATAGGTGATTTAGTCACTGAAACGTGCATTTCTTTAGAAGCGCAATAATAATCTCACCAACTTCTCCGAACAAACTATACGGACTTCTAAAGTGAACGGTTTAGACATTGTTCACTGTCTAAAGTTCGTGGCTGGACTTGTAAGAAAATCATCAAATATCTTTTCACTGCTCCACAAAATCCTTAAGCAACCGAATTACCCACAATATTGTCAACAAACACAACAGGATGGCATGCATCAGTTTGCTTCGTTAGCATGCATACGACCTTCAAGCAACCATCCATGGGGAAATGCTGACAGAAGACTGCGAGGAATAGAAGAAAAGAGAGAAAACGGAACAAGACCCCGTCGAGGCGGTCGAACAGTATATAATTAATCTGGATATTAACGCGACCGTCTAATGGTATGATAATCGCTTTTTGATTATTATATTACGTGCTAAGAAATAAAACAGCAAGACCCCCCTATTGCGAGTCGACGTTCACGTGCGAGGACAACAAACCACGCGGCGGTGGTGAAAAGAATCTGCTGCAAAAGACCGAAAACCCTCGTCGTCGTCGTCATCGTCGCCGCCGCCGCCACCGCGTGTTGTTTCTGCGGTAAAGTTTTTGCCAGCTATTTCTTTTTCACCACACTAACAATGGGCCAGAGTGTTATAGTTCTTAGTCGGTGAGTCCGACCGACCTGGATTCCCTAACCAAGCACGAGTTGCTTTTCAATTTTCTTTGATTCTCTGTTAGAATATGTTTATGTTATTTGACCATTGCATCTACACGTAGAAAGGTTAATTGAAAACTGGTAACCACGAGTTCGTCTGAGTTTTAAACAAGTGTTTATTGAACAAATGCTTGGTCATGGATACCAAATTCAAAACAGAAGAACAACCAACCAATTTCTAAATCATTCACATAAACAGTATCAAACTGCCCTGAACGGAACGTAACCGTTTCAGCTTAAATAAAGCCCATACTTTCATCCCCCCCCCCCTTTATTTCGACCAACAAAATCCATAGCCACAAGTTTTCTAAGCGAGGCTCCTCCAACAGGCTCACCACCCGGCAGCCGACAGGATCGTTCATCATCATTATTATGCGATTTTGTTATGCCCTCTCTTCGGTGGTCGTTTTCCCCGCGGTTTGGTTTGGGCCGTACTGGCCGGTAGGTCACCGATTCTCCGCGGAATTTAGAGGTACACCAGACCATCATCATAATGGCACGTCCGACGAACTGCCTTCCCTCCGTACCCGTCCCGTTCACGCCACAATTAGGTCCCCAGGAGCAAATGGCCGCGGCGTTGGCATCATGTACACGGACAATGAAAGAAAAATTACACTGCTTTATGCTGTTCTGCCTTCTCAGCTCTGGATGGCGGGAAAAAGAGGAAAAAAAAAGTCGTAATTAAATTAATTTTTATGTACCGGACAATTAGGTTCATTCCATCGCGTAACCCCGAAGGATAAGGTCAGCCATCTAAAGTGCCCTTTGACATGCTATGGTCATTGGATCGCTCTGCAGCACAGTTCTCGCCGGTTGTGATTGAATAAATTGGCGAGTTTTCGTTTTTTCTCGATTATTTTTAGGACACTAGCTGTGGAAAACTTTCATCCATAATCTTTCTTCGGCGAAGCAAACTACCCGATCCTCTACTTGGGATGCAAATTTTCCTTCCCCAGAAGTCCATAATCGCATTTGGTAACTATTATTCAGGACTTGGAAATAAGTAGTGCATTCATAAACAGAACCATTTGCTCGGTAAGCTTCATCACCATGGCAAGCTTTCGTCTCTTACTTCTCGAGTTGGGAATGAAAAGAATATCTCGATTTGTGGTGTGCTTTGCTTACCGCAGGTGTCACTGTTCCCACGATATTTACCAGAGCGCATTTCAAAGAAGGAAACGGTACGCTTATTTAGGTTTCCTGTTTTCCTCCTGTGGAACCGTCACGTTTCTAGTTCATGGATTTGTTATCGTATTTTTGGTTCCAGTCCTTTTAAGTACTTTACCAGAAGGTTAAATGTAGCCTTATAACACAAATTTCAAAGTTCATTAATCCTGCCGAACCTGCCGTTCTACAATATTCCTCCAAAATGATTCGCATGCAAATTTCTCAAATGGAATGTGTATTGCAACAACCATATTGAATATTGCAACATTAGTCTACTTCCTCATTTCGGACCACAATCGTGATTGACTTTTCGCAGACTCGTTTTAGACATACAGTGAGTGAGGTGTAACAGTTGATCACAGTGAAAAAGGAAGTTGTACTTACAGAAGTGTCACACATACAACTACATCATACGAGACATGTAGTACTAATAACGTTCAACTCCTTAGCCGAGGCAGAATGCTTCGTAGCGAAGAATCACATGCAATATGACGTCGAATACGAAAACGTCAGAACCAAGATTCCCGTGTATATGAACAAGGATCTGACGGAAATTCGCTTACACGATTTGCGATACTTCATCTTTCCGCAAGCATGCAGCGGAACGAAATCAAAAACACCCGTACTCCATCACCCGCAATATGATTTGCTTGGTACAGCCTAATGCGGGCTCATCGGTTGACATCACACCATGTTCCGGTTATTGTACCGAGAAAGGTGATCCTTTGCTGGCACTTCTGTTTCCGATACCTAATGTGACATCCCCAGGTACCTTTAGAGTCGAACCATACTTCGGTATATGTGACAGATTAAACCTGAGCAATAGCTTGATCCATTAGTTCCCTTGCGCTGGTTCACCCTACCTTGAAAATACGACTCAGTTTTCTCTGTGAAGATCTCGATACCAAGCTGGAGGGCCCAAGCAGATAAATTGTCAAAGATATTTTGCAATGGTCCTTACAAATAAACAGCTTTGGGACCTGTTATAGAGCCTACACCGTAACCTGCAAGCCTTAGTGCGCAGGAATTGACAAGATATTCGTCAATGTCATTCAAGTAAAATTTGTAGAGAAGAGGGGCTAAGACATGAGCCATGGGGAAGACCCGTATAGCTAAATCGCGATGTCCATAAATCACCATGCGAAAATGAATGTTTTTCAGACAACAAGTTTAGCAAAAATCTATTTAAAATCGGTGAAAGACAATGCTGGTGTAGCTTCTTAGAAAGAGCGTTGATAGAGACTGAATCAAAAGCCCCCTTAATATCCAAGTAAACTGATGATACTGCTGTTTACCAGCATAGGCTACTCGAATTTCTGTTAAGAGCAACGCAAAGTAATCGTTAGCTCCTTTGCGGAAACCAAAATGTGTATCTAAGAGAAGTCATTTTCTTCGACCCAATTGTCGAGGCAGAATACGATCATTTTCTCGAACAACTTACTCGGATATAGGTCGGCATTGCAATCGGTCGATACGAGTTGTGGTCGGATATTGGTTTTCCAGTTTATTGGATGGCGATGACACTCACTTGATTCCAATCGTGTGGGACAATGTTACTCTCAAGAAACTTATTGAGCAAATTCAACAAGTGTCTCTTGGCAGAGTCTGGCAGATTCTTCTTGAATTTGATTCTGTCTGGCCCTGGAGCTTTATGGTTACACGATAAGAAAGCGTGTTCGTTCTGGGAACGCTAAGCTATTCCGCTGATTTCTACCATTCAAAACCCCGTCCGTCATCATTAAGGCCCCGATAGCAATCATCGTCCGGAGGCCATTGCATGACGCAAATTAATTAAACAGTTTGTTGAAACAATCATCGTTCATATTGCCAAGTACCTGAGCTCCGACGCACCAATCGTTCCTATCCGTCGCATTACGAAATGATTTATGTGACGTCGTCAATTTAGCGCCCCACCACAACCGACATATTAAGTCCTTCGTCGATCCCCCCCACGAGCCCCTTCAAAAATTCGATCCACATTCTACAACCGAAGAACATTCTCCGCCACGACCTTATTAGAGCGTTTGCCTAAGATTGTATGGAAAATCTATGAATACAACAGCTGACCAAAGACGACGAGCGGCCCCGGTTCGGTCAACTGCAGCAACGTCAGATTTGAATTCATACACCTCACACCGGTTGGATCATACATACAATCACACATAGGGTACACCAAAGTATACGAACCGGACGCCCAGTGCCTCGGTCGCCATGCCTAATTAATGAGCCGTAATTTGTAGTTTGCGTTTTCCACCGGACCTATGATTTATTAATGAAGATGAAAATCTACTTCTGGCCCACCGCTCGCTCAGCCTAACGACACGATGGGAACGATAGCTATTTGGGCGAAAGGCGTACCTGGTGGATAATGTTTGATCACTTCATGCGTGGAAGGGGGAGGGGAGAGAAGGCGCGGTCCCGTAACCTGTCAGTACTTTTGAAGGGAATGTGACATTAATGATGGATGGAGAAACGCTAGCAGCGGCTCTGTTACTGTATAGGTAGTATAGCAGCTTGTCCTAAAATACCGTCTCTGATCAAATACAATTATAATAATATTAACAGTAGGCAATTTGTCGACATATCGTCGCACAGAGGAGTAACTGGGGTCGAATCCTGGCCAAAACTATTTTTTGCGGCTATTGCTGTTATTATGCCTTAATATGAACTAAAAATAGAAAATAACTAGTTTTTGGAACAATTTGGCATCTATCCACTTACCAGTGTATTTGTTTTACCCGATGCACGAACAGTTGGTCCGAGGAAAAGGGAGAAGAAAAGGGATACCTGTGCACATATTCCTAGATATACATTTTGCCAAACATAGTACAGCATTTTGGCGTACTTAAAATTAGTGGAAATGCCAATATTTTGAAATCGCTTGGAATTTGTGGATCGGAAGAGATAGAATGTTTTTCGGATAGCCGGAATCTTGTTTCGTAATGTTGTTTCAACTTTGCCATATCTTGCCGTATAGTCTAACTTTTGTATCGTTCAAATTTGGAATAAAATGTTTAAAAAGGGTGTTTCTAAAGCTGGTCCAATACACAGAAACACTACTATTTTCGGTTATTTTTAAGCTGAGGTTACACTAATAGTGTGTTCAATTACGTTTGTTATAATATTGTCTTATTTAATACAAATACCATCATTAGAAAGCGATTTTGCAGGATATATAATAAAAAATGATTAAAAACCCGTTAAAATATCACCATTTTGCATCCATGCAAAAATTAGAAATTTTTGGCATACTCTTTATTTTGCCAGAATATGCAGTATGCTTTTAGGTATCTAAAAAAATATAACTATATAAAAAATCGAAAAAAAATTGGTTATTGGCTAAGAATTTGTTCTAGTTACTCCTCTGTGCGTTGGTCGTGTTTTGTCTCGTTTACCTCGGGCTATACGAAAGCTACTCTTCAAAAGCACTATTAATTTCGCTATAATTTCGATAATCGGTATATATATATAAAGTAAATGTCATATGTAGGAATTAGGGAATATAAAAACACATTGATTTAGCACTGTATCAGGCGTATGAAAGTGGTTGATATTGATGAAATATGGCAGGAATGAGTTGTAATAAATAAAAAAACGCTTTTAATCCACCTAACAGTGTGATGAGACATTTCTTATAACTCTTATCACTCTCTTCGGATATTATATCGTTTGAGAACATTTAGAACTTGATGCTTCGCGATGTTTTTGATAACACATACTACATGGGAAAGTGGCAGGACTCAGAGAATCGCTCAAATCAGCATAGGACAATATCATTGCTAGAAATCTCAAATCAAACCAATGGGAAGCGAAAAAATGGCCCATAAAATAGCCATAGCTACGAATTATTGTTAATGCTCTGTTAATAAAATATCTAAATTGTGCTGGGAAAACTGAATTTTCCTAAAGGGGTTATATATTGTACTGAGCCAAAAAAATCGCATTTTTTTAATAGATTTGA
The DNA here is from genome assembly GCF_030247195.1 of Topomyia yanbarensis. Classification (NCBI taxonomy): domain Eukaryota; kingdom Metazoa; phylum Arthropoda; class Insecta; order Diptera; family Culicidae; genus Topomyia; species Topomyia yanbarensis. The sequence goes on along the minus strand of NC_080671.1, from coordinate 47,905,658 downwards.
AGTTCATACTTTACTCAAATTACCAACGCGACTGAGAACTAAGAAATCAACGCTTTTTCTTGAAAAGGGCGATACTAACAGTTACACCATTCAAAGAAAATCAACAGTGAATATTTCCAGACTTTTATTTCCTATTTAAGAACTATTGTGTTTTTTATATCCTGCATTGCATGATTCAGTGATCGAAACCCAAAACTTCATAAAGTATTTGAAATTATTAAATTAAAATTTGTTTTTGCTATTGAAATTTACAAAATGATAGTATCGCCCCTTTGGCGATTGTTTACTTTTTCGGTCCCATCTATCAGCATTGAAGTATCGTTCTTACGTTTTTTTACAATAACTACCGTTCTACACCACCGATTTCGTCCGGGTTATTTTCAATAGCGATCATTGTTACTATTTACAGCTAGTATCAGCTTGATAATCCTCAAAAAAATACGAAAATGACAGTTTCGCTTCTAAACTGCTAGCAAAAAAAGTATCGCCCTGTTTGTTTGCATGGAGCGTGGAGGGAGAAACTTTAAATAAACAAACAAAAATACAGTTTCGCCCGTTGTATTTTTTGCTGTAGTTTAAGAAAGCAAAATCGTAGAATCAAAATTTTTAGGTTAATTGGTTGCGTTTCAAAGCCCTCATTCGCATGTATGAAAAAAGCCTTATGTTTACATTTGTAAGTATCGCCATTTTCACAAAAAAGGGTTGAAATGAAATCGCAGCTCCTGATATCACGCTATCTCTGAAGTGCATGCGTGCATAGTTCCAAATTTTACTTCGACATCGACTTTTTCTAAAGGTGACTTCCCGGTAGTATCCTTGATTTGAATTATTATCGCTAATCCTAATGCCAAAGAACAAATAAAAATCTCTCAGTCTCTACGCATCGCTCGATCGAGATAGAAGTGTTTTGTTTTCGGTCTGTTGGAAAAAGAACAGTGCAGTAATCCGCGTTCAAGGTTATTTTGCCATTCTCTGCCTCTTCGGTTTGGACTTTTATTTTCTTTTGTGCGTGTGTTAACCGTTAGGCCACATTCCTCAACCTTTTGTTCGTAAAGCGAGGATTGAACAATAACCAGCTATTTAAGCTGGACTGGTGCGTCGTGGGAAACGAGTATACAGATAAGTGAAATCTACCTTTTTGATACATTTACGGCTTTTTCCCGTCTGCGCGGGTGCTGACCCCGTGCGTTGACGGTGTCGATGGCTTCCTCCCCGGATGGCCAAATGGAGATCGAGTCGACTCCTAAGGCTCTCCCCCGACCCAAACAATATCCAGAGCTCTCGACCGGTCCCTTTGTGGTCTTCTTTCGGCCCAAAACAAAATCGCTGAATCTATTACAGATTTCAAAAGACCTGACGGAACGGTTCTCGGCTGTGATCGAAATAAAAAAGGTCCGCTCAGACAGGCTGAGGGTCGTGCTGACTAACTCAAAGCAGGCAAATGATATTGCTTGCTGCGAGCACTTTACGAAGGACTATCACGTGTATATTCCAGCTGTGAAAGTACAGTCTGAAGGCGTTGTCACCGATGACAGTTTGACATGCGAGGATCTGCTGCAGTACGGGGTTGGCCGTTTCAGAGACCGCTTACTTCAGCCAGTGAAAATACTCGAGTGCAAGCGTTTGCACTCAGTAGTAGTTGCGGGGGATGGTTCAAAAACGTACCCCCAATCAAACTCTTATCGGTTGACCTTCGCTGGTACCGCTTTTCCAAATTACGTCCTCTTGCACAAGGTTCGTCTGCCTGTGCGTCTGTTTGTGCCGCGGGTCATGAATTGCACAAAGTGTAAACAATTGGGTCACACAGCCACCCATTGTAGCAATAAGGCCCGCTGTGGAAAATGCGGGGAGAATCATCTAGATGATTCGTGCAGTAAGAATGCTGAGAAGTGTCCTTACTGTGCAGAGAATCTGCATGATATCTCGGCATGTCCCGCGTACAAACTACGCGGGGATAAACTAAAACGTTCCCTTGCTGGACGATCCGAACGTTGTTTTGCAGAAATGCTAAAGAAAGCTACACCACCAACCTCAACAAACATCTATGCTCACTTGCCTCCTAACGAGGGCGGGGCTGATGACCCACAAGAGGGAACATCTACTAGGGCGCCTAGAAGTTATAGGAAGAGGAGGAACATTTCCTCTCCTAAAGTTCGTTGTAAAGGCCAGAAGGTATCCCTTGACGAGACTCAGAAAGTCACATCTATTGGAAGTGTTGCAACCAAACCGAAGCAATTAGCTCCTGGTCTCGGAGGATTAAACTCAGAGAAGGAGTTCCCAGCACTTCCCGGAACATCAAAAATCCCAAGTGTTCCTCTGTTTCAGTTCGAGAATAATCGCGGCACTGGAATTATCAAACTCTCGGACATTGTGGACTGGATAATAAAAACTTTCAATATAACTGATCCTATTAAAAGCCTTATGTTAGCTTTTCTCCCTACAGTAAGAACATTTTTGAAGCAGTTGACTGCTAAATGGCCCCTCCTTTCAGCGATTGTATCCCTCGATGGCTAACTCATCGAACGAGGTCACGGATTTGATCACTGTTCTACAGTGGAATTGCAGAAGTATCATCCCGAAAATCGATTCCTTCAAAATTTTAATAAATAATTTGAGTTGCGATGCATTTGCATTATGTGAAACTTGGTTAACTTCCGACATAGATCTCAACTTCCACGACTTTAATATTATTCGCCTGGATCGAGACACCCCCTATGGAGGAGTGCTCTTGGGGATCAAAAAGCGCTATTCCTTCTACAGAATTAACCTTCCCTCGATAACAGGTATTGAAGTTGTCGCTTGTCAAGAAACAACCAAAGGCAAAGATCTTTGCATAGCTTCCATATATATTCCCCCCAACACCGCGATTGGGCATCGCCGGCTACATGACATCATAGAATCCCTGCCTGCACCGCGACTAGTTTTAGGCGACTTTAACTCTCACGGTACGGAATGGGGTTGCCTTTATGATGATAACCGTTCCTCTTTAATTCACAATATTTGCGACAACTTCAACATGACAATTCTAAACACGGGTGAAATGACACGGATTCCTCCCCCACCAGCACGCCCAAGCGCATTAGATTTATCCCTTTGCTCGACCTCGCTAAAGTTAGAATGCGCGTGGAAGGTAATCCCTGATCCCCACGGTAGCGACCATCTGCCGATCATAGTCTCAATCAATAACGGCTCAAGGCCATTGGAAACAATCAATATTTCGTATGACCTCACACGAAATATCGATTGGAAGAGCTATACTGCCGCGATATCCGACAACATCGAATCTACTCAAGAACTTCCTCCGGAGGAAGAGTACAGCTTTTTGGCTGGCTTGATTCTCGACAGCGCGAATCAAGCTCAGACTAAGCCAGTATCCGGCGCGAACATACAAAAACGTTCTCCCAATCCCTGGTGGGATAAAGAGTGCTCAGACGTGTACGCAGAGAAGGCCGCCGCGTTTAAGACCTTCCGGAACGACGGGTTACCCGCTAGTTTTCGACAGTACGCGACGTTAGACAAGCGAATGACGAGTTTGATGAAAGCCAAAAACCGCGGTTATTGGCGCCGGTTCGTCGACGGATTAACGAGAGAAACATCGATGAGCACTCTTTGGGGAACAGCCCGACGTATGCGAAATCGAAACAGTACTAATGAGAGCGTGGAATATTCAAACCGTTGGATATTCGATTTCGCCAAGAAGGTTTGTCCGGATTCCGCCCCGGCACAGAAGATCTACCGCGCCGCGTCCCGTCACGATAACGCGAACGAAACACCTTTTTCGATGGTGGAGTTCTCACTTGCTCTCTTGTCGTGTAACAATAAAGCTCCAGGGCCAGACAGAATCAAATTCAACTTGTTGAAGAATTTGCCAGACTCTGCCAAGAGACGCTTGTTGAACTTATTTAATAAGTTTCTTGAGGCTAACATTGTCCCACACGATTGGAGGCAAGTGAAGGTCATCGCCATCCAAAAACCAGGAAAACCAGCCTCCGACCACAATTCGTATCGACCGATCGCAATGCTATCTTGTATCCGGAAGTTGTTCGAGAAAATGATCCTATCCCGCCTCGACAATTGGGTCGAAGCAAATGGCTTACTGTCAGATACACAATTTGGCTTTCGCAAAGGCAAAGGGACGAATGATTGTCTTGCGTTGCTCTCAACCGAAATTCAAATGGCCTATGCTAGTAAAGAGCAGATGGCATCAGTGTTCCTAGATATAAAGGGGGCTTTTGATTCAGTTTCTATCAACATTCTTTCAGAGAAGCTGCACCAGCATGGTCTTTCAGCGACTTTAAACAACTTTTTACTAAACTTGTTGTCGGAAAAGCACATGCATTTTTCGCATGGTGACTTATCGACATCACGATTTAGCTACATGGGCCTTCCCCAGGGCTCATGTCTAAGCCCCCTGTTATACAATTTCTACGTCAACGACATTGATGAATGTCTTGACAATTCCTGCACGTTAAGACAACTTGCAGACGATGGCGTGGTGTCTGTTACGGGACCCAAAGCTGTCGATCTACAAGGACCATTACAGAATACCTTGGACAATTTGTCTGCATGGGCTATTAAGCTGGGTATCGAATTCTCCACGGAGAAAACTGAGCTAGTTGTATTTTCTAGGAAGCGTGAACCAGCACAACTACAGCTTCTATTAATGGGTCAAACTATAGCTCAGGTCTTCACAGTAAAATATCTAGGGGTCTGGTTCGACTCGAAAGGTACTTGGGGATGCCATATTCGGTATCTGAAACAGAAATGCCAGCAAAGGATCAACTTTCTTCGTACAATAACCGGAACGTGGTGGGGTGCCCACCCAGGAGACCTAATTAGGTTGTATCAAACAACGATACTGTCGGTACTGGAATACGGATGCTTCTGCTTTCGATCCGCCGCGAACATACATTTCATCAAACTCGAAAGAATTCAGTATCGTTGTTTGCGTATCGCCTTAGGGTGCATGCAGTCGACCCATACGATGAGTCTCGAAGTCCTGTCGGGCGTTCTCCCGCTGAAAAATCGATTTTGGGAACTCTCATATCGATTGCTCATTCGATGCGATATCTTGAACCCGTTGGTGATTGAAAATTTCGAAAGGCTTGTTGAGCTCAATTCTCAGACCCGTTTTATGTCCCTGTACTTTGACTACATGGCGCAAAATATTAATCCTTCTTCTTACAATCCCAACCGTGTGCATTTCATAAATACTTCTGAATCTACTGTTTTCTTCGACACATCCATGAAAGATGAGATTATTGGAATTCCGGACCATATACGCCCACAAGTGGTTCCAAATATTTTTTATAATAAATTCCGAGAAGTCGACTGTTCTAAGATGTTTTATACTGACGGATCAAACCTCGAAGGGTCCACTGGCTTCGGTATTTTCAATCAAAAGTTCACCGCCTCCTACAAACTCAGTGACCCTGCTTCAGTTTACGCCGCAGAACTAGCTGCTATTCAGTATACCCTTGGAGTCATTGACACATTACCCGCAGACCATTACTTCATCGTCTCGGATAGTCTGAGTTCTATTGACGCTATTCGCTCGATGAAACATGGAAAGCATTCCTCGTATTTTTTGGGGAAAATACGGGAGCTACTGAGTGCTTTATCTGACAAATCTTTCCAGATTACCTTGGTGTGGGTCCCTTCTCATTGCTCCATTCCGGGCAATGAGAAGGCGGACTCCTTAGCTAAGGTGGGTGCCATTGAAGGTGACGTTTTTGAAAGACCAATTTGCTTCCACGAATTTTTCAGTATTACTCATCAGAGAACCCTCGAAAGTTGGCAAACCTCGTGGAGCAATGGGGAGCTAGGAAGGTGGCTACATTCGATAGTCCCTAAGGTATCGACGAAACCTTGGTTCAAGGGGATGGATGTGGGTCGTGACTTCATTCGTGTGATGTCCCGACTCATGGCGAACCATTACACGCTGGATGCACATCTCCGACGTATTGGGCTCGTGGAGAGTGGTATCTGCGCTTGTGGCGACGGTTATCACGATATAGAGCACATAGTCTGGGCGGGCACCGAGTACAGTTCCGCCAGGTCTCGGCTTATGGATGCCCTCCGGGCCCGAGGAAGACCACCCAACGTCCCGGTTCGAGATGTGTTGGCAAGCCGCGATGTCCTCTATATGTCCCTTATATACACCTTCATAAAAACCATCAATATCCAACTTTAACTGCCCCTTTTTCCTTGTCATTCTCAGAAGCGCTCTCTTCCACCTGTACCATACACCCACGATGGTTTGATGCGACTCCAAGGCGACACAAAACATCCCTGTCGAATGAGCCAACAAACACGGGACCTAAAGCACGAACATCACACGCACAACTCGAAATGTAGCCGATCAACATCTGAGCCGCACTACGAAATCGTCTGGAGAAACCCCTGCCATCTCGAGAACGACCACCCGGCGTCCCAGTACATGATTCTTCCTGATGAAGACCACCCTGATTCTGTAATCCATCCGTTGATCTCCCGAAGTCTGAAACTGAAATAATGTTCTCTCCCTGCCATGTTTGTCCACCCTACTTCCCCTGACTCTTATACACAGAAGTAACACCCCTTACCCCCCCCCCCCCCCCCCAAAATATCTTCATGAAGCATTTAGCTCTTCTTGCCTTTTCTAGTTTTAACTATTATATTATATGATCTCGTTGAAAATGCCCAACTCTACTACCACATAAAATAACTCTAATTAATGTCTCCGAATCTTTACAAAATTTAATCACGCCCTCTAATTATTTCTACTTTTAAGATAGTCGTAAAAATTTTCCCCCTTAGTTAAACATTATTTGCTCCAATAATCTCATTGCTAAAAATGTCAAACCATATTGCCATAAAATCTAAATGACCCCTCTAATCTTACGAAAATTATACTACCCCCTTGTGTATATGTATAGCTATAAATTATCAATATGTAAGCCCCTAGTTTTAAGTAATTTAAAATGTAAAACAAAACAAAATTGGCACCTTTAAGCTAACGCAAACCTGCCTTATCAAATAAACGAAACGAAAAAAAAAAAAAAATCTCTCGAAAACTAACCGTTTGGGAAAATCATCATCATTACTGGAATTTTCATTTTCACGAAACTTTTCGATAACCTTCCGTCACTTGCGTTAATGCACTGTGTGCACAGTGCTCTGAAAATCTAGCGAAATTGTCTTAGGGCACCAGCGGGTCTAATTCAGAGCTATTTGCGCGGCGAGTAAAGTAAAGAATACCAAAAATTAATTTCTATTCCGTAATTTTCAGTTCAGCAATTCGAGAGATCGTGCTCACCGCAAGCCATGAAAAATAGACTACGTTGTGAAGCGATGGTCACTATTTATTAAAAAATCACGGTTAAATAAAAAAAAAATTAACTATTAAAAAATTTCAAATAGTTTATAATTTTCACAAACTTATTAAGAAAAATTGTTTAATAATCTTTCGTAATATTGTGTAAGAAAAAAGCTGAAAATTTCAGTATTTTCTCTATCTGCAACATATTAACCCTTAAGTATACCAATTAATTGGTATACGAATTGGAATAGGTTCGCCAAATTTTGGGATAAGTCTATAAAAAAACCCCTTGAAAATTACCTAAAAATTGTTGTAGTTCGATACAATAAAAAATCCCCAACAATGAAATGTACCTATTAATGTAAAACACAGTGAATAATACATACAATAAAGACCCATTTTTATCAGTCTCATGGTGTATTTTAGGCTGACAAAATGGGAACATTGACTAAATCGGGCAATTTTTGTTTCTTTATAATAAACTGAAGCTGTTAAAATATTCTTCCCGTCCCTTGATGTAGTCTGATAACTACTTCTGATTATGATGAACTTTTTATTTTTGCATATTTCCATCTGCATGATAAGGAAAACATGCTCAAGAAAGGATTTACTCGAATTCAGTCTTGTTCGTCTGCTAGAGCCCATCAAACATATGTTCATATTTGGCTGATAAAATCAGGGTTTCAATGTATTATAATAGATATTCAGCATTCGAAGAAGTTTCTTGTGAACGAGTGTAGAACGACTTTGTTTCTACTTACTTGAAGTCAGCGGCGTAGCCAGAAATTCGGTTTGGTGGGGGTTTGGTGAAAATCGATCATACTGTCCAAACGGCATAATTCCGAAACCGTAATTTTTGAAGTTTTAAAATTATGCAGAATTAATTTTTAAGAAAATAGTAACAGAGTTCGTGTCTAGCGAATTTGTTGAGACTTTATTGTAGTCATGAATATTAACCTGAGAAAAATCACCATAAATACTTCTTGGACGATATACCGTCAAAATTATTTTATCAAATGATGCGCTGTTTAACGTTTGTAAAACTCATCGAAGATACTAAACCTCCGAAGTTGGCGGTTTCAAAATGATGCTATCTTGACCTTAAATTACTGATTTTAAACATTTGACCTATACATATAATTGGTCATACAGCAAAAATCAAATGCTCATCAAAATCGATCAGAACCTGCTAGAATCGAATGGAAATCGTTATTTTTCATAAATTTCTCTCTACATTCGGAAAGTGTTATCCTCGTTATTAATCATATTACGTTTTCGTCTCAACTCGACGCATTCCCAAAAAACCTGTCTTAATCCATCTAGTGGTGCAATTGTGCTTGTCTCATTTGTCCAGACTACGATTCCATGGCTGGTTATGTTCAATACAATGGTGGAAATGAATATTACATGTTCAGTACGATTTGCACATACATACAATGGATCGACAGCCACGATATTGAGATACTATGTGATACTGAAACATCGCTTGAAACCAGCGGCGGATTATGGAGAAAGGTCCGGGAGGTCTAGATCCTGCCGAAAATTTTCAACTTGTTAAGAAATTTTAAACTAGTTTTAATTTTAAAGTAGCAACCCGTCACTGCATACTCTCTCTGGGCCGGTATGATTGTCGATTTTTAGAGTGATTGCATAACCTTTCTATATGAGAAAGACAAAAATGTACCAAAGTCCAAAAAAGTCAATTTTTGTCAAACATCTCAATGTTTCATGCATTTTAAAGTCATTTGGCATCAAAAATACAAATTTGATTTTGAAAATTTTTCATTTCAGTTTATATGGGAATTTGCTGTGTGATTGCACTCTTCAACTCGTAACTCCGGAACCGGAAGTCCAATCAATAAAAAATTCAATAGCAGCCGATGGGAAGGTTGTACCTTTCATTTGAGACTAACTTTGTGCAAATCCGTCCAGCCATCTCTGAGAAACAGAGGTCACATTTTTTTCCACATACACACATACATACACACACAGACATTTTCCGATCTCGACGAACTCAGTCGATTGGCATATGACACTCGGCCCTCCGGGTCGGGATTAGATTGACGAATTTTAGAGTGAATGAGAAAGGGGAAGAACATTTTTAGCAAATGTTGAAAGTTATGCATTTTGTTGGTAAGCAGTTCTATGTTTCATAGATATTAAATCAATTTTAACTTCTCTTCCTATTAAATAAAGACCCTTATTACAGTACATCTCTACAAAAACGAGATCAATTTGAAAATAAATCTGAGGACTATGATTGATTACAGAACTCTGTAATTTTCTATTGGAATGTTTTCAGGTAGGAATTTGATATTGATGCTATTAGACAACTGTGAAATCAAGACCAATAGATCAGTTCCATATCAGGATCCCATTTCGACAATTTATCAAAAGTCCTCATGATGTTTACAACAACAGGTTATCAATCTACGGATCAGATAATTGTTATTGTAATATTGAATTAAATCAGTCTGCATCAATAAATTTTCAACTTTAATCCAATATTTTTTTTTGGGTGTGGTGGGGGGGGGGGGGGCTCGTTGTATGGTTTTAAACCCCAAAACCTTCTCTGGGCTACGCCGTTGCTTGGAGTTATTTATTTCGCTTTTCATTTTCCGATATGTTTCAGATCGATCCGATGGTCATTAGTTAGAAAAATTGCAGTCAGAAGGTTCGCACAAATGAACATTTTTGCACTGATAAGTTATCAAGTTCCTTCCAGACAACTTGGAAGTGTTCGGTGATTATTTCTAGCGGTTGTAGACAGAAAACGCTTTTAATCCACCTAACAGTGTGATGAGACATTTCTTATAACTCTTATCACTCTCTTCGGATATTATATCGTTTGAGAACATTTAGAACTTGATGCTTCGCGATGTTTTTGATAACACATACTACATGGGAAAGTGGCAGGACTCAGAGAATCGCACAAATCAGCGTAGGACAACATCAGTGCTAGAAATATCAAACCAAATCAATGGGAAAGCGGAAAAATGGCCCATAAATTAGACATACCAACGAATTATTGTTTATGCTCTGTTAATAAAATATCTAAATTGTGGTGGGAAAACTGAATTTTCCTAAAGGGGTTATATATTGTACTGAGCCAAAAAAATCGAATTTTTTTTTTTAATCGATTTGAAGTTTATACTTTACTCAAATTTCCAACGTGACTGAGAACTAAGAAATCAACGCTTTTTCTTGAAAAGGGCGATACTAGCAATGATACCATTCAAAGAAAATCAACAGTGAATATTTCCAGACTTGGTTTTATTATATAAGAACTATTGTGTTTTTACATCCTAGATTACATGATTCAGTGATCGAAACCCAAAACTTCATAAAGTATTTGAAATTATTAAATTAAAATTTGTTTTTGCTATTGAAATTGACAAAATGATAGTATCGCCCCTTTGGCGATTGTTTACTTTTTCGGTCCCACCTATTAGCATTGAAGTATCGCCCTTACGTTTTTTTACAATAACTACCGTATTACACCACCGATTTCGTCCGTGTTTTTTCAATAGCGATCATTGTTACTATTTACAGCTGGTATCAGAAAATAACAGTTTCGCCTCTAAACTGCTAGCAAAAAAAGTATCGCCCTGTTTGTTTGCATGGAGCGTGGAGGGCGAAACTTTAAATAAATAAACAAAAATACAGTTTCGCCCGTTGTATTTTTTGCTGTAGTTTAAGAAAGCAATATCGTAGAATCAAAATTTTTAGTTTAATTTGTTGCGCTTCAAAGCCCTCATTCGCATGTATCAAAAACCCTTATGTTTACATTTGTAAGTATTGCCCTTTTCACAAAGAAGCGTTGAAATGAAATCGCAGCTTCTGATATCACGCTATCTCTGAAGTGCATGCGTGCATAGTTCCAAATTTTACTTTGACATCGACTTTTTTTAAAGGTGACTTCCCAGTAGTATCCTTGATTTGAATTATTATCGCTAATCCTAATGTCAAAGAACAAATAAAAACCTCTCGAAAACGAACCGTTTGGGAAAATCATCATCATTACTGGAATTTTCATTTTCACGAAACTTTTCGATAACCTTCCGTCACTTGCGTAAATGCACTGGGTGCACAGTGCTCTGAAAATCTAGCGAAATCGTCTTAGGGCACCAGCGGGTCTAATTCAGAGCTATCTGCGCGGCGAGTTTAATCTGTAAAGAATACTAAAAATTAATTTCTATTCCATAATTTTCAGTTCAGCAATTCGAGAGATCGTGCTCACCGCAAGCCATGAAAAATAGACTACGTTGTGAAGCGATGGTCACTATTTATTAAAAATCACGGTTAAATAAAAAATTAAACTATTAAAAAATTTCAAATAGTTTATAATTTTCACAAACTTATTAGGAAAAATGTATTAATAAGCTTTCGTAATATTGTGTAGGAAAAAAGCTGAAAATTGCAGTATTTTCTCTATCTGCAACATATAAACCCTCAAGTATACCAATTAATTGGTATACGAATTGGAATAGGTTCGCCAAATTTTGGAAGAAGTCTATAAAATAACCCCTTGAAAGCTACCTAAAAATTGTTGTAGTTCGATGCAATAAAAAAATCCCCAAAAATGAAATGTATCTATTAATGTGAAACACAGTGAATAATACATACAATAAAGACCCATTTTTATCAATCTCATGGTATATTTTAGGCTGACAAAATGGGGACATTGACTAAATCGGGCAATTTTTTTTCTTTATAATAAACTGAAGCTGTTAAAATATTCTTCCCGTCCATTGATGTAGTCTGATAACTATTTCTGATTATGATGAACTTTTTATTTTTGCATATTTCCATCTGCATGATAAGGAAAACATGCTCAAGAAAGGATTTACTCGAATTCAATCTTGTTCGTCTGCTAGAGCCCATCAAACATATGTTCATATTTGGCTGATAAAATCGGGGTTTCAATGTATTATAATAGATATTCAGCATTCGAAGAAGTTTCTTGTGAACGAGTGTAGAACGACTTTGTTTCTACTTATTTGAAGTCAGCGGCGTAGCCAGAAATTCGGTTTGGTGGGGGTTTGGTGAAAATCGATCATACTGTCCAAACGGCATAATTCCGAAAGTGTATTTTTTGAAGTTTTAAAATTATGCAGAATTGTTTTTTCAGAAAATAGTGACAGAGTTCGTGTCTTTAGCGAAATTTTTGAGACTTTATTGTAGTCATGAATATTAACCTGAGAAAATTCACCATAAATACTTCTTGGACGATATACCGTCAAAATTATTTACTAAAGACTAAGATACTACTAAGATACTAAACCTCCGAAATTGGTGGTTTCAAAATGATGCTTTCTTGACCTTAAATTACTGTTTTTAATCATTTGACCTATACATATAATTGGTCATATAACAAAAATTAAATGCTCATCAAAATCGATCAGGAACTGCTAGAGTCGAATGGAAATCGTCATTTTTCATAAATTTCTCTCTACATTCGGAAAGTGTTATCCTCGTTATTAATCATCTTACGTTTTCGTCTCAACTCGACGCATTCCCAAAATAAAAACCTGTTTTAATCCACCTAGTAGTGCAATTGTGCTTGTCTCATTTGTCCAGACTACGATTCCATGGCTGGTTATATTCAATACAATGGTGGAAATGAATATTACATGTTCAGTACGATTTGCACATACATACAATGGATCGACAGCCACGATCTTGAGATACTATGTGATACTGAAACATCGCTTGAAACCAGCGGCAGATCATGGAGAAAGATCCGGGAGGTCTAGGTCCTGCCGAAATTTTTCAACCTATTAAGAAATTTTAAACTAGTTTTAATTTTAAAGTAGCAACCCCTCACTGCATACCCCCCTCGGGCCGGTATAATTGAAGATTTTTAGAGTGATTGCATAACCTTTCTATATGAGAAAGGCAAAAATGTACCAAAGTCTAAAAAAGTCAATTTTTGTCAAACATCTCAATGTTTCATGCATTTTAAAGTCATTTGGCATCAAAAATACAAATTTGATTTTGAAAATTTTTCATTTCAGTTTATATGGGAATTTGCTGCGTGATTGCACTCTTCAACTCGTAACCCCGGAACCGGAAGTCCAATCAATAAAAAATTCAATAGCAGCCGATGGGAAGGTTGTACCTTTCATTTGAGCCTAACTTTATGCAAATCGGGCCATCTCTGAGAAACAGAGGTCACATTTTTTTCCACATACACACATACACACACAGACATTTTCCGATATCGACGAACTCAGTCGATTGGCACATGACACGGCCCTCCGGGTCGGGATTACATTGACGAATTTTAGAGTGAATGAGAAAGACAAAAACATTTTTGGCAAATGTTGAAAGTTATGCATTTTTTTGGTGAGCAGTTCTATGTTTCATAGACATTAAATCAATTTTAACTTCGCTTCCTATTAAATAAAGACCCTTATTACAGTACATCTCTACAAAAGCGAGCTCAATTTGAAAATAAATCTGAGGATTATGATTGATTACAGAACTCTGGAATTTTCTATTGGAATGTTTTCAGGCAGGAATTTGACATTGATGCTATTAGACAACTGTGAAATCAAGAGCAATAGATCAGTTACATATCAGGAGGACCCCATTCCGACAATTTATCAAAAGTCCTCATGATGTTTGCAACAACAGGTTATCAATGTACGGATCAGATAATTGTTATTGTAATATTGAATTAAATCAGTCTGCATCAATAAATTTTCAACTTCAATTCAATTTTTTTTTGGGTGCGGTGGGGGGGGGGCGGTGGTTGTATGGTGGTCAACCCCAAAACCTTCTCTTGGCTACGCCGTTACTTGGAGTTATTTATTTCGCTTTTCATTTTCCGATATGTTTCAGATCGATCCGATGGTTATAAGTTAGAAAAATTGCAGTCAGAAGGTTCGCACAAACGAACATTTTCGCACTGATAAGTTATCAAGTTCCTTCCAGACAACTTGGAAGTGTTCGGTGATTATTTCTAGCGGTTGTAGATAGATAAAATGAAATATAAAATTCGTTTTATCGAAATAATGTTTGGCTTATTTAAATGGATTATTACTATATTGAACAATAAATAGGCGACAAAGAGTAATCCACAAACAACAAGCCATAACTTTTAAAGTATTCAAAATAGATATTTGAAGTCTTCAGTAAAGTTGTTCGCAAAAGTAAGAGCTACAAATTTGCTGAAGGCATCATTTCCATATAATCACTTCCAAGAAAATTTGTAAAAATATCTCACTCATAGGGGGATTAATCAGCAAAAGTACAATACCAAAAGAAAGGGCATATTACCTTTATTAAATTCTCCGAGAATACTATTGACCTAAAATAAGCCGTTTTGGCGTTAATAATAGATTACATGTTTTTGGTCATATTTCTGGCAATGGGAAATGATAAAAATCTTTCGTCCGCATTTAATGTTAAATATCTCTTTTGATAATAGTTCGATTTCAACAATCTATAGCTTGTTCGAAAGGTGTTCGTTAAAGCTATCTAAAAACATATAAATTGTTAATCTATCATGTCAATTTCGGCAGATAATTTAAAAAAACTGCAAAAAACGCCATTTTTACGCATTCAAACATTCATATCTTGGAAACTAAACATCAGAATCAAAAACAAATTAATAGCGTTCATACTGTTTTTTAGTTCTTTCACTTAAAATTGGTTTGGATAAGATCGGTTCAGCCATTGCTGAGAAACACGAATGAGAATTTGTCCGTTACATACACACACACACACACAGACACACACACACACACACACACACAGACATTGTCCCAAATCGTCGAGCTGAGTCGATTGGTATATAAGACTCGGCCCTCCGGGCCTCGGAAAAAATCTTGAAAGTTTGAGCGAATTCTATACATTTCTTTTATAAGAAATGTAAAAATGAAATACAAAATTCGATTTGTCGTAATAATGTTTGGCTTATTTCAATGGATTATTACTATATTGAACAATAAATAGGCGACAAAGAGTAATCCACAAACAACAAGCCATAACTTTTAAAGTATTCAAAATAGATATTTGAAGTCTTCAGTAAAGTTGTTCGCAAAAGTAAGAGCTACAAATTTGCTGAAGGCATCATTTCCATATAATCACTTCCAAGAAAATTTGTAAAAATATCTCACTCATAGGGGGATTAATCAGCAAAAGTACAATACCAAAAGAAAGGGCATATTACCTTTATTAAATTCTCCGAGAATACTATTGACCTAAAATAAGCCGTTTTGGCGTTAATAATAGATTACATGTTTTTGGTCATATTTCTGGCAATGGGAAATGATAAAAATCTTTCGTCCGCATTTAATGTTAAATATCTCTTTTGATAATAATCCGATTTCAACAATCTATAGCTTGTTCGAAAGGTATTCGTTAAAGCTGTCTAAAAACATATAAATTGTTAATCTATATTGTCAATTTCGGCAGATAATTCTAAAAAACTGCAAAAAATGCCATTTTTACGCATTCAAACATTCATATCTTGGAAACTAAACATCAGAATCAAAAACAAATTAATAGCGTTCATACTGTTTTTTAGTTCTTTCATTTAAAATTGGTTTGGATAAGATCGGTTCAGCCATTGCTGAGAAACACGAATGAGAATTTGTCCGTTACATACACACACACACAGACACACACACACACACACACAGACATTGTCCCAAATCGTCGAGCTGAGTCGATTGGTATATAAGACTCGGCCCTCCGGGCCTCGGAAAAAATCTTGAAAGTTTGAGCGAATTCTATACATTTCTTTTATAAGAAATGTAAAAATTAAAGAATTAAAAATGTGTTTTGCTAGGAATAATATGCGAAGATGTGATGTAAGATTTTTACTATCGGTGTAGGGCATAGTCTATCGTATAAGTGTATACAGCCCATGATCGCATATTTGTTCCTTTATCTATGGGATTTCCAATCTTTATGTGACTGATTTGCGATTATAGGTAATATACATGATTTGATGCGTTATTTATTATTTGAGCCTTTCATTCTAAAAATTAGCTTCACTGATATGAGAAATATTGGATCAAAGCATACTACTGTAGGGTAGTCGAGAATGCAGTCAAGGAACCCCACTTTCACTTGTCTCTCGTTGTCTCCAATACAGTTAGATGAATTGAAAAAAAATTGTTTTTCAAAAAATGTCCAATACATTCGAAAATATTCGTGAGAGCCACATTTATGCGTTAAGGAAAATTGTGCACCCAAAACGTACCCGGTAATAATCGCTTACATTAATGCAATAAATACAAGCGAAAATTGCAAGCGTTCTGGTAATGTGCATAAATTTCTAGAAGCTTTCTTGCATGTAACACAAGAAACAGAAAAAAATGAATTTTGCCTATGTATTAGTGATGTATGTGTATTGGTGAGCAATATGGTTAAAAAAAAGAGTGTAGTGACATTGAAAAATGAGCCCTGCATGGGCAGATCACTAACCAATACTTTATCAATCCAACTATGCCATCAAATAATTATGAGTTGGATGATATCACGACTAACGAAAAAAAAGTAACGGACGCACCCCCAAGATTTGAACCCGCGTCCTTGCGCATCGTAGCATGGACTATAAACGCTGTTCTACCCTTACACGTGACGACAGAGCGTTAAAACTCGCATAATCAGTTAATCCGCAATTTGGTGCTGTCTCCTGTGTAATGAATGAGCGGCAATACTGCATTTGATGATATTGATAATAAAAAGCGAACGGAAAATAAAAACTCGGCGTGCGTTGCTATAACATCCAGCATAGGCACGTGAATGTGGTGGTAATTTTTTGATAGTGTGTAGAAACATATGTACGTATAGCAAGAGATGAAGTGATTTGAGCGGCTTTAAGGCTCAAGTTACTTTCTTCGAGCATGTGTTAGAATTGATCGTTTGGTAGTATGCGTAGGAAAAATTGTGTACAGCTTTGCCGCCGATTTATGCTATAAAGCATTCATTAAACTCTAAAAGATGAAAATCAGTCGATTTATTAGATTATCAGGATTCAAATCATGCAAAATTGTTGGTGTAAAAACAATTGACCGGATGGTACTTTTGAAAAAGTTGCTGTGGTTTTTTCACTACGCAGTTGTGTTGCGTGCCCCGGGAGAGTGTGGTTTTATGACGAAAAATCACCGCCACTTTTTCAAAAGCACCATTCCACCCGGTCAATTGTTTTTCCACCAACTATTTTGCATGATTTGAATCCTGATAATCTTATAAATCGACTGATTTTCTTCTTTTAGAGTTTAATAAATGCTTTATATGGATAAACCGGTGACAAAGTTGAACGCATTTTTTCCAACGCATACTACCAAGCGTTCAATTCGTGTAGACGCTCACCGAAATTGCAAGCGATTGTTGCTTGCAATTATTGAAAGAGATTTTTGTTTTGGGTGTGCATTTTGACGATTGAAAGAACTTCTTAGAATATGCGCTTGGTGCAATTGCATATAATTTGCATATAATTCCTAACACTTTTCATTAGATGAATAAATGAGTGAAACTATTTTGCGTGCTTGTTTAGGCTGTTTTGTCTTTATGTTTAGTAAATTTTCTCTATCATTTCGTCAATTTATTCTATCATTATTTCAGAGAGCGAGTAAAGGCGCTATAACCTGCCTCATTAGCCATGACAGGGCTAAATACCTCTGTCACATCCCAGGAACCAATTACCATTAACCCTTTTAGCAAAGTCACTCCCAACGATTTATCAGACCCCCATCAAATTGAAACGGTTGTGTACGGTTGTCCACGTTTCTTCCTTATTCAAGGTTCAAAATAATCCGTTGATTAAATTATTCATTGAATGAATAATTTGATTGCCGTATAATTTTGAATCATCTTTATTTTGTACGCTGCACAGTTGGCCTGGCCGCTTTAATGCTTGTGTCATATTCAATATGTGCTACAAACATTAATAATGACAAGAAAAATTGTGGACGAACGTCTGCAATTTTCCAGGATCCCTACATGTATTGGCTGTGTATGTGTAGACTAGACTAGCACGGATTTCGTAATTAACGCGGTTTTTGCAAAAATATGCTAAGTCCGTTTGAATGCAAAAGACTTAGTAGATTTTCGGAAGGATGGAAGAGACGGGTTTGGACTCCTTATGGCCCGCACCTCAACAATATGGGTATTTTCGGAATGGTCTTGACAAGTAGGTGTCAGAAATTGACTTTTGACGCGATTTTGAAATCCAAGATTAGAGAAATTTGCTATAACCCAATCAATATGGATATTTTTGGAATGATCTTGAACAGTAGGTGTCATAAATTGATTATTGACGCCATTTTGAGATCAAAGATGGCAACATCCGGTTTAGCGAAATTCGCTATAACCCAATCAATATCAGTATTTGCGGAATGGTCTTGATGAGTAGGTGCCAGAAATAGTTAAATAAATAAATCTGCACTTTCCCCACTAGGTTTTCCATGAAAAATTGATATTTGATGTCATTTTGAAATTCAAGATGGCGACTTCCAGCTTAGCGAAATTCTCTATACCTCAATCAATATGAGTATTTTCGGAATGGTTTTGACGAATAGGAGACAAACGTCGATGTTTAGCGTCATTTTGAAATTCTATATGACGACTTACGATTTACCGAAATTCCCGCATGAAAAATCTGGGCAATCATCCAAAACATCCTCTAATAGAAGATCTACTCATAAACCAGCGAAATGCAAAATACTTTTTATGTTTTCATCCAGAAGAGTGCAGTGAGAATAGAAGTGAGAGAAGAAAGAGACGTATGTGGTGTGAGTTGGGGGTTTGAATTGTTTGAATTGATTCAAATTAAACACATTGCTTAAATTCAAATAAATTTAACTGTTTAATTAAAACTATTTGTACTACAACTTCCACTTCCAAAACTACTCATATTGATTGGGTTATAGCGAATTTTGCTAAATCGGAAATCGTCATTCTGGATGTCAAAACGACGTCGAAAATCAATTTTTGGAACCTACTCGTTAAGATTACTCCGAAAGCTCTCATATTGACTGGGTTTTAGCGAATGTGGCTAACCCGCACATCTTCATCTTGGATTTCAAAATGGCGTCAAACATCGACCTTTGTTTCCTACTCTTCACGACCATTCCGACAATATCCATATTGCATGGGTTATAGAGAATTTCTGCTAAACCGTAAGTCGCCATCTTGGATTTTAAAACATAAATTTCTAGCATCTAGGGACAATCATACATTACGTAACGCAAAAATTGCCCAAAATTGACTCTCCCTCCCCCATATAACAAATTGTCACAAATTTCACTATCCCCCGCCCCTATTACGTAACAAATCCTTCGAACTTTTTTTTGTTCAGTAAAAACATGTGACTTAACGATCTAGGCTACTCCCCCTCCACCATATGTCACAAAATGTCACAAATTCTCGTACCCACTCCCCCCACTAAACGCGTTACGTAATTTATGAATGGTCCCCTACTTGTCAAGTCCATTCCGAAATACCCACATTGATTTGGTAATAGCGGAACTGCGATAATTGGAAATCCGCGTAAAAAACCTGAGTGAGCAATAAAATTTTTGACATTCGAATTTTTTTTTTCAAAAATTTTCAAGTCCTTGGAACTAAAAAAGTTTTAAATTAGTTTTTAGCGGTTTCCGTTTGTTTTGACAGTAGTTGCTGATGTTTCAGGCTATTATAGACAAAAAAAATCGATTTTGAACATTTCATGGTTTTCCCCCATCCTTTTTTATGTAATAAGAATTTTATGGAAGACTTCATGCGAAAATTTAAGGTGACCATTTTCATGGGTATCTTCCTTCTTTGGTTTTAAACTGTGAAGCCCCGTTCCATTTTTTTTCAAAAATGTCTTCACAAGGGGTTTCCTGGGACTCCAAACTATCACCATTTTTTACGTTCTGCTCCCCGATCGTGTGTTGAACAGTGTTATCTGGAAAAATCTGTAAAATACAGAATAATCTGTTTATGTGCTAGCCCTGCTCCTGCCTCATTTCGATACACAGAAACAGGGCTATAAGCGATTTGGATGGAGAACGTTTTGTGCGTGCCTGTACGCTACGGAATTTCAGTTGATTACGCAAACAATGAAAATTTCTATTCGCGGTTACAACTCACCTCTCTTCATCGCGACTAACTTCGTTTTTACACACTGAAATTGTTCCAAGATATATGAATTAGTGGACAACCTTGTAGCATACCCCTGTTGATCTTGGAATTAACACTTTTCGAATCTCTTACAGCTACTTTGTTTTGTCATGGTTTATAGGGTTATGTGTTTTGGCTCTACAGTCTTCGGTTTACAAAAACACTATTTTGTCTTTATCCGATGTTTCGGTCCGTTTGCGACCGAAACGTCGGATAAAGACAAAAAATGTTTTTTAAACGAAGACTGTATAGCCAAAACACATAACCTTAAAGTTACTACAGTTGACCCCCATCCAAAAGCGTAATACCATAGTTTATACTCAACCCGATGCCTCTTTCACTGATCTGCGATCAATGCCAATGAAGTTGGTGTTGTTAGTGGAGCATATAATCGTGTGAGAACTTGTGGTAATGTTTCCGTTTCTTTGCACATCAAATCTTCGTATTGCACCAAGCGCAATGTTGAACAGCAGCTTGGAGAGTGCATCTTACGTCAGAAACGAGTCAGATGTCGTCCATTTTGACGGTTGAATTTCACTTATCCAATGTTATGCGAATCATCTTATTCAGGTCCGTTGAAAAGCCATGTTCAACCATTATCTGCCATTTCGTTTCACTGAATCAGATGTTGAGTTGGATTCCTGGAATTTATGCAGTACTTGTCGCAAGGTAAACATCTAGTCCGTCGTTTATCTTCGAAAGCCGCTAAGGTATTCGCCGACAAATAATCCAGTCAATGGATGTAGTTTGCTAAACACAACACGGGAGAATATCTTATAGGTAGCATTGAGGATTGCTATGCCTCAATAGTTATTTCATTCGAGATTGTGAAGATTATGCATATGAGCTCATTTAACCCATGTGGAGCATTCCAATCACGCAGTGGTTTGCCTCGAACAGCCGATCACTCCTGATTTTTGATTTGGCTTGCATTCCGTCCATCCCAACCACCTTACCGTTTTTTAGCTTTTGAATAGCCTTTCACACTTCATCTAGCCTGGGTGGATCTACAGCATATCCTTCGTCCTCAATCTGATTTCGCTTTTCGACTACAATAGCAGCTCGAAGTGTTCCTTCCACCTGGCAGCCACTTCTGTAGGATCTGTCAACAGATTACCATCTCGGTCGTCAAATATTGTTTGATTTTGTGAGATACAACCCAAGGACGATCGTGGGAAGATGGTGGAGATCTGAGGTTCTATGACGTCCCTGAAAATATGCCTTGACAAACTAAAGATTATCTTTAGGGCTCTTTCCAAAGCACTATCAAACGATATGGTCTATTGTACCGTATGACGAGGTAGAGGTGAAGAAAGCACTCGGACAGAGTGGAATGTTGCTTTGAAAGCAGCAATCTAAGCATTGCCGAACATGTTTGGTATGGTGCTCCGAAATCATTTATGGAGAGCGATCACGATTTATCGAAGAACCAGTTCGGATTCCAGAAGGCGTACTCTACAGTGTGGACACCGTTCGGACAGTGATCGAAGGAATCAAGGCGGTCCTCAAACGAAGGACCCTTCTCCTAGATAGGCTCCTAGGTTAATAGATATTGCAGCAGAGCGAGCTGGGAAGCCATTGCTCAAGCTCTACACTAAACGAGGGTTGCTAGTTACCCAGGCAGAAATTTGAGGAATTACTTCAAGATCCGGGTTCCGAATTCTTTGCTGTTAGCCAAGGGTGCGAAATTTTACACCTAACTTAACCGACAAATTTGTTCACAAATGTTAACAGTGTATAGCTAAATGCGAGCGGCACAGAACAATTATGCACTAAATTATTATACTGGTGGGTGACAGAAGGATTTAAAAAGCGTACATGTTTCTTTTTGTTAGAGAAAACAAAGCAGTGCTCCAAAACGTTATGGAACAATCGCTCTAACTGTCTGATTCCAGTGCATGCTCATGGTTCTTGTAAAATCCAACCCAAGGTCAATTAAAATCTCCACGTCACCATGTCTTCAGAGGTAGCAAGCCTAGTCACCGTTGCGCATTCAGCGCAGAATTATCGTCTCAAACACACCGAGAAATTAATAATCTGCTTCTTTCAACGTCCCTACTTCATTGCTTTGAAGAGCAACAGTGAGTATAAGCGGATTTGGATAGACAAACTTTGTATGCGTCTGACCGCTACGGGATTTTTTTGGCTACGCAAACCATATGGAAAATCCTATTCGCAGTCGCAACGCTCCTTTCTATCTCGCAACAAACTTCGTATTCACTCGCTACAAGTATTCTGAATTCGTCGACAACCTCGTACCATACCCTATCAATTTGAACCATGTAATTAACACCGTTCGAACCGCGTCGATCCCAGCTACTTTGTTTTGTCATAGTTTATAGTTAGCTCAAAGCTTGTTCACTGATCTGCGATCAACGCCAATGAAGCCGGTGTCTTCCGTGAAGCTAAGAAGCATGTGGGATCTCGTGATAACGGTTTCGTTCCTTTGCACGTCAGATCTTCGCATTGCACCTTTGAGCGATATGTTGATCAATAGATTAGAGAGTGCATCAAACGCCGAAAACAAGTCTGACGTCTCTTCGGCTATATTTGCAGTTGCGTTTAACTCGTTCAATGTTACTCAAATCATTTTATTCAGGTGTGTTGGAGAGCCATGTTCAAGCATTATCTGCCTTCGTCAAAAAATTGAATGTTTCCAAAATTGATTACATCTCGAGGAACATTTTGAAATCCACAGTCCACCTGAGTTGAGTTAGCCGAGCCACACACTCGAGAAATGTTTTGCGAACGAGTTACAGATGCCGCTGGGAACTTCCTGATATCCTCCATCTCGTCATAGAGAACCAGGTGCGGACAAATCTGCGTTACTAGAAGTGGAGGATGATGTGCGTCTACAGCAACTAAAGGCTCAAGTGCCTTTGAAACGGTGCAGTTCATTGAAGCTTCTTCATTTATAAACAGGAGGTCCAGGATTCGATTTCGCCTATTATTCACTGTAGACATTGGTCGCATGTTCAGTACGGACATTCCGTACAGTAAGATAGTACTCGCCCTCGAAAAGGTTGATTCAGAAGGGTCTGGGAAGGCATACCCGGAGGGGGTGCTTTTCCAAAGAAGTCCAGGTTCATTGTAATCACCAAATAATAGATGTTCCGTGTTGGGTTCAGTGGAAGTTGCGATGTCAAGTGCGGAGTCTATGTGCTTCTGAATAATGTCTACATCATTTGCGGAATCGGAAGGAATATATACAACACCCACACAGAAATTAGTATAGAAACCACGAATATTTACCCAGAGTAGTTCGAGATTGTGCGTGTCATTTTTCTGTTTGGATGAGAGTCGGTTGGAAACTGCAATGAGCACACCACCACCACGTTTCTTCCCCGCATTATTAGGATCGCGATCGTTACGATATACCGGGTACCTTGAGCCAAATAATTGGAGCGAGTTGATTTGATCATTCAGCCACGTTTCGGTTAGAACAATAACATCATTATCCTCATCTGAAGCAGCGGCGAACATTGTTGTACGTAGTCCTCTCACGTTCTGATAGTAGTTTTTCAGATATCCCTGCAAGTTTCCTGCTGACGGTTGAACGGTGGTAGATTGAGTGATGGTGGAAGACGGTGATTTGTTTAGATCGAAAAAAGTCGTTGTCGTGTCCTTCAAGTTCTGTGGTGGACGGATGGGTGTCGGTGACAGAATCGACCTGATTACGTATGTTGGCAAGCTGCAATAGTGAATCAATGGGGAGGGGGGCGCAGTATCTCGAGTAGCTTCGGGAGGACGTCCTTAGCTTTACCTGACCGGGCAACCATAATGCCAAAGTTCTGTGATAAACAGATGGGAGTCGTTGACGGAGCCAAGCTGATTACGAAATTTATGGTACAAGAGGACAGGGAGAGTGATTTTTGAGCAGCTTTCATGTTACGTAATTTTTGAATGGACCCATGCTGTTGGTTGAACTGTCTGGAGGAGTAGAGAACGTCAGGGTGCGGGCGAAATCATGATAACGGTTCGCGGAGACAGCAATGGGATTTGGCGAATAGTGGTGGATGGACACACAGACTCATACCGGTTCTCTCCATCTGGGTAAATGAAAATCACCTTCTAATCGACGCAGTTCCGTCTGCATATAGTTGATTTAGACAGTACTTATATCGGTTTCGACAAACGGCGTCGCCTTTGTCTCCGAAGTGTGTAAATGCAAAGGAAACACCGGAGCATGTAGTCCTCGTCTGTCTTAATTCCTTAGTAGCATTTAGAAAACTGTTTTACTTAGAGCGGAAAATATATTTGCTGAAATGCGCCGATATATAGGGCATATGGAATGACACCAGCAAAGCAGTCACACTAGTTCTGTCGGAGCACTATCGAAAGTGGTGAAACGAACAGCAAGTTAGTAAAACCTAACAGCTGAAATATATCATTTGTTCAGTCTAAAGATATGTCAGCTCGTTCGAATACAATGTCGTACGACATAAAATGTATAATTTTGAAAAAAAAGTATGATGAAGGCTACAACTTTATTTTGTAATAAAAAATGAACGAAATTAATCGAATCACCTTTCCATGATGGTTCCTTTTCAAAGACAGCATTACCAACATACCACCGAACATTTTCGACGGAAAGTCGAGCAAAAAATATTATTTAATTGCGCGTCCTTGATACAAAAATTACATACGAGCGGCAGGGTTGACGTTAAATTGCCATCGCTTAACCTTCTCTTACCTTCATCGGAAAGCCAATTTGGCCAAACCACCCGCATGTGCATGTCTGATATCAGTTTAATCACTCGTGGTTATCCTTTTCCTCCCCCATCATTCAGTCCATCCCGCCCCCCAAAAATAAAAAGCGTTTGGAAAAGGCTTACGAACCTGACAAGCACAAATCCTTCCTGACCCCTTGAATCCAATTCAGCGCAATGGCAGCGAGCGAGCGAGCGAGCGGTGAGGAGGTTTACCCTTCTTGAAAATTAAATGCCTTTCTGACTCCTCTCGCAAGATGGCGAGAGGATATTCCGCGATGCGGCGCGGAGCGAGGGTGTATGTGCGGCGGACAAAAGGTGCAATCCAATTAAAATTGTAATCAGCTCAACCTCGTTGTTGCAGGCGGATAACACAAGGAAAAACTTTTTTGTGTGCTTCCTCCCGCCCGCTTCGTTTCCTTCTTGATCCATTCCATATCTAACCTAAAACGGGTTGGGTTGGTTTTCTTACCGACGGATGGATGTATTCGGAGTGTGGGGTTCGACGAATGCGAGATATTGCACACACAAGGCTAAACGACTAGTCCCCCGGTTGCCGCTACTTGAGGTACAGGATCGGACTAGACTGGGAAAGTAAGACACACAAAAAAACTAGAAAGGTTGAGAATCGGAGAGATTGTCTGCACGTCTGTTTCGGAGAGGATCCAACCGATCGGGGAGAAGTCCCGCGATAAGACGAAAAGGAAGAGAAAATTAGATGAATTTTGCAGTAATTAAACCCCTACATAAGGTATAATCCTAATTAATTTATTCAAATTAAAAAAAAAGTGCGGTATGGAAGGGCGATCCGGTGGGTGGCGTTCCGGGGAGTAAAAGTGCCAAGTGTTTAATCGGGTATCAACCGCCCGCGGAAAACCGTTTCAGGGAAAAACGGGAACCAGTCACGAAACAAAAAAAAAAAATTCACGGTTAAATTGAAGCGTGCCGAAGAAAGCTGCAAAAAGCGAAAAAGACCGTGGCCAGTTGTTGGATGGTAAAAAATGAAAGGGCTATGTTGAAAAAAAGGAACTTACCTTTCGGGATTATCCTTTTGAGTTAATTATATCCTTAATTATTCTGATAATATCGCATAATCTGTAAATTAGAGGAGGGAAGAAGAAGAAGAAGAAAGTACGAAAAGTTAGTCAATTTGATTATCCCGATAGTCGCGGAGGAAGGAAAGACAAAAATAACGACTCGATTTGGGTTAATTAGACTTCATCGTCAGTGTCAGGAAAGAAAGATAGCATTAGCCTTTTGTTTGTCTATGCTGTGCACTGAGAAAATCGATAAGTGGATTGTGGATTGAATTCCGAATGTAAAAGATTTATTATTGTGAAAGTATGTTGACTGCTACTTATTGAAAAATACAAGTTTGTTTGATTTCGTGATATTCAATAAATGAAATGAAACTCAAAGCGACAAAAGATATCTTCTGAACACTTTCAAAATATTTCTCGCTGTGCATCTGTCACTCCACTATTGACTAATGATCTCGTAGTTCCGATTACTTTTTGCTGCGCTTGCCGGAGCGAGAAAGACAAGTTACTGACCTTGCCAGTCTTCCATCATTCACCGAGAGACTAGCTCTGATTGAAATTGATTTTCTCCGTCTATCATCTTTACAACACATTCGTTCCGGTGCGATAGCAGCAGGATGGTGGTAGATACCGAAAATCTCAGAATTCCATGATCCGTTTTTTTCTTTACAGGCTTACAGCCCGGTTCATTATCATTCTTTATTCCAGTTGGTTTGTACTTGGAAAGTTGGGAAAGTGGATCTTCCAAAAATTGCGCCCATCACTGTAGCGTGTAGAAAGATTCTGACAGAGCTAGTATCTGATTTGATGATGTGTGTTTTTTGTGAAGTGTGTCATATTGCCATCCGTCTGACTTTAACTGAATATTCCAATATTGGACGTTATTTTCGAAGAATCCGTAGAATGCTATATCCTTATTCGTGTGATAGAACTAAGCGGCTTGTTCGTCCAATCGCCACCCACCTAAACGTTGCAAGCCCATACGCACGGTTGACTCACAAACAACCCCCTGTTACTAGTCATTATCGGAACCGGATCGATTCGATCAATTAATTAATTGAAATTGAAAAGTGAGAATGGGATACAGCTTGCTCCCTAGTTTAACTAGTCAAGCTGGGGAAGTGTTGCCATGTCGTGAAGTGGATTCGAATACATTGTTGTATTTGTTCAGTCGTAATTAGTACATCACTCATTAGAAAATCCGAGTTTATACACCTTTACAAGAAGCACTATCATATGCATACAGACTGCAAGTTACTGGTCTTTCGAAAGAGGCCTGTGCACAAGGGGAGGGTTTTAGGGGTTCAAACCCCTCCCATGGGGGTTTTGAATTACTTTCAAAATATTATAAACTTCCTGTTCAGGGATGAAATTATACAGCGAGCCGTGCCATTCGAGTTCGGTTACTCTAGAAACAAGTCGTTGAAAAAACCAAGGAAGAAACCTTGCGAAGGTGGCTGGTAAGGGGTGTGAGTTATGTTGGTCGGCATCTCTGGATCGGTTCATGTTTCGATAGTAGCACTAGTTGTGAGTAGATCAGCTTCACAGCAAAGGTCGGTCAGCGGACTAGCAAAGTGATCTAAGGAAAAAGCATAACGTCAGAGAAAATCAAGATATCGTTATTAATATTTATTGCCGATAATCTCTCCATCGGAGTGACTGACAGCTAAATGGCCCGCGAAAATGGTCATCGGTATGGGGAGGAATACCTCCGCCGAAAAATTCTCAGCAGCAGCTGGCAAATAAATAGGAACGACTAACGAAACTATTTATTTGCTATTTAGAAGGATAAGAAACCCTGCGAAGGTGGTTGTAAAGAAATGTAAATAATTATGGTCGACATCTCTGGATCGGTTCATGTCTCAACAGATGACGACATTTGCAGCAGATCTGAGCAGGGCGGATATACTGAGAAGGTTGGACAGCAAACAAGAAAAAGCATCAATGGAAAAAAACATGAACGATTAACACGGATCCGTGCTTCAGTAGATCCACGCAAACTCAAATCGTTGACTGCACCGTCGATCTCAACGTTGTGAGCGGGCATGCAGACACGGTAGTTCTTCATAACTGGCTTGTCGCTAGTAACATAATCAGCTTTCTTTAGTCACAATAACACAATTCTGAGCCTATTTGGCCGCAGTTTTTTCGAAAGAGTATTTAGCGGATTGTATATGATCCAAAGGATCAGAGTTCAATGTGTATGATTCAAATGGGAAGTCAGTGTCTGATACTAGGGGCAGATCACTCTAGAAATGTATATCAAACGTGCATCGAATTTGAAAAAATGCATTATGTTTATAATTATATCTGATTGAACTGACATTTTGCATAGAGGTACTAATAGTTTTGAAGTGTATCTAGTTATAAAATTTGATGGTTATTTTCCTTCCATACAAACTATTGGAATACTTATATACAGTCTCTTGAATAGATGCTCCCTCCATCGCCTCCAAATACCTAGCGTCAGCTGATTTCATGAATATTCAGATTTGTGGCTGGAATTTACATGAAATGAGCGACAGTCGGTCGAATCTTTTGTAAATTTTGTTTTTCTGTATTTTTACCAGGTTCCAAGTATCGGAAGTAAATCAGCCTTATTATGCATTACGACGGATCGATTTTTCGTACTTATGTAATTTGCATTGTAAATAACGACAGCAAAAGTAAACGGAAATCAGAGTCGATTGAACCACGTTCGTCCGAAAAATTCCGTCGTAATGCGGAATAAGGTTGAATATACCGAACGGTTGGTAAAGGAACAAATGTTCAAATAAAGTTTTTGAATTATTATATGATAAAAGCGGGTTGAATTCACTAATAAATCGTCAGCTCAATAAACTGGTCTGCACAGCCAGTCTTGCAGAAAAGTCCGTCGCCTTCAAGTACCTAGCGTCAACTTATTTCCCAAAGTCTTCCGAAAAAATTCGCAACCTTAAAACACCTGACTTTGAATTATAGTAGATCAAATCTTCATCGAGCTTATATTTAAAATTTAGAAGAACTATAGTGTTTTTGGCGCTTCATATGGATGGCATTACTTTCCGGCTAGATTGGTTAGACAAATGCTGTAAAGGGCGCAAGACTGAAATTCCGCCAAGGGCGCCAGAAGGCCACCCTACGGCTCTGGTGGTATCACGATAACGTAAACAGAAATTACGAAAATCGCGACTAAGATCCTGAAATCATGAACATAAACACCGCTTATCTGAGAGAAAAATCCGATTGAAAACTCATGAATAACATAGCACAGAATAACGTAATAAGAAATCACAAAAATCGAGAATAAGCTCCTGAAATCATGAACATCGTTTGTCTATCGGCTGTGTATTCCCAAATTATGAACAAGTTTCATAACAAATACTAAACATGTCCCGGTTAACGACAACAGTAACCCAACTAAACATTCGAATGTAACGCCATGTCTACATTCGGGACGTACTACTTTTTTGAAAACCAAATATTTCCATGAATACGAGGTTTATTATTTATAATTTCAGGAAATTTATAACGGTTTTCAAAATTGTTCAGTTCAAGAAATCGTGATTTTTTCATAAATTTATGCATGGATTTTTTTCTGTGTACACAGAAAAAAATAGTTTGTAATTTTAAGTTTATTTTCATGCACATATTTGGAGCATGAATATAAATGTAAAATTAAGTTCCACCACAAACACACACGACTTGTCGTGCTTTCTTCGACGAATTTTATTATAATTTTACACGTGAATTGAAAACTACAGTTTCTGTAAACCGAAAACCAATGCGCTTGAATATATTTTTACTCGAATACTGCTGTAAAATGAATGACATGTAATATTACACGAATGAAAGTGTAAAATTGTATGCTGTTTGATGCTCCAATTGATTTTAACGTAATTATCAATCAAATTTTTGATTCAATCGTTGTATGTTTACATTCGTATTGATTTACATGTCGTTTAAGTTTCATTATTTTTTGGTGTGTACCCACGAGCTTTTCCTAGTTAACGAGTTGACAACTATCAGGAATCAGGAATCAGTAGCGTCTGGCTCAAATGGCACGTTCCCCATGTTGTTCGGAGATTTGTGCCTTGCCAAGAATCGTCTTTTCATCATTTTCCTGATGGGAAGGATTGGGGAAGTGGTAAGGTTAGGGGTAAGGAAAACAACGACACAGAACAATTAAAACAGAGCATTCTGCTCCCCCGGAGTGATGCTGAACGATCTGCAGGTGCTACAACAGCAGGAATAAAACTTCCAACCCCCGGAGGGATTTAGAACCTCTACTCAAACAGTGAGCGGATATATCAACACCCCCGAGGGGATATTGAGATAACAGAACGACAACACCCCCGAAGAGATATTGTCATTCAAATACAACTAAAAAACTATAGCTCTTTACCACACTGGGTTAGGAACAAAAGCATATCCTTAAATTTCAGCTCTCTGTACATAGGTTCATCTATGTATGGAGAACCAAAAATCCGGATGCGCAATTGCATATCAAATGATATGATGTTCCGTAATCGGATTCACAAAGATCACATGAATAATACTCAGCGCGCTAAATAGTAGCCATGTGATAATTGAGTTTGCAGTTGTGCTTGGAAAAATGCAACAAATTTCTTGACATTTTCGGACTCACATCCGCCAGAAAAACCTTTGTTTGAACACAAGTTTGCAAGCTACGCCAATGGTTGGCATGTTCGAATGCAGCCCAAGAGCGAATCTTGTGCTTTATCCAACTTATTGACAGTGGTAGAACTGGTTCCGGACCAACGAAATCAGTCGCACCACCAGCTCTAGCCAATTCGCCCGCCTATTCATTTCCAGTAATACCGGAATGACCGGGTACCCATAGAAGGTAGATTGCATTTGAAATGCTAAGTTCTTCGATTTGAGTTCGACATGCGATTACTAATTTCGATCTCGAATTTGCCGAACTAAGTGCTTTCAGGGCAGACTGACTGTCAGAGCAAAAATAGATTCTTTTACCGCGAATTCCCTGTTGAAGTGCGGATTGTACGCCACACAAAATCGCAAAGATTTCTGCTTGGAATACGGTACAGTATCTACCAAGCGAATGAGATTGGTTTAATCTCATCTCATGACAATAGACACCAGCACCGGCTCGGCCCTCCAACAAAGAACCGTCCGTATAACAAACTACGTATTCTTCAAGTTGTCGCTCCATCCAGCCAGACAGCCATTCCTCACGAAGAGGAATTCTCACATTGAAAGTTTTAGAAGGAAAACTAGATGTGAGTGTAAGGTCACTGGGAGCAAGTGTATATTCATCCCAAGTAACCATTTGGGGCCACAGTCTTGTGTGGCTAGTTACACGATCTATTGGGTTACTGTTCCAGAGCCCAGTAACCTACATGGAAAAAATCCGATTATAAATCCATGAAAAAATGATCGCTATTTCGTGAACTGAACAATATACGAAAACCGTGACCAAGTTCCTGCAATTATGAGCAATAAACCTCGTATCCATGAAACAATTTGTGTTTCCACACAACTAGATCGTCCCGACTATATACATGGCGTTACATTCAAATGTTTTGTTGGGTTACTGTTGTTCGCTGGACATGTTCAGATTTTGTTATGAGTCTTGTTCATAATTTGGGAATACACATCCGACAGTCAAGCGATTTTGATCATTTCCGGAGCTAATCCCCGATTTTTGTGATTTCGTATGACGTTACCGTGCTATTTTATTCATGAGTTTAATATCCGATTTTTATGCCAGGGTAGCGAGATCTATGTTCATGATTTCATGATCTTTGTCGCGATTTTCGTAATTCCTATTGACGGTATCGTGAGATTTCAGTTATGAGTAAAGTTATTCATGCTCATAATTTCAGGATCCTAGTCTCGATTTTGAATATTTCATTAACGAGTAATGTGATTTATGTCAATGACTGCAGGAACTTTGTCATGGTTTTCATAATTTCTGTTCATGTTGTCGTAATATTTTAGTCACGTAGGTAGGGATTCATTTTTATTTATGTTCATGATTTCAGGATCTTAGTGACAATTTTTGATATTTTTGTCACGAGATGTGTGATTTATGATTATAATTTCAGGACCTTAGTCACGATTTTTGTAATTTCTGTTTATTTTATCGTGATATTTTATTCTAGAGCTTACTTTCAAATTTGACACGTGGAGTAATGTGACATGAGCAGTTTCATCGTGGTATTCGTAATTTCTTTTCGCCTTGACGCGATCTGTTATTTTCTGTTACTTTTGGGTTTTACTCATTGTAACGTGATAAGGTGAACTGGATCCTAAAAGTGTGACTAGCTCGCGGTATCGTGTTCTGTAAACTATATCACGAACACGATTTGTGCGCTCAGCGCAGTTTTCGCTTTCTATCCAGACATCACACTGAACCGTATCAAATGAATAACGATGTTCGAGGTCCTAATATTTTTTTTGTTTCTACAGCTTGTATCTATTCTTGGTCGCTAGCAGCTAGATATTTCATGAAATGTGCACGGAACAAGAATGATTCCACGACTAATACTCCAAATTTCACGTAAAAATTTCATTATACTAGAAATCATGAACCAGTTCACGAATACATGAGTAATATGTAATGAACTTGGGAACCATTTCACGAGCACGGATATTGAATCGTGGGCAATATATTTGGAATCATGAACCTGTTTACGATTACATGAATAATATTTGATGGATTTGTGAACTACTTCACAAGCACGAATGGTAACTTGTGACTATTATACTAGATAAAATGAACTAGTTCACGACATGAATAACATTTTATAATTTTGTGATTTATTTCACGGGTACGCATGGTCAGTCGTGACTATTATACCAGGAATCATGAACGAGTTCTCGAATACATGAATAATATTTCATGATATTGTGAACTGTTTCAGGGGCATGAATGGTAAGTGACTAATATATTAGGCATCACGAATTAGTCGATGAGGATTGAATGGATTCATCAATAAAATTCCGAGTTTCGTGAAATAGATCACGAGAAAATATCCACAATGTTTTGATTTTGCGAACTAATGTGCCTAAATCTATGAATAACATCATGAGTCAACTGAGTTTAATGATCATAATGTTGTGCACTAGTTCACGTACAGAAAATCGATTTGGTAATGACAAGAAAACCGTGACTGAATTTCACAAAACAAAAATAAATATTTCCACTATTTCCGCGTTATAAGGGCGTTACTAAAGCGAAATTGAACATAATTATAAAACACATGATTTTTGTTCATAGTAAAAACGTAAACGTAAAAACGTGAATCTTTCAGAATTCATGGTACTTTATTCACGATTTTAGGAACAATGTTTATACGGTTTAACGGTGGCCCCGGATGGCAAGATACAGGAGGTTGTTTAGTCGGTAGGATTAACTACTTCAAACCAATCAGGCACTACCGCTGACCAATTCCATTCCTTCTCGATAATAGACATGTACCCAATTTGTTGAGCTAAATCGATTGGTACACAATACAGTCGTAATTCGCTGGTTGGGCCACACCTCTGTTCAACTAACGAATTTGGACCGACTGACAGATGTCAAAAACTCTCCAAAGGAGACGTTAGTAGTGTAATTGTATCTATTCACATCTCTAATAATTGTCGGATGGATTGTCAAAGTAAATTTGACATAACATTTTGACATTCAGATGCTTTTTAGTTGGACAATGGTTCAACTAGCGGAGGTCCAACTAGAAAGCGGTCCAGTTAAAAAGTGTCCAACCAGCGAATCACGACTGTACTCGGCCTTCCAGGTCTCATAAAAAATCGTCAAAGTTTATCCTTTCTTTTAAAAGAAACGTAGAAAAATCAAAACCTTCCCCATGAGCATTTTCTGCGCGCGGGCCTGTTTCGAACAATAACCATGTTGATCTTGCTACCAGTCATATACGACTGTGGTAACAAATTATTACACAGGTAGAAGAAATTCTTGCTCCCAGCAATATTTCACTCACATGTAGTTTTGCTTACAGAACATTCCGTGTGAAGATTCTCGAGTGAGAGGAGCGGTTGTTTGGCTATATGAAGACACAACAAAAAACTAACACAGCAAATCATCTTTTTTCCAGAGACGTTCTACAAAAAACTTCGTCACCGAGTCGCTAGTTGATATTCTTGCATGAAAAAATTACAGAATGTTTTTGAAATGATGTAGTATAATGTACAAAAGTTTCGATCAATTCGCTTCACCCATCTTTCTAAAATAATTTGACAAAAAGAACTGATTTTTTTACGCTGGAACCCTAATCCCCCCTTAAAATAAAAATTGTTACTTGCGCTGAGTCAAGTCGGCATGATGATTTGTGGTCGTGAGTGGCGTAACTCTTTTTAGCATTTTTGTAATATAATACTAAGAGCATTTTTAGAGGATGCTTCACATTAGTCGGAAGCTTTTTGTACGCGGGGATGGTTATGCCAAAGGTTACCTGTCACGAATTTCGAGAGGACACAACATTTTGTCCCGTCCAGTGCAATAGCCATTCAAAATCGTTGCTCACCACAGCAAGTGGTGAGCTGTCATATAGACGTAGTAGTCCTTCGGAACATCACAATTCTGTGCTTATCTGGGCAAAATATCTGATACCGCTGAATAAGTCGTAGCTTTGTTTTACTTGCATGTGCAAAAATGGGTGGACAATGTCTGGGACATAACCAGAATGTCGTGTTGGCACTGACTAACTGATGATTCAATGTAATGATATGCACCGTAATAAGCAGTTCACAAACAAGGTCACAGTTCCTAAACTTGTCTCCTCAATATATTGGTCTTGATATACAGATATAGCACATCGCAAAAAGTACCTATCATTCGGAAAAAAATGTCCTATAATGTCATGAAATATAGAGATCTGATGTAATCTCAAAAAATGCCTTTCTGTGACATTGGTTTTTTAATGGAGGTACGACCTGAGTTTAGAAATAAAGCTTTTAATTTGGTATGCCTTAGATATGCATGAAACGTCAAAATCTGGTGACAACTCGAAAAAAATAATTTTAATATTTTTTTTTTGAAAATTCAAAAGTTTCAGAGAACAAAAATCACGAGATGATACAAGATCCGACGTTTCATACATTTCTAATGCTTATTGCATCAAAAAGAAATTAAAAGCTACCTTTCCAAACTTATTTACCAAGCCCCGTAAAGGCTCTCCAATATTTACCAAGCCCCGTAAAGGCTCTCTACAAAAATTCGACATGACACTAAATCTTGTTTTTTAACCATCTAAGCCATTTTGTATCAAAACTATGATATTTGTATAGAAACTTTCTTCGAGGTGCCTCGTTACAAAATTCGATGGATACGTGTTTCCCACACGTGCCATAGGCACCCTATTATACAGTTTCCTGAATAGATGCTCACATAAAATGGGTGGCAGTCAAACACGAACAAACTTCGGTCGAATGTTTTAGAAATCGGATCTTTCGGTATTTTGCAAGCTTTCAATCATCGGAAATAAACATAGCTGTTATTGAAGGGTTGAACCACAGAGGCGGGTCGAATTCCAAAAAAAAAAAATCTTCTTCTCAGTAAACAGTCTTCCGGAACAATCCTCCATCCGTCGCTTTTATATACCTAGAGTCTACTGATTTCTCAAAGTCTACCGAAAAAATATTCCGTCCGTCACCATCAAACACCTAACTTCGAATGATATTAGAGACGAATTTGCATTTAAAATTTCACAAAACTATAGTGTTCTGTTGGTATTCCATACTGATGGCTTTGCCCGAAATACACGCTGCTGTCTTTCAGGTACATTGAAATATAGATTACTTTTCGGTTAGATTGTCTTACACATACTTAGCTTCATATTCACTGCGGCATATTCGCGGACAATGCTGCTAGCGTAGACAAATGACGCATGGGGCGCAAAGTTCAGCCTCCGCCAAGGGCGCCAGAAGATCACGCTGCGGCTCTGCCTATACGTTATTACGACAATCGAACGCGTGGTACAAACTTGTCGATGTTCATGGGAAGTCTGACTAAAAGAAAGAAGAAAAGCCCTTCATCAGGTGCAGTAGTTTGTGAGTGAGTGGCTCACAAATCTCAAACAACGCGACATAACCTCATCAGAGGGCTTTTCTTATCAGGCTAAACATTCAATTCTCACCCGTACGACATCGATCTGCGACGGTTGCTGCTTAGCGGCAATACCGATCCAGGGCAGGTAATACGAAATAGAAAAGACAACAATTACTCCATCCTTTTCCTCGAGCCAAACGTTCCACCATACCTATCGAGCGAGAAGACGGCGAGATCACTAACGTGTGTGTCGCACAACAAGCTACAACGAGTGTGTAGAAGCCGCGCAACAAATACACACACGAGTGTGAAACACGGTACAGCAGAGTGTGACATGACACATAGAAGTGCGTTCGGGTCGCGGACGCGGTGAGACAGCGAACGTTAATGCAGCTATGCTACAAGCAGAGAAGTCAACCCGTCACGTGATACAACGGGTGCGACGTTTCGAAGGCGGGAAAATGCAAAGCAGAAGTTGTAGCAATTCGGGGGCCCGCAGACACAATACAGTACAAGGCGCTGAAGAATTAGCGAAAGAAGACTGTATGTATTAAATAGATGTAAGCTCATGTTACTACAGATAGTTTATTGTTAAGCAAAAATCTCTAGCGCGCCTCGCACGTATTATTTTGCTTAATTGAGCTTAGATTTCGTTACCTTATCCATATTATTGGCCACTCCAGTATCGAGTGATATTTACTGGTCGGATCATCTGAAGTGACGGTTGCCTTAACACCTGTCCGTTATTCCGCTCGTCAGTTTTTGCGTCATCTGGCATTCTACATGTTTGCAATACCGGATAAATGTATAATGGCTTTTATTGAAGCTCACAAAGGTTCAATGAAGTTCTGGTCAGACTTGGAAAATGGCCATTGCAGCCGAGAGATGCAACAGTGGTACCGTGACAATAAGTGAGATTTCGTCCATAAGTATATCAATCAACCTAATTCACAGTGGCTCAATACATGTTTTTGAAGAATTTAGAATTTATCTGGAGCATGGATTTCAACTTGATGAGAATTTAGTTCAAATTTTATATTAGTTTCAAATTCAAAATCTTTTCAAACAAATTTGCCACCAATACTGATTTTTATTAAATAAGGTTTTTGTTCGTATTACGTATTGTACAATGTTCATTTTAGAATCGAAATTTTGAACCCAGCCCGAAATTTTTTTCTGGATCCGCCCCTGATAGCTCTTTGCCACATTAGGTTAGGCTATAGGTTCATCTATGTATGAAGAACCAACAATCCGGATACTCCATTACATTACTACAGGACAGTTACATATCAAATGATTTCAAGTATCGCAATCGGATTCACAAAGATCACAAGAATAATGCTCAGCACACTGAATACACTGATAGAATATATTCGTAAATCGCTGCGAATCAGATTCGTACAGACAATTTTCATAAAATATACGATTGTTTCGTACATATGATGAATCATTCGTAGTTCAATTGAAACTCTTATATTTTTTCTTACGAGTTTTTCGTGAAAACCACGAAACGACTTTCGTCGGCTTATTACGAAACGGCTTCATTAGGCAAACGAATTGTTCACTGCTATATACGAAAGTCTTCATAATATTTACGATCATCATTCGTCAAACCGTCAACGTCAAAAGAGAGGTAGAATATAAGTCAATAATTGTTGATCATCACGACGATCTCGGTCTGACTAATTAGTAACCGTATCCGTGTCCTCCGGTTTCAGAAAGATTTCCTGAACCTCTTTCACTTCCAGTTGATCCATAATCCGGAGCAGTAGGGATCCAGTTGAGCCATCGCGAACTGCTCGTTGGTTTTGTATGAAGAAGTTTGAGTTTTTCTCTGCTGGAGCAATGCAAAAATAATATGCTATTAAATACGAAAACTCTTATAAGATGAACGAAATAAATTCGTGCGACCATCAAAATCGTTCGTAATATACACAACCGTTTATTAAAATAAACGAAACATTTCTTTTCATTCCGGAAAATATTGCCGTTTTCAACAATAACGTTCGTGCAATGTACACTAAATATGTAAAATTTACAAAAACTTTCGTACATCAAGTGGCCATTACTTCACAACACAATCTTTCTAGCAGGTTGAAATAAAATCGATTTCGCCAGTTAAAAAATAAAAAAAATAGTTGTTGTCATGGATCATTGTTGTGATCCTAAAAGAACGATTGAAAAAAATGTGATAATAAATGCGAAAACTTTTCTAAGATAAACGAAATGAATTCGTGCAACCAACAAAATCGTCCGTATTATATGCAAACATTTATTAAAATAAACGAATCATTTCGTTTCATTTACCAAAACGACAAAAATCGTGCAATGTACACTAAAAAAGTAAATATTACGAAAACTTTCGTTCATCAAGCGGCCATTTCCTCATACCACAATAAAATCGATTTTGCCAGATCGGTTCTTTAAATAAAAAAATCGGTGTTGTCAAATATCGATCCCAAAAGATTGAATGAAAAAATAATATGCTAATAAATACGAAAACTTTTCTATGATGAACGAAATGAATTCGTGAAACCAACGAAATCGTTCGTAATATACACAAACGTTTATTAAAATTAACAAAACATTTCGTTTCATTCACGAAAAATATATCGATAATATCGATATCATAACATTCGTGTATTGTATACCAAATATGTAAAATTTACGAAAACTTTCGTTCACCAAGCGGCCATTCTTGTTCATGAAATGAACGAAACTTACTATTTACAATGCACGAAAATACTTCGTTGCAGAAAACGACGAAAGAATTCGTGTATTTCATGATCAATTTCATACTATTTACGAATTTATATTATCAGTGTAGTAGCCATGTGATAATTGAGTTTGTAATGTTCAGTCAATGCCCTGACTAGAATACTGCAGTTGTGCTTGGAAAAATGCCACAAATTCTTTGACATTTTTGGACTCACATCCGGCACATTTTTTTTGTTTGAACGCAAGTTTGCAAGCTACGCCAATGGATGGTATGTCTTGTGCTTGTGCTTTATCCAACTTCTCGACAGTGGTACAACTGGTTCTGGACCAACGAAGTCAGTCGCAGCGCCCGCTCTACAAATTCGTCTGCCCATACATTTCGATCTCGAATCTACCGAACTAAGTGCTTTCAGGACAGCCTGACTGTAAGAGCAAAAATAGATTCTTCAACCGTAAATTCTCTATTTAAGTGCCTATTGTACGCCACACAGAATCGCGAAGATTTTTGCTTGAATACGGTATAGCGTCTACCAAGCGAATGAGATTGGATTAATCTCATTTCACGACAATAGATATCAGCACCGGGTCGGCCCTCCAACAAAGAATCGTCTGTATAACAAACTACGTATTTTGCAAGTTGTCGCTCTATCCAGTCAGCAAACCATCGCAAGGAGAAATTCTCACATTAAATGTTTGAAAAGGAAAACTGCATGTGAGTGTAAATTTACTAGCAGTAAGTGTATACTCATCCCAAGTAACCATTTGGGGCCATACTATTGTGTGGCACTGTCTATTGGGTTACTGTTCCAAACCCCTGTAACTTTAAGACGGAATGCACAATAAAGTGCTTCTTGTTTCAGAAACACATATAGTGGTTTATGTTCAAGAAGACCTCAAGAGCAGCAGTAAGTTTTGTTGAAAACCCACCAGTCATTGCCATCAAGACCATCCTCTGAAGATGGTTTAACTTTGACTGGATTGTCATAACTTCTCCCTTCTGCTACCAAACAAGGCACCCGTATTCCAGTATTGGTCTAACAATTGTTGTGTAGATCCACTAAATGTACTTGGGTTTGAGTTCCCAATATTTGCCGAAAGCCATTGTCCCGTTTACATTGGCAAATATCGTGAGTTGTGAGATCGGATATAAGACATGCGCCAATAGCACTATTCGCAAGTTCCCATTGATTGGAAGACCTACGCGTCCGTTTTATCCGAAACAATCGAATCAAAATAAGGAATTCTTCCGGTGGAAGCGTACAACGTTTTGACTGGCTTGATTCTCTACACTGCGACTATAGATCAGAAAAAAACGAGTACCCGGTGCGAACAACCGTGGACGGTCTCTCACTCCGTGGTAGGCAGAGAGTGCTCAGAATTGTACGCGAAATGGTGCAAAAAGAAGTTGCAGGTGCAAAATGTCGTATCGCTTGATTTTTGCCGAAATTACGCGACGTTAGAAACGCAAATGAAAAATTTGATGAATACTGAAAAACGCGGTTATTGGCACCGGTTCGTCGGCGGATTAAGGAGAGGAACAATATTTCGTCTGATCGCTAGGCTCTACGTTGTACATTCGAGTGAACTTTCAATTGAAATACACGAAACCAAGAATCCTTTTTCGGCATCAACTGCATTCCATGTAGATCCACATTGATAGTTCTTAAAACACAACAATTGATTTGATAGCAAAGATGCTCGCGCTAAGCATTGTAGTGCGCGTATCACCGAAATATTTGTTAGATGATGTGAGCTATGCATAGCTTCTATG
Organism: Topomyia yanbarensis; assembly: GCF_030247195.1. Taxonomy (NCBI): domain Eukaryota; kingdom Metazoa; phylum Arthropoda; class Insecta; order Diptera; family Culicidae; genus Topomyia; species Topomyia yanbarensis. Next base: position 47,864,965 of record NC_080671.1, on the reverse strand, counting down.
CTAACATGCTCACATCTACCTGGAAATCTGATCCCAAGAGTTCCCAGCGTATCCAAGAAGGCCAGCCGGCGCTCCGGTTCATGATGTCCTGGCAGTGATCTCCGTTTGCCAAAAAGCTGCAAGCTTCATTTATCTTTTTTCATCATTGTTGTCCGCCCTCTCCTTACCTCCTCTGATACGGTCTTTTCTACTAATGTTGGAATCAATCCCTCTTGTGAATGTCTTTTGTCTTCTTTATAATGAACCTACTACTAATTCTCCTTGTTTCAATTTTCAATCAAACAATTGTTCTGGTTTAAAAATAAATTCTTTCATCCTTTAGTCCGAATAAAATTGCATTAATATTTTTTGTATATCGATTTGAACTACTTGTTTTAAGGTGAATATGTGTCAAAATGTACTTCCCTTAATATAAATATAAAAAAAATTCAAATTTCGACAAAATTTTAATTATTACCCCATATGTTCAAGGAGTTTAAATTGTCAAGCAAAGAAATTTGTATCTGATTACAAATATGATATTACTGTACATCGAGAATTTCGGACGCATGCATTTTGTGCTCGAGACGCATACGTGGTTAATCTCAGGTTTTGGTTTGTTCCAAATTTTCAAGTGGGTATTTCCCCTCTCGACAATTTTCAAGTGGGTAGTATTACCCATACCACCCACGTGTTCCGCCGGCTCTGATAACAATAGTGTTTGAGCTGCAAAAATTTGGAAAATAACGAATATTCGATCATACTACGTATGTGATCCTATTTTTATATCACGATGCTTTAATCATGGCTTTGAAGGCATTGCCAATTGAATGTCAATTATATTTGAGTAGTCTTACTGTTTTGTCCTTCACTGTAGATGTAATTTCATAAACTGATTATGCTTTTTATGTTAATTGAAACCAGGTTTGATACAATCTATTAGTATGAAATATATATATTTTATCCCGTTCGTCGATAATTACGAACTTATATCAAATCCAGCAACACTGCTATCCTAGGTATAAATACCCTGTAACCGAGTAGCCTCTCTTTCTCTCGCAAATCCATCCACTGACGGAGCAAGGAGCAGCACACAGGTTGTTCCATGTGCCAATTTATTCCGTCGTACCAGGGCGGCGGATTGGAAGGACGAGGGAAAGAAAAACTACCTGGCAATACAGTTGTGAAAAAGTCTAATGAATGAAGCCAATTAGTGCTCGAATTCAATTCATTGTTTTTCATCCATCCGGTTCACTCTCACTTGATGCTGGGCTGATGAATTACTTCGGTTCGGATCCAATCGATGCTGGCTGAGTCCAGCGCGTCGCGGGGAAAGGTGATCAGTTCCGGGGTTCAACAGAGAAAAAAGCACCCATCCAGGAATGATTTTTCACAAATTGGGTGTTTTCCAAGGTGAGATGGCTGGCGCTCTCACCGCCAGCACGGGGCGACGACGACGATGGCGGAGGAAAAAAAGGCAAGAAAAAGTTACCGTGTTGAGCTGACTGTGTCTGCGTGTTAGCCCTGGCCGAGGGTGGCTTGGGAACAGATCCGAAAGCATGGAAAATAATTAGCCAGATTGGTTCGGGTGAACGTTATTGATGCCTTGCCGTCAGGTCCCACTCTTCGGTAGTTAGTGCTTTTGTATTTTCGGGTACAGGTTGATGGATTCGAGAAGCAAAAAGGTGCTTTGATGGATTAAAAGTTGGGAAACAATGGACCGTCTGCCAGCGGTGGCGGTGGTGGTGGTTCGAGGATTCGTGCGCGCCCAGCGAAGGTAGAAAGGGTTTCCCAGGACCCACTTTTTATCATTCGGAGGGGCGGATTGGGTGCAGCAGTGGTGTTAATTAAAATAATGTGCTCAATTAAGTGAAGCCGGAGAAATTCCGTTCTCTGATTCTATTTCTATTGAAGGGGTATAAAATCTGATTAAAATCGTGGGGAACTAGCATGTGGAGAGTTAGGGTAGCCGACATTTTATTGAATATTTAAATTAGAAAAGCGATAAAATGCTTTCTCCGTAAGCAGATATCATTGTTGATATCGTTTAATACATGCGAATCCAGCTAAAAATGGTATGCAACAGAGATCATGCAAATTACAACAGTTGTGCCAGTGCTATAGATGAATTTGAAATTACTTTAGTTCGTCTAGTTATTTTGCAATATTTAGACCATCTCTTGATTTTCGATTAACACAGGTAACTATTTAAACCATAAAACCTAATTGTGAGAGATAAGAGCTTTATGCAATTACAAACCCATTCAACGCACCAGAATCGCCCAACACATGCCAGCGCCGGCAAACTGATCTCACGCTTCACAGCGTGGGGTTTTCTCGATTTTCCAACATTGAATCACGTACCGCTTGTGTCGTGTCTCACATCATCATCATTACCAAGTACCACAATCATCATCATCATCATCATCATCGTGTTCGCCTATAATGTCTCGCTAATTAGGAACATTATTAATTAATCCATTGATATTCAGTACATGGTTTTAATGAAGAAGTTTTTGAAGCAGTTTACATCCACCTCCTCTGCTACACACCCATTCGTACGAAGTGCTCGTCGGTCGGGGCGAGTGTGCTCCCAGCCCATCATGCATCGGGAGACCGACTTATAGGCAGGCCCTAGTCCCACGAGCCTCGTATTCGTTCCAGTCACTCATTCGGCTAGTCAGACGGAACGTACTACCGGAGCTCCACGAGACGGGGTTGTAGCATCAGGGAGGAAGGAAAACCCGAATGTGATATGATAAAGCAGCGTATGGGTGCAATAAGGCCGACAGTTACTAAGGCTCCTCACTCTTTCTCTGATGTGACTCGAGGCTGATGCTGCCAGTACCGCAGTGGGTTGGTGGATTGGTGGTGGTGTGTGGAAGCGAAGGAAGCAGAGCAAGGTGGTAAAAAGATTATTAATGAACTTATTTTTCTTGTTTTCAATTAAACGAAATCAGTTGGTCTGAGCAGATACGGTTGTCGGAGGGTGACTCGAGACACAGCGACAGATCATTTGTAGCCTGGAGGGCGGCTAAAGAGAAGCTAAAAAGGAGGAAAGAATTGGCGCAATCAAGCCAAATGAGACAGTATTCAGTTGAGTGGGGCAGGGACGTTGGCGAAAGCGGGAACGAGAGATGCGATTTATTTGGAATCAGTTGGAGGCAGAGGATACCTGTTGATTTCAATGAAAGACTAAAATAATGACGACGGCTACCTGAAGGGCAGTGGAAATGAGAATAAATTGATGATTGCTCAATTTGTGTTACCAACTTACTGGGAAGAAGCCATCCTTACGGTTAAAATAATGGATTACGAGACACTTGGGGTGGTTCGAATGCTGCCTGGCGGCTGGTTTCAATTGGGAAAGGTAGAAACCAAACAGAAGTAAGAAATTGTTGCTAGATAGGCGTCAGATAATTGAAAGATTTTCTCGGTACATACTTGTACATGAGAAGGTTAGTTTAGTGCTCCGCATTTTTTGTTGATTATTTTTTGTTTTATCATCATTAGTGGTGTGTGAATCATAAAACTATTTTTTAATTACAATTACAATTTTACACCGAAAGCGTGCATTCATGCCGGGCAGTAAAAATTCAGTACTACATTTTTGCCTTTCTCCAATAGAAGAGCCTTTCAATCACTCGGAAAATTGACTTTGTAACCGACTGAGTCTCTTATACCATTCGACGCAGTTTGTCGAGTTCGGACTGGATCTGTGTGTGTGTGCGTGTATGACCATAAAATGCACATCGGTTGCTCGAAGATGGTCTCAAATGAAAGGTACAGCGTTCCCATAGGCTGCTATTGAGTTTTAGTTAATTCCGACTTCCGGTTCCGGAGTTACGGGTTCAAGAGTACGATCACGCATGAAATTCTCATATAAATCAGAATCAGCATGTTATTTAAAAGATGCAAAACTTCATAAAATGTATATTTCTCGTTCTGATGTGAGTCATGTTTTTCCCTTTTTCAAGGTTTTTGGAAACGTGTCCACCTTGAAAAATGAAAAAAAACATGACTCATGTCAAAACAAGGAATATATGTAATTTCCATCAACGCTGGATTTGCTGCTAGCATCTGCCGATAGGCTTTGAGGGCATCCTTCAACATGCTCCTCCATAGCTCTATTCACTACCAAAGTCTGGAGGTGACTGAGCTAATGCTAACTCATGGGGACGCAAACAGTTATAATAATATCGCAAGCCTGAACGCAGTGCACTGAAGCTAAAAATTGATAACGAAAGAGATTTGGCCGATCGAGAAGAGGGAGAGGTGACGATTTACTTATAGGAGAAGGTCTATGGGTCCATTAGTATGTATTGGGACTGTTGGGAATCTGTGATAGCATCATCACAATTCTTTGATGGCGGAGTGGTTAACGTACCCAAATAGAGACCGGAAAATCAGAGGTTTGATTCCTGCTTGAGGACATATATTTTCTCGTTGTGTCAATTAAAATATGAATTTTCACCGTTTCTCCATTCCCACTGTGTTCCGGTCATTCTACCTCTGTCTGTTTTTCAGTGGACACTAGTGCATTGCAATTTTTTTTTTAATTCTCGAAAGCCCCCTCTCATATTGTGACAAATGTGAAAGTAAGCTCAGATGCCAAATTTCACACCATTTGGACAATTCTGGACTCCCGCCCACATCTCTTGAAATTTTTGAAATTGGTGCTATGGAAAAATATGGAGGAAAAATATATTAAATGCTATAACTTTTGAAGTAGCAATCAGAAAATTACAATTTGTACCTCTTTTTAAAGTAAATAACCTTAGTATTGAATGAAGATATTTCTGTTTCTATAAAAATACGGGAAAGTGGGTGTGACCTTTCGTTCACTTTTCGCAGGTTCACTGTTCTTTATCATGACCTTACGGATTAAATTAAATATATATGGGGAAAAATCACTTAATATTATTTAGCTAGATAGGATTAAAATAAATATTAAAACGAACTATTAGATTTAAAAGCAAATATAAAATCAATTATAATAAAATAAATTAAAAATTAACATAAAATATAATTATTATATGCCAATAATTCATATAATAAAATTGCTTTAGCTAGATAGACGGCACAACGATCAAATTGAAAAACTCTACACAAACTAGGATTTATATTCAGCTCATACAACACTACACGCCACAAGCACCCACCAACACCCATACTCCAGAGAACTAAAGTTGAGTTCGGTAACTACGGCTGAACAATTGGAAATCGGAGGCAGGGTTCCGGGAAACTCGGCAACCGACCGATCGTCACTTGGAGTTGGAACAGCAAACCATCCACACGACTCAAACTTGGACTCTGTTTTCGGAAAAAAAAAGTTTACAAGTAAAACCCGCTATCATCGATTGGTGGCAATAAAGTGAAAATCCACTAAACCGTTAAAGTTGATGCAACCGAAATCAATCAGGTTTCGCAACGTTCGCAGTATCGCCAACTACGGGTCATATTTCGGATCGAGACCAGTGACGACGTTCTCCGAAGTCCAGGAGACCTACCCACGTGCTTTTCCGGGCCAACGAGCCGACAACCGGCCATCCGATTCAACGCGGTTGAGCGTCCGAGTTCCAGAACGTACGACTTCCATTAGACCAGCAGGGATCCGGAAGAAGATCGCCTTGGCTCGAGTTACAGTCACCGGTAGAGGACATCGGCAGATGCGCAACGGGCCCTACACTTTACACACCTACAAGCGTAAGTCAATTTCTTTGTGATTTTTAGTAGGGTATTAGGGACGTTAGGGACCTTCAGGTTAGAGTGCCAAATAAAACGACGGTTAGGATCAAGAAAGTGATTTTCCCCCTTTGCACATTGAGAAACCACGCGGCGAGGGTTGTGCCGACCCTGGGGTTAGGGTAGAGTTTCCGTGCTACTGAGCGGGCGGTAACGAAGGAAGTTACATGGGGTACTGAGTCATTTTGACCCCAAAATCCCCTAATTTTTTAAATTTTTCTGCTCCATGTTGCAAACCTTACATATTTTGCAGTTTTTCTAATGTGAAAAAATCTCAGAAATCAACGAAACCTTTTTGACCTTTGTCCAAATACGAGAAGTTGGGGTTATAGGGCTTTTTGTCATTCATATTAAATTTTATCATTTTCTCGTGCATATATTTCTATTATTCTTCATTAAATTTTCATAAATTGTACCTTGTTGAACGTGGAAAATCCTTAGGAACAAAATAAAAATAGATTCGTTACCGTTAAAAGTCAGAAACATCAAATTATCTGACATATAGTCTCGATTTCACTCTTTTATCATAAAATCGCACATATTAACTCCATTTAACAACAACATTCTTATTTAATTTACTACTTATAGTGAAAAAAGCGCTTAGGAATCACATGAGAAAAGTTTCTTACCAGGAATAACAGGTGAAGTTGAGGTATTAGGACATTTAATGAAAAAAATGTGGTTTGTAGAGTTAATGTCAAATAATTTTATGTTTTTGAATTTTAACGCAGATGGATATATTTTTATTGAATTTCTAAGAATTTTCGACGTTGAACAAGGTAAAATTTATTAAAATTGAATAAAGAATAATAAAGATATATGCACGAGAAAATGATAAAATTTAATATAAATCACAAAAGGCCCTATAACCCCATCTTCTCCTATTCGGACAAAGGTTCAAAAGGTTCCATTCGATTTCTGAGATTTTTTCACATTAGAAAAACGGCAAAATATGTATGGTTTCCACCACAGAGCAGGAAAATTTAAAAAAAAACAGGGGATATTGGGGTAAAAATGACCCAGTACCTCACTTTCCCGTATTTTCATAGAAACAGGAATATCTCCATTCCAATACTAAAATTATTTACTTTAAAAAGAGGTACAAATTGTAATTTTCTAAAAATAGGGGATTTTGGGGCCAAAATGACCCAGTACCCCACTTTCCCGTATTATTCTAGGAACAGAAATATCTCCATTCCAATACTAATGTTGTTTCCTTTAAAAAGAGGTATAAATTGTAATTTTCTGATTGCTACTTCAAAAGTCATAGCATTTAATATATTTTTCCTCCACATTTTCCCAATTTCAAGTGAAGTGGGCGGGAGTCTAGAATTGTCCAAATGATGTGAAATTTGGCATCTGAGCTTATTTTGACATTTGTCACAATATGAGAGGGGGGGGGGCCTTTGAGAATTCAAAAAAAAAAATTTTGCGTTGCCCTAGTGGACACGTTCCTAAAAAACCTTCATAAAATGTGTTTTAAATTGCTTTATAGCTTCATAACCTTAACTCAATGATGCCTAAACAAGCCCACATTGTCCACTTTGGACCTTTGGTGGAACCGGAAGCTTCGGGAAAGTGGCTAATTTCTTGAGTTGAATTCACATGTGCTTCTCAGCAATGTCGATTCTTTCAAATTTAGTCTCAAATAAAAACTACAGCATTCGTATTGACTGCTATTAAATTTCATTGGAATCGAAGTATCGGTTCCTGTCTTACGGGTTGAAGTATGCTGTCCCATGCGAAATTCCCATACAAACTGGTATAATCATTAAATCTAATTGAAATGAGTTCTAAATTGCTTGAAATTGTTGGCCCTGATCACTAATTGCAAACCAAAGACGCTTTGACTACATTGAGATCCGCTGAGGATTCCGGAAGATCCGAGGGAATGGCCTAGTTCCGAAATTAGATTCATTCCTGTTTTTTATATATTACCGACTCTTTTTTCATTATATTAGCCTTACCTTTCATTTAAGACTAATATAGTATTGATTTATAGTATTTCATTTGAATGAAGTATTGATTTCGGAGTTATTAGTAAAAGATTCCGATCACAAGTGAAGTCATCATGTAAACTTTTTCGCCTTTCTTCTATAGAAAGGTTATGCAATCACTCCAAAAACCGATTTTTAACAGAGATCCGGATGGTCGAAATTCTTAAACCATTCGACTCAATCTGTCTTGTTCGGAAACTATATGTGCGTAAGTGTGTGTATCTCTTTAAATATGTGACTAAACTTAGTCCCAAAGGAAGCGCACAGGTTGTTATTATATTTCATACTAATCTGACTTTCGTTTCCGTAATTACAATAGTTACAGGTTGGTTCAAGCGCTCATATTGGAATTTTCCATACTTTTACATAATTACATTTTGCCTCCGATATAGAAAAGTTTTGCTGTTACTCTGAATATCGTCAACCTAATCCAAGCCATTTTTTAGTATTGATTTAAGATATTTTCGATTTAAACAGGGGTGTGTGGCGAGGTAGTAACCACCCGAGCAGCACCGCTTGTTGTATAGCAGTTTCTACAACAAAATTCACTAAAAAGAAGCGTAGCTACATCAACCATTATTCAACTGATTTAGCAAATAAAAACCTGTTTTAATCCACCTAGTGGTGCAATTGGGCTTTTCTCATTTATCCAAACTATTATTTAATGGCACGACAGTCACGAACCTGATAAGCAACATGTCGATACTGACACATTTGAAACAAACAAAAATATAATATTTGTATAGCTTAATCAGCGTGAATTCAATGTTGTCTTCATGTTCACTTCATGGTGGAGAAGGGAAGGGATATAATTAGTGGGAGAGGGAGGATGCATCGGGAATCATCTAACTTATTGTAGTATACGGGGTGGATGAAGGGAATGCATGTGGGAGGTTGGTCTGAGAGAGTGAGGGGTGATAGAGGGCAGGTGGTTGAGAGGTAGGAGGTGGAGGGGTAGAGGGAGGGCTTAAAATCGAATTTCATATTATACCTTCCATTTAAGACTAGGTTATTGAAATTAGTTGTTATCACCGAAGTGGCGTTAGAAGGAACCCGGGACTTCCGGAATTATCGATAGTGGACAATACATTCCAATAATTTTTGATTCGCTATCAGTGATCTAGGCCTGGGAATCGAAGTATATTGATGTTTCAATAGATTTTAAACCTATGAGGTATTACAATTGTACCAGTTTATATGAGAAATTCCTATGTAACCGCAACTACCAATCTGTAACCCCGGAACCAAAAGTCAGAACTGAATGAAATTCAATAGCACTCAATGGGAGTATTATATTTTTCATTTGAAATCAAGTTTGTAAACATCGGTTAAGAGTTTTCTGGGAAATAGGTGTGACATCAGCTCGGAAACTTGGCGAGTTCCCAGGAGGCATCAAGATCCGTCATAGGTGACCAATGTGATCTAGACCCGCAAATCCAAGTAATTTTGAACGTATTTGCATATGTGTTACATTATTTGGACATCATAGGGTTACCAGTTTATATGGGAATTTGCTGTGTGACCACACTCTTCAACCGGTAACTTCGGAACCGGAAGTCCGATCAATTAAAAATTCAATAGCATCTTATGGGAGCGTTATACCGTTCATTTGAATTTGAGTTTGTGCAAATCGGTTCAGCCATCTCTTAGAAAATTGAGTGACATTATTTGACACACATGACACACGGCCGCGGCCATTACATGTTGCAAATGTTGCTTGGGTACCCCACATTTCACACAGCCATCCCCTAACAGCTTCACTTTGTCCATCCAATCCTCCTCAGATCCTTCTCAATCACCCTCCCCTCTCCCACAGATTACCACTTCATGCCATCTCCTACAGACTCTCTCATTCCCATCACCTTCATTCACTAGGCATACTAAAATAAGCTGGGATGGTGGCTGTGGATTTTTCATCCCTCTCACACATTTACCCCCGCATACCTACATAAGTTAGCAAAAAAGACACCATTGAACTAATGCTGATTAAGGTATTGAAGTATGACATGTTTCAAGTGTTTCAACGTCGACACGTAGCTCATCAAGTTCGTGGATGGCGAGCCATTGTATACATGTGTTCGAAGCAGGTAATAGACTATTATATTTAACATAACCAGCCATGGAATCATAGTTTGAAGAAATGAGAAGGGCACAATAGCACCACTAGGTGGATTAGAACGGGTTTTACGTTTTGGCACCACTAGGCACCACTAGGCACCGTTGAGTTCAACTTCGCGCTACGGGGTGCGGTTCCTATCAATACAAAGCTTGACAGAAACAATCTCATTTACCTGCCTTTGATTGGACACTTAAACTGTAAGCTTGTCCGGGTGACCTTATAAAATTTGGGCAACGGCCTATTTATTGTTGGGTGAGAACTCGTGAAATTTTCGAGATATTTGGTTTGAAAGAATATCACTAGGATTTGTAGTACCGATCCATTTTGGCGAGAACCGGTACTGCGGTACTGAAGCCCCCAGTACCGGTAGCACCGGTGAAGTACCGGTACTCCAATATTTTTTTCAAAAGATTCGAGAAACGCTTCAAAGTGAAATTGAATGCTCTGACTGATGTCTCTTTGCAGCAGAAGGTATTTTTCGAATGCGGCACCTTCTTTTATTTTGGGATCTAGGCCACTTTGAATGCAATAACTGCTAAGCGGTGCGACTTTTTCCGACTTCAACAGATGCTAAATGTAAGAAATCGTATTATCATCAGTAAATCGAAGCGAGAATGAAAATCCGTGTATGTTGGTCGCATTTCCTCTCGGCATTATCGCTTTGCTGTAAATTGGTTTCGACTTTTACGCATACCAAGTTTTCTTATTTCCTGTAAACTATGGAGTTTTGCTGACTTTTCCGATCACAAAAAATTGCGAATTGCTCCATTTGAAGCAGTTCACCCACTCTAAAATTGTAAGCTATTAATCGCTGTTCGTTCTTTTATAGATAAAAACTTAAGCGCAAACCAAATACATACATGGCTTAGGCCACAACCTTATTACGCGCTACCCAGTGAATAATTTGAACCAATCAGAATGTCGCCAAAAAAAAAATCAAAAGAAATTTTTACTCTTATGCTAGATGTGAATACTTTGAAATTTAATAGAAGATAGTTGAAATTTTATTTCAACCAAATAGTGCAGGAATTTCAACAAATTGTTCAGTACAACAGGAGTTAGTAATATTTAAATTCTAGAATGATCATGATGACCCCACCTGATTTCCCCACAAAGGCGTAAGCTAAACAATTGACCTAGAAGATAATTAAATATAATGGAAAGCCACCTTGCAGACCGATATTTGTCCCGCTATAGAGTATACATATATTTCATAAAAAATTGTATGGTACCGAAAATACCGCTACTGGCTTTCGTTTAGTACCGGTATTAATGTACACCCAGGTTTTTTTGCGCGGTTTTTTACGCGGATTTTTTAATTAACGCGGCTTTTTTACGCGGATTTTTCAATTAACGCGGCTTTTTACGCGGATTTTCCAATTAACGCGAACTTTCCAATTAACGCGGTTTTTGCAAAAATATTCCTTTTGAATGCAAAAGACTTAGACTTTTTTCTGAAAAAAATTTCTAAGTCCTTTTAAATGCGAAGAACTTAGAAGAATTTTGGCAGTTTTTATTTTGTGCGGATTTCGCAATTAACACGGATTTTGCAAAAAATATTCTAAGTCCTTTTGAATGCAAAAGACTTAGATGATTTTCGGAAAGATGGAAGTCTGTACTCGTCAAGACCATTCCGAAAATACCCATATTGATTGGGTTATAATGAATTTTGCTAAACCGGAAGTCGGCATCTTTGATTTAAAAATGACGTCAAAAATCAATTTCTGGCACCTACTCTTCAATACCATTCCGAAAATATCCATATTGTTGGGGTGTGGGCCATAAGGAGTCTTCAAGACCCGTCTCTTTCATCTTTCCGAAAATCTTCTAATTTTTTTGCATTCAAAAGGACTTAGAATATTTTTTGGACAAACCGTGATAATTGCGAAATCCGCGCAAAAAAAACTTGTAAAAATATTCTAAGTCCTTTGCTGAGTTTTTTTACGCGGATTTTCGAATTAACGCGGGTTTATTTACGCGGATTTTCAAATTAACGCGGTTTCTTTTACGCGGATTTTCCAATTACGCGTTTTTTACGCGTTTTTTTACGCGGTACGTATCCCCCACGTAAAAAAACCTGGGTGTACCAATAATGAGTCGGAATTCCCGGGATTTTCGGTACCGGTATTGCCTGGATGCGGTTTAATACCCCAGTAATTTTGGCATTGTGGGCAGTGGGACTATTCGGAGTTTTTAGTCCGATTAAACTATTGTCTGAGAACGTGCAGAAATGGCAATTTTCGACATTTTTGCGATGTTTCGATTTGATTCCGTCGGTTTATCAATGTGTGTCAATTTGCTCGTCTTTAATCGAGTACAACCTTATTAAAACGGTACGTACCGAGACGGGACAATCCGCTTTGTGCGTTATGGGAACAAAACCTATAACACAATTTGATATGGAATTTGCGTTTCGACTTTGTCTCATCAGAATCCGAAACTAACTTAGTCGCAGAGCTAAGCTAGCGCAGAAATTGATGCTAACTCCATAAACGAAAACACGATTTGTGTTTTTGAGCAAACTCCTAATCATGCGTAATGTCCCGCAAGAAAAGGAGTTCAATTTAAAACTGATGAGAACTAGTGAAATCAAAATATTAGTAGTGAAAAATTTACGGAACATCACGCAGGATAGTGGTTTGCTTAAAAATACAAATCATGTTTTTGTTTTTGGAGCTAGCGTCATTCAGGTACCAGCTTAAACTAAGATAGTGTTGCATTCTGATGAGTCGTAGTCGAAACGCAAATTCCACAACTGATTTAGACGTGGGTTGTCAATTTGGAACTTTTGAGGTTTTTCATTGAAAAACCCCGGGGCGGTGGATTGCACTGGTGTTGCATTTTCTAGCAGAAGCGCAGGCCACTAGACGTGTTTCATTCCCACTTCTGCTAGAAAGTGCAAAACCAGTGCAATCCACTGCCCCGGTGTTTTTCAATGAAAAACGACATTTGATTCATCGAGCAAAAGTTTGGAAAATCGGGGTTGCTTGACAACGGGATGTTATATGAATCGATACTGTAGTTGCGTAATCTGATGGAAGAAGTTAATTCTTTCAACATAACTACGAGCATGAAATTACATATTTCGTGAGAGCAGCAAAGCATCTAACGCATACTATAGAGGCTAATTGTGATACCAATGTAAGAAATTGTCAAATTTATATTGAAAATAACAATTCATGGAATCATAGTTTGAATAAATAAGAAAGGCTCAGTTGTAGGCAACTGACTGGATTAAAACAAGTTTTATTTCCAATTACGCTTTATGATACTGTACGTAAATATTCTACACTGGAACTTGCATTTACGAATCCCTGTAAAGTAAATTGGTTCATAAAAAGTGTTCGTTATTTGGGATTTAGTTCATAAAAATGTTTTCTTCACATTCTTATAAATTAGAAGCTGTTTGCAAAACTGACTGAATATATAACTCAAAAACTATTCTGTATTAAATAATTAAATAGGTAGGTAGATATGTTTGTATTTACTCATGTTCCAGGTATTCCAAGAATTTCCTGTAGTGAAGGTGTAAAGATCTATAAGGGCATCCAGTTATATTTCGGTCGCTAGTGAATGCGGTCATAATAAAAAGATCAATGAGGCATTGCGTCCAGCTATTGTTTATGATCACCCATGAACTTTTTGACAAAAACAAACATCGATTTTCGGCATCTACTCGTCAATCCCATTCCGAAAATACCCAACTTTTGTTAGTAATAGCTAGCTATGAATATTTTATATTGTGTGCAACTTCACACGCACAGTGGGGCAGAATGCTACTTTCGACGCTCAAAACCTCTAGCGGCCTGGGTATGTATCCTGGAGGATTAGTGTCTTCAGAAAAGTATCTTGGATAGAAATGAGCATTATTTTGACAACTTTAGTTTGATCTAGATAAGTATAAACTGATCTAGATCAGTTCTATCTTTTGACAGACGCGTTCTATCAAAAAACTTTCTTCGGCAAACTTGTTTCTTTTAATATGTTTAGCATATATACCAAAAATACTTATACTCTATAGCCTATGCAGATGGCGCTACATGGCATTTAAAAAGTGCTCGAGAAAATGAATTATTCCATTGTTTTATCATTGGATTATCATTTATCATTAGATTAAAATGTTTTATTCCTAAATCTTCGAAAATATACAATAATAAAACAACTTACAAGGAGTGTTATTATAAGGGTGTTTTCATCATAAATAATAAAAAAATATGTTTTACAAAATTTGTAATAACCCACAAAGCGGCAGATGGCGGCAGCTGGAATTTTGTTTGTGACTAGTAGAGACCTTTAACTTAATAATCATGAATAGGGTTCGCAGTACCGACCCTTTTTGGCGAGAACCGGTACTACGGTACTGAAGCCCTCAGTACCGGTAGTACCGGTAAAGTACCGGTACTCGAATATTTTTTTTAAATTCGAGAAAACTTCAAAGTTAAATTGAATGCTCAAACTGATGACCTTATTCTCAGATGATTGATTTATGCTGACCAAAAAAACGTGTTTATTGTTTGTAAATGCTTCGGAATGGCATGACTCATTTCACAGAAGATATTTTTCGTATGCGGCACCTTCTGTTATTTCGAAATCTAGTCCACTTTGAAATCAATAACTGCTAAGCGGTGCGACATTCGTCGACTTCAACAGATAGTAAATGTAAGAAACCCTATTAACAACAGTAAATCAAAGCGAGAATGGCAGTAAATCCGAGGAGGTTGCTCGCATTTCTTCTTTTGCTTTTCTGTAAATTGGCTTCGACATTTATGTTGTTTGCTTACTATTTTCTCACACATACCAAGGCTCCTTGCTTTCCTGTAAACTATGGAGTTTTGTCGAATTTTCCGATCGCCAATAATTACAAATCGCCCCATTTGAAGCAGTTCACCAAGTCTGAAATTGTTAGCTAATAAATCGCTGTTCGATCTTTTATAGATAAAGGTTTAAGAGCAAACCAAATACAGACATGACTTAGACCATAGTCTTATTACGCATCACCCAGTCAATAATGGAAACCAATCAGATTGTCGGCAATAAAAAAAAAATTATTGCAAATTTTGACGTCTCTTACGCTAGATGTGAATATTTTGAAATTTAGTTCAAGATCGTTAAAATTTAATTTCGACCAAATCGTGCAGGAATTTACCAGTCAGTACAACGGGAGCTAGTAATGTTTATCTTCTAGAATTATTATGATGATGACCCCACCTCATTCCCCCACAAAGGTGTTAGCTCAACGATTTATCCATAAGGTAATTAATATAATTAAAAGTCATCTCGCAGACTGATATTTTGAAACGGGTCCCTCTAAGGAGTCCTCATATTTTTCATAAAAAATTGTATGGTACCGAAAATCCCGGTACTGGCTTTTGTTCAGTACCGGTATTACGGTACCGAAAATGGGTCGGTATTCCCGGGATTTTCGGTACCGGTATTACCGGTACCACAACCCTAATCACGAAGAGAAAAAAGTGGGGCAAGCTGGGGCTTTTTTTCGACAGACACATAAAATGAGGAGAAAAAATATATCATTCACGTGAAACAATCCCTAGCTCTCTTGAAAATTTCTGAGTGATCAAAAAAAAATTGAAATTATTCTCTTGTTTTTTTAATTCAAATAAGATATTTCGGACTGAGAAGAAATATATAAAGTAATTTATAAATTTTTTTTTATTCAAATGCCTTTAATTTTCCAAATTGTAGTTCAGTCATAAAGCAGTGATTATTCTCTGCAAGAAATGTTTCGTAAGAACGATTTGAATTAATCCACTTCCGCTGAATGTTTTAATACTTACAACAGCTTTGCTTACTTTTTTCTTTCAGCATCACTTTCAAGATTCCACTCTTTTGTCAATCTGCTTTGATACATGTAAATACCTTTGACTCCAACATTCGATGTTACGCTCGTTAAACATTTCAAAGATAGTTTTCATGTTTTTGCGGAACATTTCGTACATTTGACAAATTTAACCACGATAAACCAAATCAGTGCAACAGACAAATCATGACAAACTGACAGAATTAGCACCTTACATGCTCGTTAGAAAGTTTTATAAAATGAGTTTTCTTCTAGTCCTAATAAATCAGCAACTCGTTTTAGAATATATGAACTTGTTCTTATTATTGTTATTTGTCTTATACTTTTTTTTATTTTGCATGGCCTTAAACTAGCTCTTAACGTCTACCAAGATTAGAGTTTCAACAAAATTTCAGCTGCAGGCGCCCATAGAGTAATGATTGCGGAATTCGAAAACTGGCTATTTATCGTAGAAATACATCGTTTTCACCTAACCTCAAGGTCTGTAGATAAAAAGCCCCAGCTTGCCCCAATTTTTTCTCTTCGTGATTATAAAGTTAAAGGTCTCTACTAGTCACAAACAAAATTCCAGCTGCCGCTTCGTGGGTTATTACAAATTTTGTGGAACATATTTTTGTAATATCTATGATGAAAACACCCTTTAAATGTTATAACATTTATCACTCCTTGAAACTTGTTTTTATTATTGTATATTTTCGAAGATTTAGAAATAAAACATTTTAATCCAATGATTTTTTGATAAAAAAATATAAAAATTCATTTTCTCGAGCACTTTTTTTTAAATGCCACGTAGCGCCATCTACATAGGTTATAGAGTATAAGTGTCTTTGGTATATATACTAAACATATTAAAACAAACAAGTTTGCCGAAGAAAGTTTTTTGATAAAACGCGCCTGTGAAAAGATAGAACTGATCTAGATCAGTTTCTACTTATCTAGATCAAAACCAAAGTTGTCAAAATAATGCTCATTTCTATCCAAGATACTTTGCTGAAGACACTAAATCTTCAGGACATATACCCAGGGCGCTAGAGGTTTTGAGCGTCGAAAGTAGCATTCTGCCCCACCGTGACACGGTACTGTTCGTAGTCAAACTTTTTGAACGAACTTCATTGTTAAAAAAAGAGTTCATTATTTCGAATTTAATTCGTAATTCGTTTATTCGCTTATTTTAATTCAGTAACGCAAAATAAATATTTCTTTCAGAAATAACACAAAAAAGGTTATTTTAGAATTTCAAATCAAATTAGATGCTCTGGTTTCATAATAGTTAATTATGGTATGTCAATAAAGTAGAAACACCAGATAATCTTAAACGACGCCGCCAAAAAAGAGGTAAGAGAACGAAAAGGTGAGAACAGAAAAGAATTAAAACACTAGAATGTACATTGTGTAATAATTAACCGCATCTTCAGGTGCTGGTTCGTCAAACAATGGGATTTTCATAAACATTTCAGAAGTTTCTAGAACGATGGTTCTTACGTTCGTCTAACTCATTTTAATGTTATTTGAATCATTTTTATCAAATTTTCAGCATTACACAGTTCAGTTCATGAATTTTGTTTGCTTCTATTATTTTATTTATTGTATATGTTTGGCATCTCTAAATATATGATTCATTTCGTTCTAAACATGTAACCGTTCGCGTACGAGAGATTAGAGGAATCTCAAATTCGGTGGTTTTTGCGCCACTCTCGCGGTTAACGAGAGACCACCAGTCGTGTTAGCTTGCCCGACTATGCTACTAAAGCATGAAATCGTTCCTCAGGGTATTCGCTCGAACGGTCCACTTTAGCTACACCAAAATATCAGAACCAACTGTCTTATGTTCACCGTGTTACCTTCACCATCGACTAAATTCGCAATTTAAATTTCACACTCTTCCACAACCTGAAAACCGTCGAATCGAGAACAAAATTTCGGAAAACCAAAGTGGAGAAAACGAAACGGAAATAAGAGTGAGTTCCTTAAAGGATTCTGTTCAATACGTAACGGAAACTCAAAAAACGTAAATTTAAACTTGTATTTGCATACCACTTTAGCTAATTCAAAACGTTCGGATCGGACAATAGTTTATACGAGGGCGGGCAAAATGTCAACATGGCCATGAAAACTTAACGAACATACCTGCGCAGGTTTTTTGTGGCGGGAACGATGACGACGAATTAGCGATGGTCGCCGCCGAACGGATGTGGATCCACTGCACCGACTCAAAGTCGACGAAGTGTGGTCGACTACGGCGGCTCGTGTGCGTCTGGCCGAATTAAAGGTGCGGAGTGTGGTTAGGCTGGACGGAAGACTTCCGGTTTGGTCGACGAGAGCAGAAACCTCCGCAACAGACAACGTACCCTGGAAGGACCTCACGTACTAAGATTCCGTACCGATCCCCCACGATGTAATGAACTGCTACTTCGGATTGTTGGCTCTCGGACAACTTCGCAAACGTGATAACGAAAACCACCAACTCCGTTTGACTACCGAGACGGCGGGCCTTAGCACGGCACACGAGCACAAAATACCAGCAAAATCCAGCCCGTACAAAACGCTCGTTGGGCGAGCGCTGCTGTCCAACGCGAACGCAAATTAATTAAATGTTCAAAAACTAAAATATCCAAAAATTACCTTTGTACTCAAATCTTCCCGAAACACCAGAACAGAATTCACTTTAGAAGTGTTTTAGTAACACCGAAAATTTAAATCTATATGGACAAATTAAAATTACTTTGTTACAACTCACTCTCCTTTAACTTAAAATTCAAAAATTACCTTGAACTTATTTTAATTCAAACACCATCACTTGAAATCACTTGAGGAAACTTTTAGCGAACTTCTGTTCTCCAACCGATTCTTTTGCGAAATGGACGAGTGTGAAATGGTTTCAAACCACGAAATCTCGGTCTATTGTACCGATTTGGCGGTTTAGTTCGGAACATGTCCGCGCCCATGCGAAGGCGGTAAAGTTATTTGGTATGGCGGCTATATACTCCGATACCTTTTTTGTATGTTCACCCGCCACCCTGCGGTGACTGGCTGAACTTCATGTTCATACCACACATAAACAATTATATAAAGCTCAAGTTGTGTGGCGGCTTTTCGAAATGTTTCATGCTGGAATTATTTCAGCACACGTTAAAATGAAACCAACTAGGTTTTGATGACAGATTTCCTAAAATTCTAAAATACGTTACAAACATCTTTTCTATTCAGTATTCTTTTTATTCGTTTTGATAATTTTATATCATCATTTTCCATTTAATCTCTTTCATGCTTGGATTTATTTTATTCAGTTAATTCATGCTATCATTCATGTCTTTTATTAAACTAATTTTGACGCTGTTTCATTTTATGCATTTTATTAATTTTTTCAGTTCATACATATCATTGAGTTTGTTAATTTTTTTAATCTAATTAATTGTGTTCAGTCAATTATTTCATTCATTTCATCAAATTATATAATTGGATTTGGTTTACTCTATTGATTCTATACCTTTTCAATATTATTTAATTTTTGATTTGATGAGTTGAACTAATTTTCTTCGTTGCTATCATTCAATTCGCTCGTTTAATTTAAATTCTTTTGAAATAACGAAATAACTGCTTTTAATACAAACTGTTGTTCTTTTTATCTATTTTTGTTTTTTTATACGTTGTATTCATTTTATTTTTATTTTTGTTATTTCTTTTATTTTGTTCTTATTAATTTTTTTTATGCTTTTCTTTTATCACCTTGATTCATATTAATCATTCTAGTTATTTTATGAATTTGATAGCATTTTATCATAACAGCGATATGTATGGAAAAAAATGTTCCTGGATCACGTTTTCCCGCAACTGAAACAAAACGTGTACAAAAATCATGTGTTTTATAATCGTCTTCAATTTTCCTCCTATCGCACAGAGGAGTAACTGGGGTCGAACCCTGGTCAAAATTATTTGCTGCTGCTATTGCTGTTATTATGCCTTGAAATGAACTAAAACTAAACTAAAGACAATAACTAGTTTTTGGAACAGTTTGGCATCTATCCACCTACCAGTGCAGAGGTCACTTTTCTATATCCTTTCGAATACTAGTAATTTCGAGTTGATCTCTGTGTATACAATTGTTTTTCCAGTTGCATAAACAGATGACCAGTGGAGAAGGGAGAGAGGAAGGGACGCCTGTGCACGTGTTGATAGAGATACATTTTTCCAAACATAAAATTCTATGGTACAGGTGTACCTCAAATTAGTAAAAATTTCAATATTTTCAACTCGCTTGAAATTTTTGGATCGGACAAGATCGGAAGAGTTCAAAGGTTTTTTGGATAGCTGAAATCTTTTTTTGTAATACTGCTTCAGCAACTTTGCCGGATCTCACCGTGTTATGTAACTTTTTTATCATTCATTTTGATTGAAATATTTAAAAAGGTATTTTTGTAGGGTTGATGCAATGCACATCAACAGTATTATTTTCAGTTAGTTTTAAGCTGAAGTTATACAAATGGTTGTGTTTAACTACGTTTGTAATAATACTGTCTTATTTAATACAGTCATCATCACTACAAAGTGGTATTTCTGGATATATAATTAAATGGATATATAATGAAAATGATTGAAATATCACCATTTTGCATCCATACAAAAAATCTTTAACAATTTTTGACATGCTCCCAATTTTGTCGCGTTATAGAGTAGGTTTTAGATAAGTAATATAACGAAATAAAAAATCGAATAAAAATATTTTGGTTATTGGCCAAACATTTGTTCTAATTACTCCTCTGTGTATCGCATGAAATGCTCTGAAGTGCATGCCATCCCTGCTCTGATCAAGCTTCAACATTGATGATAAACAATTGACGAAATCATCTTTCCAGTTTCATTTACGAACCAAAACGCAGCGGCAAAATCTACATTCATTTGCGATTAATTATTATTTATTAATTTTACTGATGATAATTAAAGCGATGGACTCCAAGATGCTAGCTCGAAGGAGCCGGCGAAAATTACCAAAAAGTCAAAACGCGTTCCCAGTCCCAGTCGCCGTTGTCGTCGTCACCGCGAACGAAGAAGAAATGATTGCCCGGAGTAACTTTTTATGTCGCTAAAGCCGGGCGGGCGGCGGCACGCACGGCAGCAACACGATGGAACCACTGCACTGTGTAGTTCGGACGTGAACGTCTGCGGCGCGTGGGATTCAACGACGGAGAGCTGATTGAAAAGTGTCCCTAAGGGGCAACGTGAGCCGGACAGGCCGGCATTTGACGCGTGACAGCTGATGGCTATCAACATGTTTTTACGATAAGTACCACGTGGCGGAAAAAGCATGGGTAATTGAAACTGAGAGCGGAAATTATTTTTTGGCAAGATTATTAAAAACTTGAGTGATTCTAGTGAGTAACATTGAGTGGAAGAAACGCGCACACATCTTCAGTCGAAATCCAACGAGAAAATTTCGCTCGCCTACCGATCGATTCGGTGATTGGATCATAAAAATCGTCATTAAAATTTGTACCTTCTCCGACCGTCGTCGTCGCCGTCGGAATCCCTCCCAGCTGATTTCGCTGGTGAAAGGAGTTCTCTTGTAGTAGGTAGTACCGACGTACTGCGCTGCACGCTTCTGGTCTCCGAACGAAACCGGAAAGTCACACTTTGCACATCAGCCCAGTGTTCGCTTGGCACTCACTCGAACGCAGCAACGACACTTTGCCGGCCCGCGGGGTGGGAGGAACGGGCCGAAAAACCAAAAGTTGGAAACGACGAAAACGACCACATCATTAAAAGTCGGAAAATAAGCCATGGTGATTTGGCTCCCCGGCTGTCTGCCGTTTGCTGCCGTACCGCGGTCGCATCGGAGAGCTGCCTGTCCCTGATTCGAGCCGGTCGGTAACTTGCAGCCAAAAAAAAAACCAGACCACGTCGTATCACCGACTGTTATTTTATGTTAATTGTACCACGTTAATTTAAAATCAAATCATTAATTTTCTTAATTAGTCGTCAAAAACCAATTCTTTCTTTAGTGTGCTACTTTGACCTGGTGTGTGATAGGGTGCGCTAGTTTGTTCGGTGTGTTGTCGTCTAAATACGAGAGGGCACGTGTTTGGGAACTATGAAATAGCGATCAGGATAATGGATTTTGGTGGGATTTTTGGAGTAAGTTCAAATCTTTAACCAGGTAGTGACTAAACACCGTTCTAAATATTTTTGTTTTAAGACAATAACACTTCTATACGAATAGATATAAAAGAAATTTTTATTAGGGAGGAATCACTTGGCTTACTCCAGTACCCGAAGCAACTGAAATAACTAGTGTGAACTGGGAGTAAGCTGGTCTTTTCCTTTTTTAGAGGTTTTAACCTTAGGGTCATTCAGCTCTTTTCGGGCTAGAGAAATTTCTTTTGGAAAAACCTCTAACCCTATGTGCGGTGTTGGGTATCGAACCCAGGTGAGCTGCGTACAAGGCAATCGATTTACCAACTACATTAAGCCCGTCCCCCAAGCTGGTCTTACATTTACTGATATTCTCTTTTTTTCCTCCAGTAGTAAGCCGGAGAAAGTTTGAGGAAATATTGTTTGTACCCAGAACTAAGAACCAAAACTACTATATATGTACGGCATTTAGCTTCCTGCCTTAACGCGTCCAATCGATTGGTACTTTGTGGTGAATGTAGTTACTCCGACTGAGAGTTCCCTACCAACCGTATTTCTCCCGATACCGATGCTCACTTCGTGAGCTATTTAGTTTCAAGTTTGTCATGATCTATTCGCGTAGTCTCCGGCTGTAAATCTGTCCTACTCAACGGGCGAACCATCAGGTACCCAAATAGGTTCGGCGATTCTGGATGGAGCGAAATTTGGCCACCCCTGGAACCAATGCGTATTCATTGCTACTCAACATTCCATCAAAAGTTCCAAAAATCGTAACAAACAGTACCTCCAACTATTTTTATCGCCATTCTTAAAATGTAAAGCGATTTGTACCTTTCTATTCAACCCGACAATTCAATCTGTCAACAAAAATGGTCTCACTGCCGTCTCTGCCATCATCCTACCGACCGCCCGGTGGTTCACCGTCCGGTGTTGAAATTAATTTTTAGTCATATCTCGTACTTCTAGTTTTCCGCGTCGTTTGCGGCGCGCCGCGGCGGATGCCAAACGAAGCGTGTCGAATGTTGGCGATTTTCTTCTACATTTTTTTCTCTTTCTCCGAGCTGATGGCAGGTCCAACTTTTCGCAGTCTATGATTGAAGGAAGGGATGGGTGGTGACGTGCGGGCCGGTGCGGCGGCATGGCGGAAGCAATCGGATACGATCTTGGTTTTTAATTAGATGGTTACCAGTACAACAGTCAGTCTCCTCTCATCCTCACCCGTTTGCTACCTGCATCTGGCTGGCTGGTTGGTTGGTTGGTTGGTTGGCGGTGGATAACCCAATCTGCAGGTGTACTCACCGGGGGAAGATGATGGGTTTGATGTTTGCGTGCGTGTATGCGGTTATTTGCACCACCCTTTTAAGCCCGCAACAGGTGCGAATGCGAAAATTAGCGAAAATGAAGGTGTGGAAAAGAGGATTGAACGTGCTGGTGAGAAGGTGAAGAAAAAATGATTGAAGTGATTTGTTCGCTAATGCGTTTTGATTGGAAATCGTTAGACGAAGAATAGCGTCTCGGTTATGATTGATTGGGATAGTGGAAAAACTGGAATGCTTGGAAATAGCAAACAAAGTAATTATTGATTGCAATTAGCCTATACGTTGCATTTTAATGACTTATCAGGCGTGGCAAACGGGATAAATTTTTGTACTGATCTCACAAAACTAACATCAACTGCTGAGCAAGTAATCTTGTTTCAACTCATTTTTTGTTACATATGTTATTTGCGAATGGCTTTGTGAACGCTAATATATACTTAAATAGACTTGGCACCGGAGTATTTGAAACTGATTTAATTCGAGGGATTTAACCTTGCCTAAGATCTCAAATTTCTTGGATGTGAAATTTTTTATTTCGTCAATTAAAAGTAGACTACATATAATATTTCTATATATATACTCCAAAAATCGATTTTCCAACCGAGGCCCAGGGGGCCGAGTGTCATATCCCATTTGATTCAGTTCGTCGAGATCGCAAAATGTCTGTGTGTGTATGTATGTGTGTATGTATGAGTTTTTTTAACAATGGAGAATACATTTACGTACTAGCACAGTACACGTGCTATTAGTAGATGCCAAGCTACCACACGGGGTGTACTGGGTGCGTTTTTTTTTTTACAATGGAGAAGACCTTTATGTCCTAGCCCAGTACACGTGCTAACGGTAGGGTCCAATCTACCACACGGGGTGCACTGGGGGCGTGTCGGACTCGAATGGTGACCAGCCATTAATACCGACTAAACTCCATTGGGCTCCGCCATCATTCCTCCCAGGAACTACCTCTCGGTATTACTTCTGGGGGGATGGCTGTACTGAATGTACTCATTCACTCTCACTCACGCGATCATACATCCTGTATGAGGCTTACTTGGGTGCTCTCTCAATCACACTTTGATTCACTCTCAAACACTCCCACATGAGACTGACTTTTGTGCTCACCTTTTACGTTCCATGCGAGGCTGACTTGTGTGCTCACCTTACTCATTCCTTGCTAGGCTTACTTTTGTGCTCGCCCTACCCATCCATGTGAGGCTGACTTGGGTGCTCACCCTATCACCTGATTCACTCTCAATCGTGCCACTCTATTGTACCTTTGTCACTCCCTCTGGCATCCCATGTGGGACATTTTTCTTAGGCCCCACTTCTGACATACCATGCGAGGCTGACTTTTGTGCTCACCTTTTTCATTCCTTGCTAGGCTGACTTTTGTGCTAGCCTCTACCAACCTGTGAGGCTGACTTTTATGCTCACCCTTAACATGCAATGTGAGACTGACTTGGATGCTCACCCTTTCACTCCTCTGCCACGCCATGAGGCATCGATAGCTTAGTTCCAACATACTACGCTATGACCCTCCCGTCTTGGCATGAGGCAGTCCACTTATACGCCTATACACTCACTCTTCTGTCTTGCTTCGGGGTGGCTGGGTTTACCCCTTACGCGGTTGCCATTCGCTGCGCCAACCTACCTCGGCATGAACAGACCATTAATTCTCTTATTTTGCGCTTGGCCTTTTTCGCTCCAGCTAACCAATCACTAGTTAGCCGTGCCCGCCGTCTGTTGCTCGGTTCGCCAGATTACCTGTAGCCTACTGGCAATCTGGATGGTAGCAGCCGAGACTGCGTTCCACTTCTCCACCGTTTGACACATCCGCTGAATAAGGGTATCAGGGGTTGTGTCCCACCCACAGACGTCAAGCATTGCTCTTCTTTCGACGCCGAAACGATGACATATGAACAGTATGTGTTCGGCAGTTTCGTCTACACCTGGGCAGTCAGGGCAGACTGGGACCTCCGCGTGCCCGAGCCTGTGGAGGTACTGTCGGAAGCAGCCATGACCTGACAGGAATTGTGTCAGATGGAAGTGAACTTCCCCATGGGGTCTACCCACCCAGCTCGATATGTTAGGTATCAGCCGGTGGGTCCACCTACCTTTTGAGGAGTTATCCCACTCACGCTGCCATCTGACGATCGAGGTCACCCTCGTGCGCTCGCGGGCTCCTCTATTTCCATGTAGCTCGAAGCACTCCTCATCTTCCCGAATGACCAGCCCGACTGGCATCATGCTCGCTATCACGCAGGATGCATCGTGTGATACCGTGCGGTAGGCAGATATCACTCTGAGGCACATCACGCGGTAGGTGCTCTCCAGTTTCTGTAGGTAACTGGTTACCCTCAGTGCTCTTGACCATGACGGGCCGCCGTACCTGAGGATAGATACGGCAACGCCTGCCAGTAACCTACGTCTACTGGCGCACACCTTTGAGCTGTTGGACGTCATCCTCGATAGAGCCGCAACAGCAGTCGACGCTCTCTTGCATGTATATTCGAGATGGCTGCCGAAGGTCAGCTTGTCGTCTATAATGACTCCGAGAGACTTCAGACTCTGCTGTGAAGTGATCGCGACTTCTCCCACACGGATAACTGCATGTTGTGCCGACTTGCGGTTGTTGACGATAACTACCTCCGTCTTATGCTGAGCGAGCTCCAGGCCTCTCGCGCTCATCCATTCCTCCACCGTGTTGATCGCGTGTTCTGCGGTTAGTTCTACCTCAGGGATTGACTCCCCGTAGACCTCCAAGGTTACGTCGTCAGCAAAGCCGACGATCTTAACCCCAGGAGGGAACTTCAGTCTCAGAACCCCGTCATACATTAGGTTCCATAGCACCGGGCCTAGGATCGAGACCTGCGGGACTCCGGCGGTAATCGGAACCCTTTTCTGACCGGCATCGGTCTCATATAGCAGTACGCGGTTCTGGAAGTAGCTTTCCAGGATCCGGTACAGACCCACCGGTAGGCTAAGCCGGTGTAACGAGAGCGCGATGGCATCCCAGCTTGCGCTGTTGAATGCGTTCTTCACGTCAAGTGTCACTAACGCACAGTATCGAATGCCTCGCCTTTTTCGTTGGATCGCTATCTCGGCAGTCTTTATCACTGAGTGGATAGCGTCCACTGTGGACTTACCCTTCCGAAAGCCAAACTGGTTGCTTGACAGGTCGTCCGTACCTTCTGCGTACGGGGTTATCCTGTTGAGGATGATCCTCTCAAGCAATTTGCCAGTCATGTCCATCAGACAGATTGGTCTGTACGCCGATGGGTCGCCTGGCGGCTTCCCGGGCTTCGGCAATACCACCAATTTCTGCCTTTTCCATCTATCGGGAAAACGGCACTCGTCAAGGCATCTCTGCATAGCCAACCTGAACATGTTCTGGTTCGCTATGATCGCTGCCTTGAGAGCGCTGTTTGGAACTCCATCTGACCCTGGAGCTTTGTTCATTGCTAGGGAATTAGCCACTGCGAGTAGTTCTTCATTCGTCACCGGAGCCGCCATTTCGGCCGTGCCCGCACTGTCTCGTAGTGCAGGTGGCCAGGGGCTTGTGGCTCGAGACGGGAAGAGTACTTCGATAATCGTCGCCAATCGGTTAGGAGACCGTTCTGGGGGTGAAGAGCCCCCTTTGGTCTTGACCATCACGATTTTGTAGGCGTCACCCCACGGATTCGCGTTGGCACTCTCACACAGGTTGTCGAAATACGCTCTCTTGCTGCTTTTAATGGCCTTGTTAAGGGCCAGTTTCGCAGCTCGAAACAATTCACGGCGGTTTTTTCTTGCATCCTCGGTACGGGCTCTTTGTATCCTACGTCTAGCTCTGAGGCAGGCTGAACGGCTACCAGCGCATCCCCGCTTAGACTGTCGGTGTTGGCCTCCAGTCCCAGGGCCGCGGTGAAAGCTTCGCTGTCGAAATGATTGGACTTCCACCCGCGTACCTGACAGGGATCTCCCGCCCTTGGATGCTGCACACCATAGTTGATCCTAAAGCGGATTGTTAAATGATTGCTATGGGTGTAGCCTTCGTCTACCCTCCATTCCATGTCTGGAACCAGACTCGGGCTGGCAAATGTTACGTCAATCCATGCCCCCACCCCGTTTCTACGGAATGTACTAGCGGAGCCATTATTAGCTAGCACAGTATCGAGCTTCGCAAGCGCCTCCATTAGCGCTTGGCCGCTGCTATTTGTATAGCGGCTGCCCCACTCTACTGCCCAAGCGTTAAAGTCCCGCTATAACTACCGGTGTCCGGCCCACTAGGTCTGACGAGAGCCTGTCGATCAATTGGTTGAACTCTTCTATCGGCCACCTTGGTGAAGCGTAGCAGCTACAATAGAACACACCATTGATCTTGGCAATCGCAACACCCTCGGCGGAGGAATGTATTACCTCTTGAACCGGGAACCGTCCCGTTGTACAGATTGCCACCATCCCAGACCCGTCCGACACCCAATTGCCGTTGCCGGCAGGGATGTTGTACGGATCTGATAGGAGGGCGACATCTGTCCTCGACTCCGAGACCGATTGCCACAACAGCTGTTGGGCTGCTGCACAATGGTTAAGTTTAGCTGTGTGGCGTTCACGGCTTCTTCTTATTTGCCTCACCGAAGGGACACGAAGGTCCGTCCATAGCATGATTACGGGCTTGTTTCTTAGCGGTGCAGATAAGGCATTTATGCGCCTTAGTGCAGCCCGGCTCCTTATGCCCCTCCGCAGCGACGACATAGTTTGCTCCTGTTTGTACCCTTACATTCTTACGACTTATGGCCTTACTCAAGGCACCGATAGCACTTATCCACTGAAGGCGACTGGGGTATGCTAACTGGGCATACTGACCAGCCGATCTTCAGTTTACCTATCACGGTAACCTTTTTTGCATCTGCCTTCAGTAGCCTGAGGTAGGCTACTTGGGTGCCGGAGGGTCAACCTCTCAAGTGCACAGAGGCCCGCTCAATTGTTACGTCGCATTGTTCCTTGACGGCTGCGACGACATCGTCTGCGGTAGTGAACTCGTCCAGTTGTTTACACTGGAGAGTCATTTCTGCTCCTAACGACCTCATCTGGGCGCCTTCACCCAGGACCTCTTGGGCCAAGGCCTTATAGACAGCACTGGATTGTGCGCCCCGCTTCAGCACCAAAAGCATTTCGCCTGTATTGGTGCGTCTCACGCTGCGCACGTCTTACCCGAGGGCCGAGAGGCTTTCGGCCGCCCCATCGACGTTAGAACGTCGGCATATTTTTCCTTGTCGGTTTTAAACCACAAGGCCTCGCCTCTGTCCTTGGCCTTCTTCGCGGGCCTCGGTGCATCCGGTGTCGGTGTCGGCTTCTTCTTGTTGACCAGCGTCCAGGGGTTTACGCCCCCTTGCCCCGGTTGCGCCGAGTTGCTGGTACCTTCTCTCTGCCCGGCGGGGTCATTTTCGCCCTGGTTTACCTCGACCAAACGGCGTTTGGTATTAAAGGTTACACGCCGTATGGTGTTGGTTTTTGCACCCTCGCCTGGTGACTTTCTAGGGCGCTTAGCGTTCGACGCCGTCTTGCGCTTGCCCTTCGAGGGGAACTCAGCCGCCGCTTCGAGCGACTTGGCTGCTCCATAGAAGGGGAAGGGGAAGGCCCTTGTCTGGGTATCTATGTCGGCCTCCTCTCTTCCCTCCCTCTTGGAGGCCGCTGTTTGGGTTCCTCTGTCGGACTTCTCGCGACATTCCACCCTCTTGGCGTAAGCCTGCTGTTCCTGTCTTGCGACACGAACAGCCTTCCGGAGCACCAGCAGGCTCTGTTTCAGCTCCTTGCTGATATTTTGCTTCGCGTTAGTGAACTCGATTATAGTATCGAGCTGATCCACCACTTTACGCATCGCGGTTAGTGGCCCGTCCAGCGCGTTGGTAGGACTAGTTTCTAGCACTGCTGGGGGTCGCTGGTGCTGTCTGATGCAGCCCTCGTCGCTCCACTACTCTCCCCACTGGGGGGAGACCTCAACAAATCACCTTTAGCAAATGGGTTCGGCACCTCCGTTTGTTTGTTTTTATTATTTTTCACGTCGCTCATTGATCCCACTAGTAGCGGGAGAAAGAAAGGTCCGCCACGCCAGAGCTCCGCAGTAGCGTGGTAAGGGACGCTTACTGTGGGGGTTGCCCAGCCCAAGTAACAATTGAAGTTTTATAGCACGCTACAAGTACAATCTAAGTTGTATGAGGGGCTATAAAACTGTCTTAAAACCTAAATTGTTATTAGGGAGGTACCCCTCGATCACTAATCCCTCGGCACGGGTCGCTTCACGCCTTGGACTTGGGGTTATGACTTTTTTTTGCTTTACGTGGTGACCGCGGCCCAGATCATCACAACTATCCTCCTTTACCAGGGCTTTGGACCTGTAGCTCTGGTTCTCAATAGTTCCAAGTACGTAGGTTATTACAGACATGCTACTATTGAGATCCGTCACTCGCTTGCGGAGTTATCCGGCTGATCTAACAAGAAGGATTGTGACGCCACAATGCCGCCAGTAGATGCGTCCAGCTTACTGGTGGAACAAGACGTTCAGTATGCTACGCGTTGCTGATCTCAGAGCCAGAAGGCGGGCGCGGAGTTATTCGCATTTCTCCATCAACAACAATTTCATAAGTTATTCGCATTTCTCCATCAATAACAATAAGTTTTTAAAAAGGCCCATAACATTTTCAGTAACTTTTCCTTTGACATCAAGGCGATATTGTAAACCATTTGAAAGCTATACGAAAACAATCAAAATATTTTTCAACCATAGGGTCTGATGATTAAACTATATAGTTGAATCATATTTTGGTTGTTTTCATGTAGCTTTCAAATGATTTACAATATCGCTTCGATATCAAAGGGAACTGTGGGTAAGACGGACAGGTGGGGTAAGACGGACACATGGTTATTTTAGGGATATAACATTAAAACTTCAATTGCATTGTATGTGTACCCTATCATTATGGGTAAACTTGAATTATGAAACACTTAGTAGGCCTTGAATACTGCTAAACGTGTACAATTTAAGCAAATATTGATAATCAGTAGTGTAGTTTCTTGCGGATGTAATTTTCAAGTTTCCGATTTTAAGGTTTAGCGATGAAAAAATCAATTCTTGCGCGGATTTTTTTCCTTTATTTCGATAAAGTAACTCTTAAGTGACACCTTCGTGGAAAATAACAGGTAAGTTTATTTATGCGTTAATAAGTACAAACGTTTAAAAAATATGTGTACTGGTGGGGCAAGACGGACAGTCTTGATTAATTCTATTGATTCATCCTTTTTATGAATGTCTCGCCCGTAAAAACGAAATTGAAGCATTCAAACGTGAAGAACCATCAAGTTAGCTGAAGTCCCACATGCAGTAGACTGCAGGATGTACGTTAATGTGCCCGAGGCTCAATACGGAATTCCTAGAACCTGGTAGACGATTTTTTGCATACTCTGGCTGTGTGTAATCGAGGAACTAATGTTACCAATTACGCGTTTAATATATAACTTTCCAGTTTTGTATAAGTGATTGTGACTGATCATTGGAACTGATTGTCTAGCTCTCTTTATTAAAACGGCAAAAACGATATTAGAAAATACATCATTTGCTTCAACTCTAAATCGAACCCCAAAACGTCATTTTTCACCTCGAATTGAACATATTTATTAAGAAGAACCACAATCCATTCTAAACATCCGCAAGAAACAGTAAATTTTAATATTTTGCATTGTGATCATCCTTTCTGCAGCATGTCCGTCTTACCCCCACCATATGTCCGTTTCACCCGCAGTCTGGAAAAGCGCAGATATCTCTTCGTTTTCCACTTCTTTAAAAAATTCTACTTATTTATTTTTGTAATATAATTCCTCTGGGCACTCCAAAGCCAACATATGGAGCTACAACATAGAGTATTACATGTTGATAAAAACATGCTCTTACTATGTTATATTTCAGTATATGCTTAATATGTCTGTCTTACCCCCAGTTCCCTAATCGAAGAAATATATTTGAAATTAATGCACGTTGAAACGTCTACGCCCTTTTAAAAAAATGCCTTTTACTCCAAATAATCTTATTGACTGTGGAAAATGTTTAAACGTTCATTCTGGTGAAACCGACCGGTGACCGATCATCTTAGATTCCGATGAAACTTCACGTTTTATCGGAATCTCAGATGATCGGTCACGATTTTAAAGATTTTCGGACGGACCTCCATGGAATTCCTCATTTCTTTCCAGCATGAATTTTTCACGGACCCTTCCACAATAATTTAGATAAAATATTGCAAAGAAACCTTTTCAAACACGTAACATGCATAATACCAAATCAGATAAACTTACTGATTCAATAAAAAATATTACAATTGTATATTTAAATTCAAGTTAAAAATGTTAAAAATGTCATATTTCACATTTTTAACATTTTTAACTTGAATTTAAACGTTTTCTGTGATATTTTTTAAAACTGTGGATTCTGTTTAGTTTTAAACAATTAGAGATGAACTAATGATATTGAAACTTAATAGACAACCCAAGGAAAGTAATTGTTGCATCAAACCAAAAAAAAATCAAAGAAACCTGAAAGTGCGAAAGACAGATACACAGGGTCCAAAATATGAAGGGGTCTAGGCCACTGCTTTGACGTTCTATCAAAAGTAACAACGACGACGCACATATACTACGTGCGACTAGTCTAATTATCGCCAAATTATGAAATAAAAAATAACCACTTATTCTAGATAGAAAACCGCTGCTCCAACCCATAAAAAAGTCTGGCCACCCGCCAGCTTACAGCAGACGTGCATAGCGTGTGCTAGTGCTGTTCACGGGCTATTAAAATGCCTGACATTCTTGGCTGAGCTAACAAAAGCAACCCGTAACAAACGTAAGCACCAACAAGCGAACTGACAAATGATTAATTTTCGGTGAGAAATTCTACGATCCAACCATAGCTTTGGACCGAGTCCAAGTTGTGAATATTTGCACAAGTGCTCGAAACATCCCGATTGCAGTAAAGCCAACAGTTCGTTACCGCTGCTGCTGCTGCTGCTGCAGCAGTCGGCCATCGCATCGCACGATTAATCGGCCTAATTCGGTGAAACAAATTGACAGACATCTGAAATCCACTTGAAGGTTCCGGTGGCCATTCTTCCCTCTCTCTCCCGTCTCGGGGAAAAAAAATGTTGTCGGCGGTGCTCTGCTGCTGCTGCTGCTGCTTCACCGTAAATGGCAACCGGTAGCTGCCCGCCGCCGATAAACAAACCTCACTCAAGAACTGACAATTTATGTTGCTTTTAACATTTTACCCAACCCGCGAAGCCGCCGCCTACCGTGTCCGGTCCCGAGTCTTCACTAGTGAGGTCATCGAGTTGTTTTAGTTTTTTTTTTGCAATCAATCGGCCTAATTTCGGACGCTTTTGAAAAATTTCAATGCTTGCGAAATTGCGCTCATTTTTGGGTCTAATATCGAAAGGAATAGATTGTGTATACACCTACACTCCGAATGGATTATTAATGTTTGAAACGCTTTCCGCACGATGAAACTAATAAAAAAATATGTACCAATCAAACCGAAGGGAGAGGAACAGTAGGAGGGAAAAAATATACGATTCAATTTCGAAAACTCCATTAAAATGTCAATCAAACCCCGAGCGGAGGCCGGCATATCGGTTCGTACTTTTTGGGGAATAGAAACAGCTCTGGAACAGCAGCAGCAGCAGCTACCTCTATACCTACTTATCGGTGCAGGTCTGCACAATGTCTTGCAAGTTCAATGTTTCTTTTTCGCAACAATCTCTGGAGTGTCATTTTGATTGATTCATTCAAATAGGTCTTGCAATCATGACGATGACTGTTCGGAATTTCAACTTAGGAGTTTGTTTTATTTTGTTTCGCCTGGTAAACAAAGTCTTGTTAGGGATCTGATGAGGCGCTTGTCAAAGGGTCGAAATAGTATTTGATATGGTAGGTAGACATGGTAATTGAATTGCTATTATTTGTTGAGAAATGAATTTTCTAAGGCTAAAGATCAATGATGATGATATTCAATCATCATCATCATATTTATCAATTAAGTGTTTAATCTACAAGAAGCGAATGACCAGTATTCGAAAAAAAAAATCTTCAGCAAAACATATACGACGATCTTCCAAAAAAATGCGCGGGACATTTCTTCATTTATTGGCCAAATTCCCAGTATTTCGCATGCGATATGTGTGCCTTCCTCGATGAAAGCTCTCACCCATGGATTAAGGTGACACAAACTCCCTACTCCGCGCAGTCCCAATAACTTATCATTATCCAATCCATTGTGTCACGCCTCTATCGTCTGTATCGGCGCGGGGCGAATTCAGCTGAATAAGCTTATGTGTGGCAAAGAAAGAAAGACCCCGCCAATCATAATAGATTTACAGCGTCGCCTTTTGCGGAGCTAAGTGAATTGGAAATTTTTATTTTATTTCTTCATTTTCATCTGGCTTCTCCGGCTGAGGATGCAGAGGTGGGTCGCCACCGCCCACGTAAACCTGATGGCCGATACTAACCGGGCAAGCCTTTTTAGCCTTCACGCGCCGACCCACTAATGAACCACTTATCGACGCCTAATAAATCGGGTCGCTTATTTATGTGTAAAACTTTCGTTTTAGCGATCGTCACCGCCTGGGTAGACCGACCGGTGTCTGCGCTGCACGTATGACCGTTTCGAAGCTATTAAAAGAAATTGAAAAGATCATACATTGTTCTTCATTTCCCGGCCACAGCATTGAGGGTTGCTGGCGGAAAATCTGCGTTGATGTCCATGACGAAATTTTCTGTACTCGATCGTACCTACACATAAAGTTCATCGCATTATGGATTTCGAAAACGAGGACATCAAGCAACCATCACCCAACTAGCCAATGACGACGAAGTGCAGTAATTGGCTTCTATCTCTTTGCTATGAAGTGTTTCTCAATACCTACGTACAGCGGGTAAACCGACCGGCGGGCGTTGTTGGTTCGGTTGGCTTAAAATGTGTGTATTTTTAATAGGTTTCAAGCGAATGGTTACAATGTTTGCGCTAATGTTTATAGCCGCTAATTAGTTATCGTGACTCGCCAGTCATGCGTGAGAGAGTCAACAATGACAGCACGGTACGGCAGCAAGCAATGACGACTTGGGAGTGGGGTTTCGTACAGATTATACGGCAGGGTTCAGCGAAGGCCCGGGCGTTGAGTAGACGTTGATTGGAATATGTTTCACAAGGTATGTTTGGGATATGTTTAATCGTGCGTACTCGGCGCTTTATAGAGAAAAAAAAACACTTATTATTTTTTTAAACGAAAAATTATCTGATGGAGGCCGATCTCCCGTCAGCAGAACTTTCCATATCATATCATTATTACATCATAAGGAACCTAACTAGACTGCCCAAAAAAAATAATGAATTTTAGAAAACTCACTCGGCTGACACTTTAGCCGATTTCTAGTCCCACCAGGAGTACTAGCACTAAATTTGTATGCAAGTCTATCTACCGGAACAACGTGACTGAAGTGTGTATGGTACTTTTTCCACTTTTATATGAAGAAAATTGGTCGGTAAAGGATGGGTAATGCGTAAGACAGAGCCGTTTCCCACCAACTCCTATCCCTACCTCCCCGTGGTACTGGGCGGGAACTATGAGCAACCTTAGAGAAGATCGGGTAACCAACCCCGGTGGGAACTTTGGTCGTAGGATGACAGGGAAGGTAGGCCAGGAGGAGGAATTCAGACCGACGATTGGAAAGTTCAGTCTCCCTTATCGTAACATCTGGAGATCACCGCTACAGACGGAATCGCAAATCGACCACGTCCTGAACGATGAACGGCACTTCTCCGACATTATCGACGTCAGGACCTATCGTGGCGCTAACATCGACTCTAACCACTACCTGGTGATGGTTAAATTGCGCCCAAAACTATCCGTCATTAATCATGTACCATCATGTGGCCGCCTCGGTACGATCTGGAGCGACTGAAGCAACCAGATGTCGCCACTGCATACGCGCAGCACCTCGAGGCAGCGTTGCCGGACGAGGGAGAGCTCGACGTGGCCCCTCTAGAGGACTACTGGAGAACAGTAAAAGCAGCCATCAACAACGTAGCTGAGGACATTGTCGGGTACGAGGAACGGAGTCGACGGAACGATTGGTTTGACGAGAAGTGCAGAGCGGTTTTGGAGGAGAAGAATGCAGCGCGAGCAGTCTTGCTGCAGCATGGAACCCGACAGAATGTGGAACGATACAAACAGAAGCGGAGGCAGTAGACACGCCTCTTCCGGGAGAAAAAAACGCCGCCTGAAAGAAGCGGAGTGCGAGAAAATGAAACTACTGTGCCGTTCTCAAGATACACGAAAGTTCTACCAGAAGCTCAACGCATTCCGCAAAGGCTTTGTGCCGAAAGCCGAAATATGTAGGAATAAGGACGAGAGCCTGCTGACGGACAACCGTGAGGTGATCGAAAGGTGGAAGCAGCACTTCGACGAGTACCTGAACGGCGAGGAGAACGTAGGTACAGATGACCAAGGCAACGGTGGATTTGACTTCGTCAGTGCAGTTGAGGACGAGATTGAACCAACTCCCACATTGAGGGAAGTTAAGGATTCCATCCAACAGCTCAAGAACAACAAAGCAGCTGGCAAAGATGGTATCGCAACAGAACTCATCAAGTTGAGTTGGCCACTTGTCTGCAGCGGTTAGTAGGCAGGATCTGGGAAACCGAACAGCTACCGGAGGAGTGGAAAGAAGGGGTGATCTGCCCCATTAATAAGAAAGGCGACCATTTGGAGTGTGAGAATTTCCCAGCGATCACCAATTTGAATGCCGCCTACAAAGTACTATCTATGGGAGTGGGCGTAGCGTATTGGTAAATCGATTGCCTTGTACGCAGCGCACCTGGGTTCGAGTCCCGACCCCGCACATAGGGTTAGAAATTTTTCCTAAGAGATTTTTCTAACCCGAAGAGGCGAATGACCTTATGGTTAAAACCTCTATAATTGAAAAAAAATTACTATCCCAGATCATCTTCCGTCGTCTATCACCTAAAGTAAATGAGTTCGTGGGAAGTTATCAAGCCGGCTTCATCGATGGCCGGTCAACAACAGACCAGATCTTCACGGTATGGCACATCCTACAGAAATACCGTGAATACCAGGTCTCAACGCATCACCTGTTCATCGACTTCAAGGCGGCATACGACAGTATCGACCGCGTAGAGCCATTGAAAATCATGCACGAAAACAGCTTTCCCGGGAAGCTGACTCGACTGATCACAGCAACGATGGACGGTGTACAAAACAACGTAAGGATTTCGGGTGAACTTTCCAGTCCATTCGAATCCCGATGGGGATTGAGACAAGAAGATGGACTCTCGTGTCTACTATTCAACATCGCTCTGAAAATACTACTTATTTTTTGATTTGAAAGCTCGCCCTCCTCATCACGAAAATGTTTGGACATTTTGCTCTCTCTATTGAATTCGAGCCTGTTTTGCCGCGACACCCACTTTGCGTTCAGAACGAGTTATACGTTCACTGTCGAGTCGAGTAGCACATCTTTCAGCTTCAGTCCCGAAGGTAATTCCCATCACCTCCATTGCTTGTAAGATCGGCGTGGTAGATCTTCTGTGTTGGAGCGGAAACCGGACGATATCAAATGTCCAGCGGTTTGAATATTCCACGCTCTCGTTAGTACTCTTTCGGTTTCGTAGGCGCCGGGCTGTGCCTTCAAGAGTGCTCATCGATGTTTATATGTTTAGTTCGTCGACAAACCGGCGCCAATGGCTACGATTCTTTGCTACCATCAAACTCTTCATTCACGTTTCTGTCATCGCGCGCTGTCGATAGCTAGCGGCTAACCCATCGTCCCGGTAGATCTTATACGCGGCGGCCTTCTTCTCGGACTCGTCTGAGCACTGAGTGTCCCACCAGGGCGCTTGAATCGCGCTATCGAGAACCAAGCCAGCCAAGAACCCGTACTCTTCCTCCGGAGCAAGCTCTTGTGTGGACTCGATTTTCCGGATATCACAGACACGTTGCTCTTACAATCTATAGTTCGTTTGAGGTTATACGATACACTTATTGTATTCGGTGGCCCTGAACCGTTAGCAATAGTGATATCGATTGCCAAATGGTCGCTACCGTGGGGATCAGTGATTAGCTTCCACATGCAATCTAACCGCAGCGATGTCGAGCAGAGGGACATGTCTAAGGCGCTCGGACGCACTGGAGGTGCAGGAGTACCGTGTCATTTCACCCGTATTCAAAATGGTCCTATTGAAGTTGTCGCAAAGCTCATGGAGTGAGGTATATCGATTATCGTCATGAAGACAACCCCATGCCGTCGATTCGATTGAAAGAATAGCACTTTTTGATTCCCAAAAGTACTTCTACGTAAGAGTCTTGTCGATCCAATCCAGAATCGTGGAAGTGTAGGTCTATTTCTGAGGCAAGCCATGTCTCGCATAGTGCAAAAGCAGCGCATTTCAAGTTATTTTGTAAGATTTTAAAGGAACCAATTTTCGGGATAATTACATCAGTGACCTCGTTCGATGAATTAGCCATCGAAGGATACAATCGCTGCAAGGAGGGGCCATTTCGCCGTGAACTGCATCAAGAATGTTTTTACTGCGGGGTGAAAGTTTACAAAGATGCTTTTAAGAGGGTCAGAAATATTTAGTGGTGTAAAAATATGGCCAAGAGAAATTTATTAAGCCAGCACGGGTTTCTTTCTATGGCTGAGATATGGGAACACTTGGGGTTTTGATGTTCCTGGAAGTGCTGGGCTTTCTTTTTCTGAGACCGGGAGCGACTTGCTTCGGTTTTGCACCAGTTCTGACGTGAGTAGTAATTTTAGAGGGGCATGAAGAGATACCTTCTGGCCTTTACAACGACGCTTGGGAGAGGAAATGTTCCTCCTTTTTCGATTGCTTCTAGGCACAGCAGAACATGTTCCCTCCTGGGGTTCATCACCGTCACCTTCGTCAGTAGACAAGTTGGTATAAATGTTCGTAGAGGTCGGTGGCGTAGCTATCTTAAGTATTTCTGCAAAAGGTCGCTTAGATCGTCCCTGAAGGGAACGCCCAAAATTCTTCTAGCGCTGTTTGTACGCGGAACATGTCGGGAGATCATGCGGGTTTCCCCCACAGTAGAGACACTTTTCGACATCCCTTTCACAGGAATCATCCCCATGATTCCCACCGAATTTCCCACAACGAACCTTATTGCTGTAATGGGAGGTTGTGTGTCTCAATTGTTTGCAATTAGTACAGTTCATGACCCGCGGCACAAAGAGGCGAACAGGTAGATGAACCTTGTTAAAGAGGATATAGTTGGGTAGAGAAGAACTGGCAAAGCTCACCCGATAAGAGTCTAAGTTGACGTATGTTTTCTTACCGTCAGCTACTACTGATGCTGAATGCAAACGTTTGCACTCCAGTCCATTCACTGGCTTAAACATGGGGTCTTTGAAACAGCCAGTCCCATGTGTCAGTAGGTTCCCACAACTCAGACTCGCAGACTTCAACCATATTAGCTGGAATATACACTGTGTACTCCTTCGTTAAGGGCCCGTATCCATCAATATCGTTTGCCTGATTTAAACTCTTTACCACCACCCAAGCTTTATCAGGGCGAATTTTCGATATTTCTGTCACGGCAGAATTTTGTTTCGTCAGAACTGGAGAAATTTGCAATAGATTCAAACACTTGTTGTCTTTGGTCCGACAGAAGATTGCGTAAGGCCCAGTGGCCGAGCACGGATAAACCTTCAGCCGGGGCTAGTGCACGTTAGTAGGAGAACCAAGAAGGTGCAAAACATAAAAATAATAGCGCTATTTAACTTGTGTGTACAACGGTATCCAATCGCGTTACTAAAAGAACACAGCTTCGCTGGTCACTGGCCGGATAAAGATAAACCCACAGAAACACAAAAGAAGGGAAAAACTGAAACCTCGATGAGGCGGAGAATGCGCAAGATAACCTTGGCAGCGGATTAGCACCATTTTTTACGTTACACTTCACGGACGAGAAAGATAAACCGATCGGTCCGAGAGTAATAGAACGAATGATGGCAGGTTATGTTCAATATAATTGTGGAAATATTTATTAAATTCTTAGAACACCTATGTACAATGGGTCGCCATCCACGAACTTGATAAGTTACGTGTCGGCGCTGAAACACTTGAAATGGTTGTGCGATATGTGGAGGAGTGACGCACCCACCACACACCCTTGTCAAAATCTAGAATACCTATCTAAGTAAAAAATTAAAGGGTTGTGTACAAGACACGACTGCAGTTACATTGAAAATGCAGCATTATTAACCCTTAAAGGCGCAAATCATTTTTTTTTCAATTATATATTCGTCCTGATAAGGACGGCTTGCTAATAACTGTTTTGGGATACGGGACGAGAATCCTTTGAAATAATTCGAAACTTGCCGGCGATTCGTTTTTGCTGCATACACACAGATGAACATTCCTCTTTCGCAGCTCAAGTCAAATGAGCACTATGCAACATAAGGTGATCTCTTTTATCTACTTTTTGGTGCAGATGGAGGACCATCTTTTTGTTCGACAAATAAAAATATTTTCATCATTCTTTTTGGTGTGGCTTTCGTTTAGTGGCAGGGTTGGCACATTCACTGATTTCCTCAAAAGTTTGGAAAAACTATCAAGTTGATAGATTATTATTTTGATGTATATTTGCATATATTATGATTCGCTGATAAAAGTACAGAATTAACAAGCACAAACTTAATACAAGTTAATAAAAGGAATTTTCTAATTGAATTATTTTTCCATTATATATTCGTTCTAATAAGGACGATTTGCTCATAACTATGTTTTAGGATACGGGACGAGAATCCTATGGAACGATTTGAGCCTTGCCTGCACGGCTGATACGCACGGCATAACCCAGCAATTCACCATCTCGCTTCTGTACTGCCATCGTCGTTTGAAGATACGAACAAAATCCTTCCAGCGTACACAGACAAACATTCCTCTACCGTAGCTCGTGGTTAAATGAAAGATCTAACAGCTGCTATTCTACAAGCAACAATAGCGATAATCTAACTGGTTCTGCAGCAGAGCAGGCATGGCAATGAAGGAATTCGGTCTAAAACATTCCCTTTTATGTCAAGCGATGAAATGTGCAGGACGGCTCTGAATGTCAAGATGAGGTCCGTGTTAGGGAAAGTCTTGCGCAAATTT